>NC_134353.1:882898313-883209147 GCF_048569485.1 Anomaloglossus baeobatrachus | reverse complement strand
GAGGGGCGGACCAGCACTACAGAGGGGCGGGCCGGCACGGAGGAGGGGAGGGAGGGATTTCTCTCCCTCTCTCTTCCGTAGTCGGCTTTTGTGATTCTCGCTCTGCACGCGCGGCACACCGGTGTACTGCGAGTGCAGTGCGATTTTTCTCTCGCCCCATTCACTTGAATGGGTGCGAGAGAAAAGGGTCTCACCTTACAATCGCAGCATGCTGCGATTGTTTTCTGGGTCCGGTTAGGGTTGAGAAAATAATCGCTCATGTGCACTGACACACAGGCTAATATTGGTCCGAGTGGAATGCCATGTTTTATCGCACTCCACTCGCACCGATTTTCTCGTCATGTGGCTTAGGCCTATTGGAGACTATTGTTGGGAGCTTCTGGCTGTTTGCCCAAAAAACATGTTTGTGCAACCGTGTGTGACTCAGCCCCTAAAGGTTTTTTTTCCCCGCTAACATCAGCCCTCACCTCTATGATGTAGTAATCCTTAACACTAGAAGTCCCAGAGAGGGGTCATTTAACATTTCTACCTTTTGGAACCCAGAGACGGGTCGAATGACCTGAAGGATTTTAGCTAACATCCTATAATCACCGTCTTTTGTTCTGTAATTAAGGCCATTACTGTCGCACCACAGGAGGTTGTTGTTTTCCATTGAGTTTAGCCATTAAGGGTACCTTCACAATTAGCGATGCAGCAGCGATCCGACCAGCGATCTGACCTGGTCAGGATCGCTGCTGCATCGCTACATGGTCGCTGGTTGTGCTGTCAAACAGGCAGATCTCACCAGCGACCAGTGAACAGCCCCCAGCCAGCAGCGACGTGCAAGCGACGCTGCGCTTGCACGGAGCCGCCGTCTGGAAGCTGCGGAGACTGGTAACTAAGGTAAACATCGGGTATGGTTACCCGATGTTTACATTAGTTACCAGTGTGAGCAGGGAGCAGGGAGCCGCGCACACTGAGCGCTGGCTCCTTGCTCTCCTAGCTACAGTACACATCGGGTTAATTAACCCGATGTGTAATGCAGCTACATGTGCAGAGAGCAGGGAGCCGCGCACACTGCTTAGCGCTGGCTCCTTGCTCTCCTAGCTGCTGTACACATCGTGTTAATTAACCCGATGTGTACAGCAGCTACATGTGCAGAGAGCCGGAGCCGGCAGCACAGGCAGCGTGAGAGCTGCAGAGGCTGGTAACTAAGGTAAATATCGGGTAACCACCTTGGTTACCCGATGTTTATCTTGGATACAGCTTACCTCAGCTGTCAGACGCCGGCTCCTGCTCCCTGCTTGCTTCATTTGTCGCTCTCTTGCTGTCACACACAGCGATCTGTGTGTCACAGCAGGAGAGCGGCTTTGAAGAAAACGAACCAGGGCTGTGTGTAACGAGCAGCGATCTCGCAGCAGGGGCCAGATCGCTGCTCATTGTCACACACAGCGAGATCGCTAATGAGGTCACTGCTGCGTCACAAAAAGCGTGACTCAGCAGCGATCTCGGCAGCGAGCTCGCTGTGTGTGAAGCACCCCTTAGTTTCTAGTTAGTTCTATTCAGTTTATTGTATGTCATTTGACCCTCTTTCGTGACTTCAGGGGGGAGCTCGAAATTTCTGGGACTTCTAGTGTTAAAGGGTTATTCCCACTTTGGCATATGGTTTGACTGATGCAGGTCCTGCCGCTGAGACCCTCACCGAAATAGGAATGTGCCCCCCGTTGTGTGCTGCTGTCAGTAAAGGCGGTCACCCAAGAACTGCCACCTCTGCCCCCCTGGAGCTACTCCCCTGGTGTGAATGGAGTTTTGTTTTTGGGTATTTTTCGAGTCTATTTCCAAGCGGTCCAGATTTCCACTGCAGAGCGTGTTATTTCTTTCTACAGAGGGGTCTCTGGATATTGGCAGGCGGCGGAGATCGCAGCGGTCAGTGAAATTCCTCTGATGGCTTCACACCGTGCTGCTGTTAGCCGTACAAATATTCCTAGGACTAATGTGATCGAGGGGGTGGGGGGGTCGCGACGTCGCCCACACATGACTGACTTTTTACAATTTTAGACCCGCAACACACATCCGTTTTTTTTTGTACGTGTGCGGTACGTATTTGCACGTACCGGAGATACGGAGACCCATGTTATTCAATGGTAGATGGCACACACACGTAAAATCACACGGAACGTGTGGTAAGTACGTGTGTGTGCGCTTTTTGACACGGACAACATGTCCGTTTTTGGCCGGCATCACGCAGGCACGGACCCGCTAAAGTCTGTCGGAGTTTGTCCGTATTCAGCACGTTTCGTCTGTGTGCGTTTTTAAACGAACGATGTGTTTTTTTTTTTGTTTTTTTTTGTTAAGTATACTTACCTTTTTTCATGATGTTCTCAGTCATACTTACATTGGCGCTCAGTCTGTTTCTTCCCCCGGCTCATACTTACCGCTCCCCGATCACCAGCGCTGCGAGGAACAGCTGTGCAGAGAATGCGCGGCAACAATTACTTTGAAAAAGCCGACCGCTCATTAATCAATCTCGTATTCCCTACTTTCCCCGCCCACAGGCGCCTGTGATTGGTTGCAGTCAGACACGCCCCCACGCTGAGTGACAGCTGTGTCACTGCACCCAATCACAGCAGCCGGTGGGCATGTCTATACTGTGCAGTAAAATAAATAATAAAAAAAAAACCGGCGTGCGCCCCCCCCCCCAATTTTAATACCAGCCAGATAAAGCCTGTTACTGAGGTAACTCGCGGCCACCGCTGGATCCTCCCGCTGTGACAGCAAGTCGCCCGAGTGACAGCGATGTAGTCACAGGTGACTTGCTGTCACAGTAGGAGGATCCAGCGGTGGCCGCGAGTTACCTCAGTGACAGCTCAGCTGATCGCGCGGCTGTCTTCATTTGCTGCGTGGAGCTGACAGGAGCGGCGGTGTCTTCTGCAGCTCCTGTCACCTCCATGTAGCAGAGCTGGATGCGACGCTGGACCTCCGTGGATTACGCGGACATGGAGGGGTTTTTCGTGCTTAATAAAGTGGTGAACGAGGGTACTTGTTAGTGTTTTTTATTGCAAATAAAGGATTGTTTCTGGTGTGTGTGTATTTACTGTAACTTACAGATTACTCATGGAAGGTATCTCGGGGAGACGCCTGCCATGATTAATCTAGGATTTAGTGGCAGCTATGGGTTGCTGCCATTAACTCCTTATTACCCCGATTGCCAACGCACCAGGGCAAATCGGGAAGAGCTGGGTACTGTCCCAGAACTGTCGCATATAATGTATGCGGCAACTCTGGGCGGCTGCTGACTGATATTGTTAGGCTGGGGGGCTCCCCATAACGTGGGGCTCCCTATCCTGAGAATACCAGCCTTCAGCCGTATGGCTTTATCTGGCTGGTATTAAAATTGGGGGGGATCGCACGCCGTTTTTTTTTATTTATTTTACTGCACAGTATAGACACGCCTACCGGCTGCTGTGATTGGGTGCAGTGACACAGCTGTCACTCAGCGGGGGGGGGCGTGTCTGACTGCAACCAATCACAGGCGAATGTGGGCGGGGAAAGCAGGGAATACGAGATTGATTAATGAGCGGCCGGCTTTTTCAAAATAGTTAAAGCCGCCGGCGTTTTAATAACAGCTGAGCTGCGCCGCACCTGAGATCGGGGATCGGTGAGTATCAGAGACGGCTGCTCAATTCAGTCACTCTGGGGATTAGCGGTCACCGGTGAATCCTTCACAGGTGACCGCTAATCAGGACGCGACACAGACAGAGCCGCGGCATGACAATGAAGTCGGGTGAAGTTCACCCGAGTTCATTCTCATCGCGCAACTCTTGTCTGCTGTCAGCCGACATGTATCAACGACATTGTGCATCACAACACGGACATTCCACGTACACATACACGTTCATGCCACACGCACACACGGACAGCATTCGCCATCAACACGGATGTCATACGTACCGGAGAAACGCCCCTAAAAAACGGAACACGGACCCGAAAAACGGACCGTAAGACACATACTTTTTTTTGCGGAAGTGTGTTTTAGGCCTTAAGGAGCAAAATGCTTTCATTTCTGCATTGAGGGGTGTAAGGGTCCGGCAGCATTTCATGGCATGGTTAGCCCTAATCTTTATTTTAGGAGGCAGACCCCCTACAGTTATACTCGGTGGTGTGGCTGCGGGTGGGCAGGATATCTCCGGGGGACGCTGCACAGCCCTGATCAGATCCCGTAAAGAAAGTGATACTGATAGTACCTTCATACAGCCTATATTTGTCTTTTTTTTTTTTTCCCCTTGAATATTTGATTACTTTGGAGATCACTTGTCTGGAGGGGAACTGCTGCCCTAATTTTGAAGCTTAGGTTATATAATTGCACGTACGGCTGCTTGTTTGCCCACAGTAGTGCGCAGATTAACATCTACGTGTGTAACTGCAGCCTCAGTATGAGGAATGCTCTGAAGGAAACGAGGCTGAAGGCATCAGTCTTGACCGAGATACCTGGCTGACATGTGCACCAAGACAACTGCGTAGTGCAGTCTAATGAGCACAATGTGGGTGATGGGAGGACCCCGAATCCTGCCATTACTTATATCTTGAAATTTCTATTCTTCAGTGAGAAGGATCAGATGTATCTGCTCATCATCAAACCATGTTTTAATTTGTTATTTAATTTATATAGGAGGACGACCTTACTTTCGAATGCAATCTGCTGCTACTTGAATGTCATCTTATCCCAGTCTTTATCGTTCATCTGGTGGCCATTTTCCTTTTTTTTTTTTTTTTTTTTTTTTTTTTTTTATTCCTCTGTTCCCAGTCTTCACTGTTTTTTTTTCGGGGCTCCATCTGACTTATTTGGTTATCTCAATTGTTTTCCTGAAGGCTCCCTGCTGATTTTTGTCTGACCATCATCATATCTATCTATCAAGCCTTCCTATTTATCTATCTATTTATGCTTCCGTTTCTGTCGACGCTTCCGTTTCTGTCGACGCTTCCGTTTCTGTCGACGCTTCCGTTTCTGTCGACGCTTCCGTTTCTGTCGACGCTCCCGTTCCCTGTCGACGCTCCCGTTCCCTGTCGACGCTCCCGTTCCCTGTCGACGCTCCCGTTCCCTGTCGACGCTCCCGTTCCCTGTCGACGCTCCCGTTCCCTGTCGATCCTTCCCATCCACAAATTTATTGTATTTATTCTTTACGGCATGAGATTCCAGGCATAATCACCCCTGTTTTCTGTTATCTTAATTCACTAGGTCTGAGGGACTGATTGTCTGATTGTATCATGTGAAACTGCCCCAATAGAGCTGAAGGGACCAGTCATTAGATTTGTGCTGCCCGAACCATAGGCAGCATGACTGCTTCATCATTTCAGAGTAAACCTACCGTAGTTTAAAGATCCAGCCAGGGACGATAGTGTGACCTGTCCAGTCCGGCCTTTTTCCCCAAACAGCCCCCCCCCCCCCCTTTCGCGGTCGGTCTCTTCCCCAGTCAGCCTCTCCCCTGTTAGGCTAAGTTCACACTTGTCTTGTATCAGTCACAATCCGTAGCCTTGAGGAATTACGGTATCCTGCAAAATATTTTGCAGGAATCCTGTTTTTCCCCATAGACTTCTATTAGTGACGGATTGCGACTGATGATGCTGCGTTGCATCCGCTGCGTCGCGGTCAGTCGTCTTTTGACTGACCGCCGGGCGGGAGCAACGCAGCATGTAACGTTTTTTGTGCAGTGGAATCCGTTGGATTTCGCTGCGCATGCGCTCTCTGGCTCCCAGCACAGGTAACCAGGATAAACATCGGGTTACTAAGCAACGCGCTTTGGTTAGTTACCCGGTATTTACACTGGTTACGGGTGCAGGGAGCCCACGCTAAGCGGTGTATGCTGGTAACCAAGATAAATATCGGGTAACCAAGCAAAAAGTGCTTTGCTTTTACCCGATATTTACCCTGGCTGTGCACGGAGCCCGACACTTCACCGCTCGGCTCTGCCCCCTCCCGCACTCAGCTTGTATACACACACACACACACACACACACACACACACACACACACACACACACACACACACACACACACACACACACACACACACACACACTTGTCCTGCAGTCCCCGCGGCACTGATGTCCTCAGTGCCACGGCCCCGCTAGGCTCCACCCACCCCGAACTCTGCCCCCTCGCGCTCCGCCCCCCGCACACAGCATGTATACACACACACACACACACACCTGTCCTGCAGTCCCCGCGGCACTGACGTACTCAATGCCACGGCCCCGCTCGGCTCCACCCACCCCGAACTCCTCCCCCCGCACACAATGGAATCCGACAAAGAATTCTGTTCTTTGTCATCCGTTGTACAAAGCATCAGCCACATACGTCAAGCGACGCATGTGACTGATGCAAAACGGAAATGTGAACTTAGCCTTAATCAGTTGGAGTAGGGGTGAGGAGTGGCCGTGTTCCACACAAGACTATTCAGGTCTCTCCCTATAGTCCCCCGCAGGGTTTTGAGAGTGTGTGTCCTCTGAGGCGCCTCAATACGTCTCACTCAGCCGGGCTCTGATTCCTGCTGCTTGTGGTTCAGGAAGCATTAATCTAAAGACAGGTTCTCTATAATGGCGTTATCCAACCAAACACTTCCACAAATTTTTCATATATCGCACAATCCCAAGGGCTGCATTAAAAAAAAATAAAGAAAAACCTTTATAGCTTATCGATGGTAAATGCCGATGGGTGGCAGTTGTGCACGTGCAGTCAGCACCTGTCAGGAGTATCGGGGTCGTCTGCTTCCCTGTCTACACTGTATCCCAACGTATTGTTGCCCCTCTATAAATCACTTGTAAGGCCACATCTGGAATATGGGATCCAGTTTTGGGCTCCACATTTTAAAAAGGACATTCAGAAGTTCGAATCAGATCAACGGCGGGCAACTAGACTACTACAAGGAATGGAGGCCGCCCATATGATGACAGGTGGAAAAGTTAGATATGTTTAGCTTAGAAAAAAGACGTCTCAGAGATCTCATTTATATGTATAAATACATGTGTGGTCAATATAAAGGACTGGCACATGACTTATTCCTTCCAAAGACAGTACTAAGGACCAGGGGGCACTCACTGCGAGTGGAAGAAAAGCGATTCCGGCAGCTAAATAGGAAAGGGCTCTTTACAGTTAGAGCAGTCAGACTGTGGAATGCCGACCACAAGAGGTAGTAATGGCAGATGCTATAACAGCTTTTAAAAAGGGCTGGATGATTTCCTCAGTACACACAACATTGTTGGTTATAAATGATTTAGTGACAAAAATGTATAATTGGTGGAGGAAGGATGGACCGGGGGCTTTTTTCAACCTATGTAACTATAAAAGACTATGGCTGCTGCTCTCTCTATTGTAGTTCTTGTGAGTTTCTAAAACAGCTGTTTCCCATCAAGTACAATTAATGATTACCGCTCCTCCTCTTCGTCTCCATTCTGAGTGGGTAAGGATTGATGTTGCACAGAATGGCATTGCAGGGCTTGTGAGCCCCTCGGTTGTGCACCCCTGATTTATTGGGCTCGGCTTTCTCCAGTGAAGTCTTTGGCATTTACATTTTTTTGTTCTTATTTCTGGATCTGCGTACCTGACCTCTTCTGAACCTGACCACGTCTGAACCTGACCACGTGCTGTCCCCGGCTCCTCATCCAGCTGCCGCTGACTTTTACGAGCAGATGGGGCGCATAAGGCCCTTTGCCGCTTGGACATCCACATTTATGCAACATCCCGTGAAACATTATCTAATATATAAAGGTGTGTGTGTATGTATGTATGTATGTATGTATGTATGTATAGGATTGGCATCTGCACCGTCGCAGCTACAGCCACAAAATTTTGCACACTCACACGTCTGGACCCCGAGAGCGTCATAGGCTATGTTTTGAGGGGAAATTTTAACCCCGCGCTTTAGTTATTCGCCAAAAAACCTGCCTCCATTAAAGCGAATGGAGCTGGGAGCCACAGTGCAGCCAGAACTTCAGAAGAATGCGCAGCCACGCCCTTATATGGAATATTGGTGTGTCACAATGCAGCCAGGGAAAGAGACAGACACAGATAAGGTAAGAAACAGACATAGACAGGGTAAGAGACGGACACGGAAAGAGACGGACGCCCAGGGAACGCGACGCACAGAGACATATACAGAGGGGGAAACATATACCGTATTTTTCGGACCATAAGACGCACTTTTTTTCCCCCCAAATGTTGGGGGAAAGTTGGGGGTGCGTCTTATGGTCTGACTATAAGGCTGCGGCTGGGAATGAGGGTGCTGCGGGTCATCGGGGGCACGAGCAGGCAGCAGCAGCGCCTGCCGTGACCACGTGGGCCCGCTCATTACATATGCACGCCCATCCTCCCGCCCATCTCTCAGCGCTGAAGCCGGCGCTGACAGGTGGGCGGGAGGGCGAGCGCATAGCAAAGAGCCGGCCGCATGATCACCCCTGGCAATTACAACCTGGAGTGATCATGTGCGGCTGTATTCACTGCCCCCCGCGCGTCATTATCAGCGCGGGGTGCAGTGAATCAGTGTCCTCACCCGTCCCCGTGTGTGGAGCTGTTCCCCTGCAGCACGCGATGTCTTCCTGTCTGTGCCGGTCAGCTGATCGGCACAGACAGGAAGACATCGCGATGCAGCAGGGGAACGGCTCCACACACACAGATCAGCGTGCCAGAGAGGAAGATGATCGGTGCTGCAGAGAGTGAGGAAAAGGTGAGTATAAATGTTTATTTTTTTTCTCTGTGCTATAGGATACAGGCCATATACCAGGATGGTATATGAGCACGATGGGGGCATATAGCAGGATGGGAGTATATGAGCAGGCAGGATGGGGGGTATGTGAACAGGATGGGGGGTATGTGAACAGGATGGGGGGTATGTGAACAGGATGGGGGGTATGTGAACAGGATGGGGGGTATGTGAACAGGATGGGGGGTATGTGAACAGGATGGGGGGTATGTGAACAGGATGGGGGGTATGTGAACAGGATGGGGGGTATGTGAACAGGATGGGGGGTATGTGAACAGGATGGGGGGTATGTGAACAGGATGGGGGGTATGTGAACAGGATGGGGGGTATGTGAACAGGATGGGGGGGTATATGAACAGGATGGGGGGTATGTGAACAGGATGGGAGTATATGAGCAGGCAGGATGGGGGTATATGAGCAGGATGGGGGTATATGAACAGGATGGGGGTATATGAACAGGATGGGGGTATATGAACAGGATGGGGGTATATGAACAGGATGGGGGTATATGAACAGGATGGGGGTATATGAACAGGATGGGAGTATATGAACAGGATTTGGGTATATGAACAGGATGGGAGTATATGAACAGGATGAATTGGGGAATATGAGCAGGATGGATGGGGGGTATACCAATAGGATGGGGGTATATCAATAGGATCGGGGTATATGAACAGGATGGGGGAATATGAGCAGGATGCTTGTATAGGAGCAGGATGGGGGTATATGAGCAGGATGGGGGTTTATAGCAGGATCATATACAAGGCAGGAGGATCATTACCAGGCTGGGGTACCTTAGTAGAGAATTTGGGGACATTACCCCCATAACAGTGTCAGCAGCAGATCCTCGCCCCCATAACAGTGTGTCATGACCACATTTTTTGCTTAAAGTTTTATTTTCCCATTTTCCTCCTCTAAAACCAGGGTGCGTCTTATAGTCCGGTGCGTCTTATAGTCCGAAAAATACGGTAATTGCATTTATATCTTTTTGTGGTTTCTATTTTGTTAACAGCAGTTATTAACCCGGGTGAAGCCGGGTAGTACAGCTAGTTTGATATATTTTTGCACAGATGTAACGTAGAAATCCTTTTGTGTCACGTCTCTTGTGATCTGATGACTTCTCGCTATTTAGATGGAGCTCTGATGACCCCAGCATGGCCCTTATGGTGTCTTTTAAGCTGCATTTTTATGTGTTTTTGCTGCAGTATTTCTATATTTACTGCATAATGGTTCATTGCGGGAACATCGTATTGTGCCACAATTGAGCCCGGCCCGCACAGAGATGAGACGCTACGTGAGTGACATAATGGCACAAGTAACGTCTTAAAGGTGTCATACCATAAATGCATCTCTTGAGCTATTCACAGGATAGGGCGGACCCCAGTGGTCTGGAGAGCTGGATTTTCCACCGCTTGTCTGAATGGAGTGGAGGTCAGGGATGTGTACCGATCATTATCTATAGGACTGTCTGCCAGTCCCATAGACAATGAATGGAGTGGAGGCCGAGCATGTGTGACCACTTTTCCACCCACATGGGGCCTTTCAGAGCCGCGTTTTCCGGATTGTGGGTCCCCAGCAATCAGTAAGTTATCCCCAGCAATGAGAATCGTCACCAGTGTAAGGGTCCAGTCTGATCTAGAGCTGTCTGTAGTCTGTTGACAGCCAGCAATGCTGCAGATTATGCTGGGGCCGTGTTCACACGCTGCAGATACGATGCAGGAGTCCTTCCGTTATGTATATGGCGATTTCTCTGCAGCACATGCATTCATTTTTACAATTGAGTGGAACAGAAAAATCCTAACAAATCCTCCATGTGTGACCTGTCCGCAGCCAGGGGTGATTGTGTCTGGGAATTGCTATTCCAGCAGTTTACAATTCAGCAGAAAGGCAGCGAGCGAGATCCGTGTGATATTCCTGTAGAGCTGTCCGGGATTATGTGAGTGCCCGAGGCTGAGCTTCCCTCGCTGTACGAGGCCGTGGACTACCGGCAATACGATTACCCTAGTGGACGCTGCAGCTCGGGGACGTCCGGCCTGTTCTCTGCCTACAGATCGTAATGACCAACGCTGACAATCTGCTGTATGTTTACTTGTGCTCTAGTGTCTGGGACCCCACCGCTCCAGAGAGTAACGGGGCCACTGTGTCCACAGACAGCCCAGCTCTGCAGGGGAGTGCTCGCATGTAATTGGGGGTTAGAGCTGCACTCACAATTCTCCAATCTCCCGGCAGTCCCTGCTGGATCATTGTCTGCAGAGATCTTTCTAGTGATGTCAATTCTGGGAATGTAAATTGTACATCAGTACACAGTGACTGCTCCAGCAGAATAGTGAGTGCAACTCTGGAGTATAATACAGGAGGTAACTCTGGATCAGTGCAGGATAAGTAATATAATGTATGAACACAGTGACTGCTCCAGCAGAATAGTGAGTGCAGCTCTGGAGTAGAATACAGGAGGTAACTCTGGATCAGTGCAGGATAAGTAATATAATGTATGTACACAGTGACTGCTCCAGCAGAATAGTGAGTGCAGCTCTGGAGTAGAATACAGGAGGTAACTCTGGATCAGTGCAGGATAAGTAATATAATGTATGTACACAGTGACTGCTCCAGCAGAATAGTGATTGCAGCTCTGGAGTATAATACAGGAGGTAACTCTGGATCAGTGCAGGATAAGTAATATAATGTATGTACACAGTGACTGCTCCAGCAGAATAGTGAGTGCAGCTCTGTAGTATAATACAGGATGTAACTCAGGATCAGTACAGGATAAATAATATAATGTATGTATGCAGTGACTGCACCAGCAGAATAGTGATTGCAGCTCTGGAGTATAATACAGGAGGTAACTCTGGATCAGTGCAGGATAAGTAATATAATGTATGTACACTGACTGCTCCAGCAGAATAGTGAGTGCAGCTCTGGAGTAGAATACAGGATGCAACTCAGGATACGGATCAGTAATGTAATGTACGGTATGTACACAGTGACTCCCCAGCAGAATAGGGAGTACAGCTCAGGATCAGTACAGGATAAGTAATGTAATGTATGTACACAATGGCTGCACCAGCAGAATAGTGAGTGCAGCTCTGGAGTATAATACAGGAGGTAACTCTGGATCAGTGCAGGATAAGTAATATAATGTATGTATGCAGTGACTGCTCCAGCAGAATAGTGAGTGCAGCTCTGTAGTATAATACAGGATGTAACTCAGGATCAGTACAGGATAAATAATATAATGTATGTATGCAGTGACTGCACCAGCAGAATAGTGATTGCAGCTCTGGAGTATAATATAGGAGGTAACTCGGGATACGTAATGAAAGGTATGTACACAGTGACTGCACCAGCAGAATAGTGAGTGCAGCTCTGGAGTATAATACAGGATCAGTACAGGATAAATAATGTAATGTATGTACACAATGGCTGCACCAACAGAATAGTGAGTGCAGCTCTGGAGTATAATACAGGATGTAACTCAGGATAAGTAATGTATGTACACAGTGACTCCACCAGCAGAATAGTGAGTTCAGCTCTGGAATAATATGAAGCATAAACCTTAGGATCAGTACAGGATCAGTAATGAAATGCATGTACACAGTGTCTCCACCAGCAGAATAGTGAGTTCAACTCTGGAGTAAAATACAGGATGTAACTCAGGATCAGTACAGGATAAGTAATGTAATGTATGTACACAGTGACTGCACCAGCAGAATAGTGAGAGCAGCTCTGGAGTATAATACAGGAGGTAACTCGGGATAAGTAATGTAATGTATGTACACAGTGACTGCACCAGCAGAATAGTGAGTGCAGCTCTGGAGTATAGTACAAGATATAATTTTGTATTGGCCTGTGATTATTTATGAGGTGACATGTGATGTGAGTACTGTAGCGTCACGTTAGTGTGAGATCCCTGGTTTCGTCAGTTTTCCAGGCTGGGTGTTGCTGTTCCTGGGGGGCTGCTGTGCAGGCTGCGGTGTCCTGAGCCGCCCTGATCTGGGGGCTGTTGCGGAGCAGCGTGCAGCCTCTCCCATGACCTCCGCAGTGTAACACTAGCTGCCGATCCTTTGTTTTGGATGGCTCTCACTTTCTCCTGGTCGTCTCTGTGGATTACGTTTCTGCCAGGTGGGTGATGTGGATCTGTCTATGCCACAAAGCCAAAGTCCTGCAGCCCTCCCTGAGAAGTGGTGCTGAAAACTGCGAGAGAATAGCTGTGGGTGGAGACTATCGATATTCTTTACCTTAGTTTTGTACAGATTTTCTCCTTTTTTTGCCTTGTATGTGGAAAATACAGCTGAGTAATGGGAGTGACTGTGATCAGGGAGCCCGGCTGGACAGATGTGCTAATCTGGATTGGCAGGATGCTCCGCGCTCTGTGACTCGTCTCTCGGACATATGTTCAGGCGTCATGATGTGGTTTATTGGCGCCACAAAAGCTAATGGCGCTTTTTAGAAAAAAATAAAATGTATTTTTGCCATAATTACAGGAAACAAAGGTGACCCGATGATCATGATTACCCTACAGGCCCCTGTACACATTGGGTGGATGGCAGAACAGTTTCATCAGATTGTAATTCTGGCTTTCCTCCAACAGATTATGCTGGGATAGAGAAGGATCCGGCATCTTTAATCCAGACACCCAATCCTCAGTTGTCTGGTAGCGGCTTTCTCCCTTCTCTCCATTAAAGGGAACCTGTGTGAGCTCTTATATACAGTATTCTAGAATGCTAAATATAAGAGCCCAGGCCTCTGTGCATAACATAAAAAACACCTTTATAATACTCGCCTACGGGGTGGTCTGGTCCAAATGCTATCACTGATTTCGGTCTGGCGCCTCCTCCTAATTGTGCAGTCGACGTCCTCCTTCCCAGCCTTGTGTGGACTACGCATCCTACATCATCCACACAGTGTCCTCCATTGAGTTCCCGCACAGGCACCTTTTGATCTTCCTTGCTGAGGGCAGAGCAAAGTACTGTAATGCACAGGCACGAGGAAAAGTCAAAGACCGCATGCGCACTACAATACTTTGATCTGCCCTCAGTAGGGCAGATCAAAGAGCGCAATGAAGGACTTTGTGTGGATGACATTGTACACGTCATCCACATGGAACTGGGAAGAAGGATGGCGATGGAAGGAAGGAAGAAAGGAGGCGCCGGAAAGAGACCAGAGACGCCCATTGCACTGGACTATCCTACAGGTGAGTATAAGATGTTTATGTTATACAGATCGGCCTGGGGTGTTATATACAGTATTCTAGAATATTGTATAAGAGCTCACTGGTGGTGGCCACATTTTACATGGGAAAAACCTGGAGACAGGTTCCCTTTAAAATACAGGATTGCTGTAAAAAGATGGCTGTTGAGTGAACATTCCATATAATCCCACCCCCATCATTGATTGGCAGCTTTCTGCCTATGCACAGTGTACACAGCTGCCAATCAGTGGTATAGGTGTGGTTATACAGGACTCTGCATTCAGAGAACTGCCAGATCTGCAGCAGAGAAACCTGTTTTGTTTTTTTTTTTTTGTTTTTTTTTTTATATCAAAACTACAGCAAGTAGCCCAGTAAGGCCTAGAGCCCGCTTTACACACTACAATATATTTTACGATGTGTCGGCGGGGTCACGTCGTAAGTGACGCACATCCGGCATCGTAAGGTACATTGCAGTGTGTGACAGGTACGTGCGATTGCGATTGAACAGTAAAACGTTCATCGCACGCACATCGTTCATTCCTCATGAATTGAACGTCAGATTGTTCATCGTACCCGAGGCAGCACACATCGCAGTGTGTGACACCCCGGGAACGGTGAACAGATCTTACCTGTGTCCTGCGGCTCCCGCCGGCAATGCGGAAGGAAGGAGGTGGGCGGGATGTTTACGTCCCGCTCAACTCCGCCCCTCCACTTCTATTGGCCGGCTGCTGCGTGACGTCGATGGGAAGCCGAACGTCCCTCCCACTCCAGGAAGTGGACATTCAACAAATTGAACTAGCTACTGAAACAAAAATCGCCAATGACATTAAAATAAATCCCAAAATCTTTTATAAATACATTAATGCCAAAAGGAAAACAAAGGATAGTATCGGACCCTTAAAATATAATAACAAGTTAGTTATAGAGGACAAACAAAAGACTGAGATATTAAATAGGCATTTCTCATCTGTATTCACCAAGGAACTGACTGTACCAGGGATCATTCAACAAGTGAAAAATCAAAGTCCACCACCCGATATAATTAATTTAACACAAGATGAAGTACGCCTACGTCTAAGTAAATTAAACATTGACAAATCCCCAGGGCCAGATGGCATTCATCCACGAATATTGAGGGAATTGAGCTCCGTAATCGACAGACCGCTGTATCTCATCTTTTTAGACTCACTTGTAACAGGGTTGGTGCCTCAGGATTGGAGGATTGCTGATGTGGTACCGATATTTAAGAAAGGTAAGAGGGTAGATCCAGGCAACTACCGTCCAGTAAGCCTGACATCAGTAGTATGCAAAGTTTTTGAGGGCATTTTAAGGGATGACATGCAAAAATATATTGCAGAAAATAATATGATAACTGACAAACAGCATGGATTCATGAAAGATAAGTCGTGTCTAACCAACCTGTTGGGGTTCTATGAGGGGGTAAGTGCAAACCTGGATATTGGTAATGCAGCTGATGTGATTTATTTGGACTTTGCAAAGGCATTTGATACTGTACCACATAATAGCCTTATACTAAAGCTCCAGAAGCAAGGACTAGGGGACACAATATGCAACTGGGTAAGGAATTGGCTAAAAGATAGGAAACAAAGAGTAGTCATAAATGCTACATTCTCTAAATGGGCTATAGTCAGCAGTGGGGTGCCGCAGGGATCTGTGCTAGGACCAATTCTTTTTACTCTCTATATTAATGACCTTGTGGATGGGATTGATAGTACAGTGTCAGTCTTTGCCGATGACACCAAACTATGTAGGATATTAAAAACTGACCTGGATAGTACAATATCACAAAAAGATCTGGATAAGATGTCAGAATGGGCAGATACTTGGCAAATGAGATTTAATGTTGATAAATGTAAAGTAATGCACCTAGGACGGAGTAATCCTATAGCTGCGTATACATTAAATGAAAGTAAACTCGGGACTACAGAACAGGAGAAGGACTTGGGTATTCTCATTACAAATAAGCTGAGCAGCAGCACTCAATGTCAGGCAGAAGCTGCTAAAGCAAACAAGATTCTAGGGTGTATAAAAAGAGAGATTAGATCCCGTGATCCCAACGTATTGTTACCTCTCTATAAATCACTTGTAAGGCCACATCTGGAATACGGGATCCAGTTTTGGGCTCCACATTTTAAAAAGGACATTCAGAAGTTAGAGTCAGTTCAAAGGCGGGCAACTAGACTATTACAAGGAATGGAGGCCTCCCATATGATGGCAGATTGAAAAAGTTAGATATGTTTAGCTTAGAAAAAAGACGTCTCAGAGGAGATCTCATTTATATGTATAAATACATGTGTGGTCAATATAAAGGACTGGCACATAACTTATTTCTTCCGAAAACAATACTAAGGACCAGGGGGCACTCACTGCGAGTGGAAGAAAAGCGATTCCGACACCTAAATAGGAAAGGGTTCTTTACAGTTAGAGCGGTCAGACTGTGGAATGCCCTACCACAAGAGGTAGTAATGGCAGATACTATAACAGCTTTTAAAAAAGGGCTGGATGATTTCCTCAGTACACACAACATTGTTGGTTATAAATGACTTAGTGACTAAATGTACAACTGGTGGAGGAAGGTTGAACTAGATGGACCTAGGTCTTTTTTCAACCTAAGTAACTATGTAACTATGTAACGTGCCGCACATACGATGGGGGCGGTTACGATCGCATACGATATCGTATGCAGAATCATAACATGTAAAGCAGGCTTAAGACACACGGCATGAAAATCGGATCAAGTGGAGTGAGATAAAACATCGCATCCCACTTTGACCAATATTAGCCTGTGTGTCATCACCCATGAGCGATTTTATTTTCTCAGCCCTAACCGGACAGAGAAAACAATCGCAGCATGCTGCCACTGTAATGCGAGTCTTTCTCTCGCCATTCAAGTGAATGGGGCGAGAGAAAGATCACACTGCACTCGCATTACACCGGTGTACCGCAAGTGCAGGGCGAGAATGGCAATAGCCGGCTATGGAGGAGAGAGGGAGACAAATCCTTCCCGCCCCTCCTCAGCGCCGGCCCGCCCCCTGCAGCTGTGGTCCGATTGCATGATCGGACCTCAGTCGCAGGGACACTCTGCTCCCGCTCTGCTGCCAGCGTGACCCGAAGGTCACGCGAAGATCGCATTAGGCCCCGTCATAAGTGAGACGCCGCTGGAATCAGGGTCTCTCTCTATATTATGCTGCTTTCAGATTTGGTGGCACAAACTTGGTGACCGATTCTCTTTAGGCCTCATTCACACATCAGTATTTTTGATCAGAATTTGCCAAAACCAAGAGTGTCTCCAAAATACAGAGCAAGTGGCAATCTTTCAATTATAGGTTTTCACTGTAAGGCTATGTGCGCATGCTGCGTTTTGGTTTTTTTTTTAGGCTTTTTTTTTTTTTTTTTTTTTTTTTTTTTTGCACGTTTTTGGCCTCAAAACTGCATGCGCTTCTTTCCCTGGCAAAGTCTGAGATTTCATTGTTGTTGTCCGCACAGTGCAGTTTTGTTTGGCTGTGTTTTTGAGGTAAAAATAAATTAACATGTCAATTCTTTTCTGCATTTTTTCACCCATGCTATGCATTGGAAAAACGCAGCAAAACACAGTGAACCAAAACTCAGCCACAAACGTAGTAAAACCCAGTGCGTTTTTGTCCATTTTTTTGCTGCCAAACACGCTGCATCTTTTTGGTCACTAAACAATGGCAATGTGCGCACATAGCCTAAGTCCCTCTCCTGACTTTGGAATACAAATACTGATGAAACATTGATGCAAAATAGTGACGTGTGAATGAGGCCTAAAAGGTGTTTGGGCACCCTGAGGCCTCTTTCACACGTCCGTGTTTCCGGTATGTGTGACGTCTGTTTTCGCACGTACTAGAGCAGGGGTGGGGAACCTCCGGCCCGCGGGCCGCATGCGGCCCGCGGGCCGCATGCGGCCCGCCATGACCTTTTATGTGGCCCCCGGGCAGATTCCCGGGGGAGGCAGTGCTCGTGCTGTCACCGCGGTCTTGCTGCCGCCGGCCCTTTAAATCCACACATTGCTGTTTGTGCTGCAATGTGTTCTCCCGTCGGCCAGTGCCAATTGTGGGCGGGTCCACAGCAGCCTCACAGCTTCTAGCCTTGTGTGTCCGCCCCCTGCCCTCCGGAGATCAGTGCCTGCCTTCTTCTGATGCAGTGTCCAGCTCCTGCACTCCGGTGATGTGAGTGCAATGCTGCTGTGAGTCCAGCGCCGACCCTCTGCTGCTATATGCCCTGCCCAATGCTTTGTGCCTCCCCACACCAGTTCTGTAAATCCTCTCCCCCAGAGTTGCATGAAACTCTCAGCGCAGTGTGGCCCCCAATCTCCTGTGTGCACCCCTCCCCCAGTCCTGTGTGCAGCCCCCCAATGTCCTGTGTGCAGCCCATCACCCAGTAGTCCTGTTTGCACCCCCCCAATCCTGTGTGCACCCCTCCCCCAGTCCTGTGTGCAGCCCCCCAATGTCCTGTGTGCACCCCCACACAATCCTATGTGCAGCCCATCACCCAGTCCTGTGTGCACCTCCTCAGTCCTGTGTGCACCCCCCCCACAATCCTATGTGCAGCCCATCACCCAGTCCTGTGTGCACCCCCTCAGTCCTGTGTGCACCCCCCCCAGTCCTGTGTGCACCCCCCCCAGTCCTGTGTGCACCCCCCCCAGTCCTGTGTGCACCCCCCCCAGTCCTGTGTGCACCCCCCCAGTCCTGTGTGCACCCCCCCCAGTCCTGTGTGCACCCCCCCAGTCCTGTGTGCAGCCCCCCCCAGTGGTGTCTGTGCCTCCCCCACAGTGGTGTCTGTGCCTCCCCCACAGTGGTGTCTGTGCCCCCTGCCCCGCGTGTGGTGTCTGTGCCCCCTGCCCCGCGTGTGGTGTCTGTGCCCCCTGCCCCGCGTGTGGTGTCTGTGCCCCCTGCACCGCGTGTGGTGTCTGTGCCCCCTGCACCGCGTGTGGTGTCTGTGCCCCCTGCCCCGCGTGTGGTGTCTGTGCCCCCTGCCCCGCGTGTGGTGTCTGTGCCCCCTGCCCCGCGTGTGGTGTCTGTGCCCCCTGCCCCGCGTGTGGTGTCTGTGCCCCCTGCCCCGCGTGTGGTGTCTGTGCCCCCTGCCCCGCGTGTGGAGTCTGTGCCCCCAGCCCCGCGTGTGGTGTCTGTGCCCCCAGCCCCATGCCCCCAGTTAATTAATTGCTTCACCCAATATAGCAGGGTCATTTAAACATTGATAATTTTGTGCGGCCCCCGAAGGTTGGTAGAAATTTCCAAATGGCCCCCGACAGAAAAAAGGTTCCCCACCCCTGTACTAGAGACACTGACACACGTAGACCCATTAAAATCAGTGGGTCTCCACACACATCCGTGTGTCCGTGTCCTCAACACAGTGACATGTCTGTTTTCTGTGGGCAGCACAGGTGTCACACAGAGACCGCACACTGATGAGATCTATGTGACACGTACTGGAGAAAAAAAAAACAATTTTTATACTTGCCTGTCTCCAGCGTTGCTGCGGTTTCCAGGCCCACTCATTATGCCTCGTGAATATTCACTGCACTGTCCACGGACCCGGAAGTAAAGGCAGTGCCGGAGACATGTAAATATACCGTGTTTTTCCAAAAATAAGACCTCCCCCAAAAATAAGCCCTAGCATGGATTTTCAGCATTTTCGGAGAAAGGCTTAAAAATAAGCCCTAGTCCCGGATCAATAATGAAGTGTCCGTAAAGCTAAAAAAGATACAGATACTGCAGGACACTTCATTATAGACAGCGGCACCGGCAATTACACTCACCAGACGCCGGGCAGCAGCCAGGACCTGCAGTGATCGCACACCCGCACACAGCAGCTCTCTCTCTCTCTCACACACACACACATCGGATTGCACACACAGTCAGATCGCACACATAATCAGATCGCACACACAAACATCGGCTCAAACGCAAACATCAAATCACACACACACACACACACACACACAAACATCGGATCGCATACACACTCACCTCATCCAGTGACACCGATCTCTTCTCGCCGGGAGAATCCTGAGAGACAGTGCGGTGCAGCGCGACGAACAGGACCTGCGGCCGGACACGTGACTTGCTTCATTCCCTGCTGCCGTAAGTGCTGGATGTGATGTGATGTGTGTGTGTGTTTGTGTGATCTGCTGTGTGTGTGCCTGTGATCGGCTGTGTTTTTCTGCGATCGGCTGTGTGTGTCTGCATTCGGATGTGTGTGTCTTTGATCGGATGTGTGTATCTGTGATCGGATGTGTGTATCTGTGATCGGCTGTGTGTGCCTGCGATCGGATGTGTGTATCTGTGATGGCTGTGCGTGCCTGCGATCGGATGTGTGTATCTGTGATCGGCTGTGTGTGCCTGCGATCGGATGTGTGTGATCTGCTGTGCATATCTGCGATCTGCTGTGTGTGTGTGTGCCTGTGATCGGCTGTGTGTATCTGTGATCGGCTGTGTGTGCCTGCGATCTGCTGTGTGTGATCTGCTGTGGATATCTGTGATCGTGTGTGTGTGTGTGTGTGAGAGAGATCTGCTGTGTGTATCTGTGATCTGCTGTATGTTTGTGTGATCTGCTGTGTATATCTGTGATCTGCTGTGTGTCTGTGTGTGATCTGCTGTGTGTGTCTGGGATCTGCTGTGTGTGTCAGCGTGTCAGCTAGCAGCAGGGGAGGACGGCGTGCAGCACTGACCGAAGATCACAGGAGGACCTGGGAACCACGCAGACATCCTGGTCTGGTGAGTATGAGTCTCCTGGGAAGTGGG
Source organism: Anomaloglossus baeobatrachus (assembly GCF_048569485.1). Taxonomy (NCBI): domain Eukaryota; kingdom Metazoa; phylum Chordata; class Amphibia; order Anura; family Aromobatidae; genus Anomaloglossus; species Anomaloglossus baeobatrachus. The sequence continues at coordinate 883,188,436 of NC_134353.1, read as the reverse complement.
GGGGGGGGGGGTCTGCTTTTTTGGGGGGTAAACTTACCCCCAACCGTGTTTCTCCAAGAATAAGACCTCCTCCAAAAATAAGCCCTAGCGCTTTTTTGGGGGGCAAAAAAAATATAAGACAGTGTCTTATTTTTGGAAAAACACGGTACAAGTTCATGCTGTCTGTGTGCTATCCGGATGTCACGCGGCTGACACATGGATGGGCTTACATACAGTCATATGAAAGTTTTGGCACCCCTATTAATGTTAACCTTTTTTCTTTATAACAATTTGGGTGTTTGCAGCAGCTTTTTCAGTTTCATATATCTAATAACTGATGGACTGAGTAATATTTCTGGATTAAAATGAGGATTATTGTACTAACAGAAAATGTGCAATCCGCATTTAAACAAAATTTGATAGGTGCATAAATATGGGCACCTCAAGATAAAAGTGACATTAATATTTTGTTTATCCTACTTTTGCAAAAATCACAGCCTCTAGTCGCTTCCTGTAGCTTTTTAATGAGTTCCTGGATCCTGGATGAAGGTATATTTGACCATTCCTGTTTACAAAACAATTCCAGTTCAGTTAAGTTTGATGGTCGCCGAGCATGGACAGCACGCTTCAAATCATCCCACAGATTTTCAATGATATTCAGGTCTGGGGACTGGGATGGCCATTCCAGAACATTGTAAGGCTATGTGCGCACGTTGCGTACTGGCCCTGCAGAAATTTCTGCAGCGATTTAAACAGCACACGTGCTCTTCAAATCGCTGCAGAAACAAAAGCCGATTCCATGCGCTCTGCATGTAGCCCCTCCCATAGACAGAGCAGGGACTTCATGCAGAGTGCACGAAAGAAGTGACATGTCACTTCTTAGAACGCGCGCTTCGGGCAGCAGCCGAAGCGCTGCGCTCTAATACGCCACGTGCGCACGTCTCCTGCCCAATCTCCATAGATTGTGCAGGGGACGCAGGACGCATGCAGTTACGCTGCGGTGCAGATCGCAGCGTAACTGCATGCAATTACACAACGTGCGCACATAGCCTGATTGTTCCTCTGCATGAATGCCTGAGTAGATTTGGAGCGGTGTTTTGGATCATTGTCTTGCTGAAATATCCATCCCCTGCGTAACTTCAACTTCGTCACTGATTCTTGCACATTATTGTCAAGAATCTGCTGATACTGAGTTGAATCCATGCGACCCTCAACTTTAACAAGATTCCCGGTGCCGGCATTGACCACACAGCCCCAAAGCATGATGGAACCTCCACCAAATTTTACTGTGGGAAGCAAGTGCTTTTCTTGGAATGCCGTGTTTTTTTGCCTCCATGCATAACGCCTTTTTGTATGACCAAACAACTCAATCTTTGTTTCATCAGTCCACAGGACCTTCTTCCAAAATGTAACTGGCTTGTCCAAATGTGCTTTTGCATACCTCAGGCGACTGTGTTTGTGGCGTGCTTGCAGAAACGGCTTCATTCCCATCACTCTCCCATACAGCTTCTCCTTGTGTAACGTGCGTTGTTTTGTTGACCGATGCACATTGACACCATCTGCAGCAAGATGATGCTGCAGGTCTTTGGAGGTGGTCTGTGGATTGTCCTTGACTTTTCTCACCATTCTTTTTCTCTGCCTTTCTGATATTTTTCTTGGCCTGCCACTTCTGGGCGTAACAAGAACTGTACCTGTGTTCTTCCATTTCCTTACTATGTTCCTCACAGTGGAAACTCACAGTTTAAATCTCTGAGACAACTTTTTGTATCCTTCCCCTGAACAACTATGTTGAATAATCTTTGCTTTCAGATCATTTGAGAGTTGTTTTGAGGAGCCCATGATGCCACTCTTCATAGGAGATTCAAATAGGAGAACAACTTGCAAGTGGCCACCTTAAATACCTTTTCTCATGATTGGATACACCTGCCTATGAAGTTCAAAGCTCAATGAGGTTACAAAACCTATTTAGTGCTTCAGTAAGTCAGTAAAAAGTAGTTAGGAGTGTTCAAATCAAGAAATTAATAAGGGTGCCCATACTTTTGCACCGGTCAAATTTTGTTTAAATGCGGATTGCACATTTTCTGTTAGTACAATAAACCTCATTTCAATCCAGAAATATTACTCAGTCCATCAGTTATTAGGTATATGAAACTGAAATAGCTGTTGCAAAAACCCAAATTGTTATAAAGAAAAAAGGTTAACATTAATAGGGGTGCCCAAACTTTTTCATATGACTGTACCTTCCCAACGGACTGTCACATACATGTGTTTTAATGCACGGATTTGTGAAAGAGGCCTAAGAAAGAATGGGTAACCTTTGAGAGGTAAGGATTTAGTGCTGTGATTGGGAGGGTCTTTAGACCTTTAGTACTCAGTACTGAATTGTGACCAGTCCATGGGCTGTGAATAGTGGAAAAGTGATATATATTTCACATCCTGTGTAAAAGCCTGCTGAGTCAAAACCAAAATGTTCTGCCCGTTATTGCAACATGTTTTGGTATGTGTGTGTATACATACCAAATGTGGCTAAAATTTATTTTCTTTGTCGCTCCATTGGGAGACCCAGACAATTGGGTGTATAGCTACTGCCTCCGGAGGACACACAAAGTATTACACTTAAAAGTGTAAAGCCCCTCCCCTCTGCTATACACCCTCCCGTGCATCACGGGCTCCTCAGTTTTTAAGCTTTGTGCGAAGGAGGCACACATGCAAGCATAGCTCCACAACTTAGTCAGCAGCAGCTGCTGACTATTTCGGATGGAAGAAAAGTGGGCCCATATAGGGCCCCCAGCATGCTCCCTTCTCACCCCACTCTGGTCGGGTGTTGTTAAGGTTGAGGTACCCATTGCGGGTACGGAGGCTGGAGCCCACATGCTGTTTTTCCTTCCCCATCCCTGCAGGGCTCTGGGTGAAGTGGGATCCATAATCGGTCTCTAGACACTGGGACCGTGCTCCCTCCGCAGCCCCTGGGAATCTGCTGGACAGGAGCTGAGTATCGTCAGGGACATGGCCCTGCTACTGCGAGGTACTCTGTATTCCCTTGGGGACGGCGCATGGCGCGCTTGTGTCGTACACGCTGCAGCACTGCTGGGCGTGTTAGTGCGCCGGGACCGCGCTTGTGGCCGGCTGCGCTTACACTCTAGTCTCCGGCTTCTGCCTAGTAACGCATATTCCGGGTGCTCTGTGTCCCCGTTGGGACGGCGCATAAAGCACCTTGGGCACAGACGCTGCAGCGACTGCGGCGTGCGTGTGGGTCCGGGACTACCGCGCCGACCGTGCACTGCCTGTCGGCCGCGATTTCAACTTTAATCCCCGGCTTTTTGCGGCCTAGTATGGGATTCTCCCGCCCTCAGACCTGCCAGTCAGGAAAAAGGGCGGGACGGTCGGTTTGACGCCGACAGTGAGGGCTGTAGTACATTGAGCTGTCCTCCGCCCCCCTCACTACCCACGCTGAGGCACCAGATTCCCGCACTTTTGTGTGAACACGCCCATGCCTCCCTCCTCCTCAGAGAACGCCGTCAGCCATGTTTTTTCAACATTCTGGCTGCAGCTGAGGGAGATCCGGGTCAGAGAATCTGAGGGCTACCCTGCCGGAGACGGAGTATCGTCAGGGACACCCTGCAGCTACAGGTACTCTGTGTCCCCGTTGGCACGGTGCCTGAAGCACCTTGGCCTCAGACGCAGCTGCGATTGCGGTGGGCATTCTTTGTCCGGGACTACCGCGCCGACCATGCATGTTTGCCGGCCGCGGTTTTACTTGAATCCCCGGCTTTTGCGGCCTAGTGGGTTAACACTCCCGCCCCTGAGCCTGCCAGTCAGGGAGAGGGGCGGGAGGGTCCGTGGGTTGCCGACAGTGAGGGCTGGAGCACACCTCGCTGTCCTCCGCCCCCCCGCACTGATCCCTATAGACCACCGGATTCCTGCAGACACCTGCATCATAACGTAGGGAGGGCTGGAGCATACGTTGCTATCCTCCTTCCCCCTCACTGAGCACTGGGCAGTTTTTCAAAGGTGGTCTTCCTAGGGTGTTGTCACCCCCTGGGTGCCGCAGTGTATATATATATATATATATAATATATATATATATATATATATATATATATATATATATAATATATATATAATATGATTTCACTGTTCGGCAGCATTATTGTTTTTGGCTGTATACCCTCACTGATTACTCTGCGGACGACAGGCTGTTGTCTGCTCTTAAAGAGTAAGGGTGCCAAAACACTGGCTTATTTTAACCTCTTGTGCGCCTATATTACAGGCACTGCACAGATAACAGCTTCGCCGGCGTTCCCGGTCCAAGCGGCAGGGACAGAGTTACAGCTTGCTAAGAAACTCTCTGGGTCATTTTCCCTATCCATGTCTCAGGCTATGGACAAGTGGTCGGCTAAGAGACTAGGAGTTTGCAGTCCAGACCGGTCCCTTAAACAGGCCCCGGGCACTGCGAGATCGCCCCAGGCCTCTGTCGGTCTGCGACGAAGCGTGTTCCTGGGGTGGCCTCTAGTTATGACGTGGGGTACTCCGGCACGAACGCAGTCCCAGTCCGGCTAAGCAGCCTTGCTTGGAATCTTCCCCGACTTCTTCAAGGGTTTCAGCTTGAGGACCCTCTAGAGGATGGGGCCGAGGTCGCAACCCAGGACTCTGTCCGGACGTGGCTCTAAACGTCTTATAACAGTGGCTGACGGGTCCACGCTCAAAAATGCCACGGACAGACAGATAGAACTCCTAATGAGATCCATCTATGAAGCTATCGGCGCGTCCTTTGCTCCGGCATTCGCAGCCGTATGGGCACTCCAAGCTATCTCAGCTGGTCAGGCGCAAATTGACGCACTCACACGTACGTCTGCGCCGCAGGTGGCGTCCATAACCTCTCAAACGTCGGCATTTGCGTCCTACGCTATTAATGCTGTCCTGGACTCTGCGAGCCGTACGGCGGTTGCAGCCGACAATTCGGTGGCAATACGCAGGGCCTTGTGGCTACGGGAATGGAAGGCAGATTCGGCTTCCAAAAAGTGCTTAACTGGTTTGCCATTTTCTGGCGACTGCTTGTTTGGTGAGAGATTGGATGAAATCATCAAACAATCCAAGGGAAAGGAAACATCCTTACCCCAGGCCAAACCAAAAACACCCCAACAGAGGAGGGGACAGTCGAGGTTTCGGTCCTTTCGGGGTACGGGCAGGTCCCAATTCTCCTCGTCCAAAAGGCCTCAGAAGGATCAGAGGAACTCCGACACATGGCGGTCTAATTCACGCCCTAAAAAGACCGCCGGAGGTGCCGCTACTAAGGCGGCTTCCTCATGACTTACGGCCTCCTCACACCGCATCCTCGGTCGGTGGCAGGCTCTCCCGCTTTTGCGACACCTGGCTGCCACAAGTAAAAGACCGTTGGGTGAGAGACATTTTGTCTCACGGTTACAGGATAGAGTTCAGCTCTCGTCCTCCGACTCGATTCTTCAGAACATCTCCGCCTCCCGAGCGAGCCGAGGCTCTTCTGCAGGCGGTGGGCATTCTGAAAGCAGGAGTGGTGGACCCGGTTCCTCTTCAGCAACAGGGTCACGGTTTCTACTCCAACCTGTTTGTGGTTCCAAAGAAGGACGGGTCCTTCCGTCCTGTTTTGGACCTAAAACTGCTCAACAAACACGTAAGGACCAGGCGGTTCCGGATGGACTCTCTCCGCTCCGTCATCGCCTCAATGTCCCAAGGAGATTTCCTAGCATCGATTGATATCAAGGATGCTTATCGCCACGTACCAATTGCTCCAGAGCATCAGCGCTTCTTGCGCTTCGCCATAAAAGACGAACACCTTCAGTTCGCGGCACTGCCGTTCGGCCTGGCGACAGCCCCAAGAGTTTTCACCAAGGTCATGGCTACAGTAGTTGCGGTGATACCTTACTTAGACGATCTGCTGGTCAAGGCACCCTCTCAAGAGGCATGCCAACACAGCCTCAACGTTACTCTGGAGATTCTCCAGAGTTTCGGGTGGATCATCAATTTTCCAAAGTCAAATCTGACACCGGTCCAATCGCTGACATATCTTGGCATGGAGTTTCATACTCTTCCAGCGATAGTGAAGCTTCCGCTGGACAAACAGCGTTCACTACAGACAGGGGTGCAATCTCTCCTTCAAGGTCGGTCGCACCCCTTGAGGCGCCTCATGCACTTCCTGGGGAAGATGGTGGCAGCAATGGAAGCAGTCCCTTTCGTGCAGTTTCACCTGCGTCCACTTCAATGGGACATCCTACGCAAGTGGGACAGGATGCCGACGTCCCTAGACAGGGACGTCTCCCTCTCTCAGGCAACCAAAGCTTCCCTTCGGGGGTGGCTTCTTCCCACCTCATTATCGAAGGGAAAATCCTTCCTACCCCCATCCTGGGCGGTGGTCACGACGGACGCGAGTCTGTCAGGGTGGGGAGCAGTTTTTCTCCACCACAGGGCTCAGGGTACGTGGACTCAGCAAGAGTCCTCACTTCAGATCAATGTTCTGGAGATCAGGGCAGTGTATCTTGCCCTAAAAGCGTTCCAGCAGTGGCTGGAAGGCAAGCAGATCCGAATTCAGTCGGACAACTCCACAGCGGTGGCTTACATCAACCACCAAGGTGGGACACGCAGTCGGCAAGCCTTCCAGGAAGTCCGGCGGATTCTGCTGTGGGTGGAAACCACAGCATCCACCATATCCGCAGTTCACATCCCGGGCGTAGAAAACTGGGAAGCAGACTTTCTCAGTCGCCAGGGCATGGACGCAGGGGAATGGTCCCTTCACCCGGACGTGTTTCAGGAGATCTGTTTCCGCTGGGGGATGCCGGACGTCGACCTAATGGCGTCACGGCACAACAACAAGGTCCCAACATTCATGGCTCGATCTCAAGATCACAGAGCTCTGGCGGCAGACGCTTTAGTTCAGGATTGGTCGCAGTTTCGGCTTCCTTATGTGTTTCCTCCTCTGGCACTGTTGCCCAGAGTGTTACGCAAGATCAGGGCCGACTGCCGCCGCGCCATCCTCGTCGCTCCAGACTGGCCGAGGAGGTCGTGGTACCCGGATCTGTGGCATCTCACGGTCGGCCAACCGTGGGCACTGCCAGACCGACCAGATTTGCTGTCTCAAGGGCCGTTTTTTCTATCTGAATTCTGCGGCCCTCAACCTGACTGTGTGGCCATTGAGTCCTGGATCCTAGCGTCTTCAGGATTTTCTCAAGAGGTCATTGCCACTATGAGACAGGCTAGGAAAACAACGTCCGCCAAGATCAACCACAGGACGTGGAAAATATTCCTGTCGTGGTGCTCTGCTCAGGGGTTTTTCTCCCTGGCCATTTGCTTTGCCCACTTTTCTGTCCTTCTTCAATCCGGATTGGAAAAGGGTTTGTCGTGAGGGATATTTCGCTCACATGTCTTTCGCAGAAAGTGTTTTTTTCTAGTAGCAGTCACCTCACTTCGGAGAGTGTCTGAGTTGGCAGCGTTATCATGCAAAGCTCCTTTCCTGGTGTTTCACCATGACAAGGTGGTTCCGCGTCCGGTTCCGGAATTCCTCCCTAAGGTGGTATTCCCTTTTCATCTCAATCAGGACATCTCCTTACCCTCGTTGTGTCCTCATCCAGTTCACCGATGTGAAAAGGATTTGTTCTTGTTAGGTCTGGTGAGAGCACTCAGACTCTACATTTCTCGTACGGCGCCCCTGCGCCGCTCGGATGCGCTCTTTGTCCTTGTCGCTGGCCAGCGTAAAGGGTCGCAGGCTTTCAAGTCAACTTGGCTCAGTGGATCAAGGAACCAATTCTTGAAGCCTACCGTTCTGCTGGGCTTCCGGTCCCTTCAGGCTGGAGGCCCATTCCACCAGAGCCATGGGTGCGTCCTGGGCATTGCTGCACCAGGCTACGGCTCGGCAGGTGTGTCAGGCGACTACCTGGTTGAGTCTGCACACTTTCACAAATCACTATCAGGTGCATGCCGATGATTCGGCAGATGCCAGCCTAGGTAGGCGACTCCTTCAGGCGGCAGTTGCCCACCTGTGAGAGGGGGCCGTTTTTCGGCTCTTTTTATCGAGGTATTCTTTTACCCACCCAGGGATTGCTTTTGGACATCCCAATTGTCTGGGTCTCCCAATGGAGCGACAAAGAAGAAGGGAATTTTGTTTACTTACCGTAAATTCCTTTTCTTCTAGCTCCAATTGGGAGACCCAGCACCCGCCCCTGTTCCCTTCGGGCTGTTGTTCTTTTGTGTACACATGTTGTTCATGTTGAATTGTTCTTTTGGTTCATGGTTTCAGTTCTCCGAACATCCTTCGGATTGAATTTACCTTAGACCAATTTATAAGTTTCCTCCTTCCTGCTTTTGCACCAAAACTGAGGAGCCCGTGATGCACGGGAGGGTGTATAGCAGAGGGGAGGGGCTTTACACTTTTAAGTGTAATACTTTGTGTGTCCTCCGGAGGCAGTAGCTATACACCCAATTGTCTGGGTCTCCCAATTGGAGCTAGAAGAAAAGGAATTTACGGTAAGTAAACAAAATTTCCTTCTTATAATATAAAAGCCTCCTATGTCAGCCAAAAAAAGATTTATTGAAACGTGCTCAAGAATTTCAACATTTATAGTTGGAAAAAATAGCCAAAAAATGAACTGCAAAGCATTCTGTATCGTAGCCAAGCAGCCACGATCCGTAAGCCGGTCAGTACATAAAACAGCCGCCTCGGCCGGTCAGTACATACAACGGCCGCCTCGGCCGGTCAGTAAATACAACGGCCGCCTCGGCCGGTCAGTAAATACAACGGCCGCCTCGGCCGGTCAGTAAATACAACGGCCGCCTCGGCCGGTCAGTAAATACAACGGCCGCCTCGGCCGGTCAGTAAATACAACGGCCGCCTCGGCCGGTCAGTAAATACAACGGCCGCCTCGGCCGGTCAGTAAATACAACGGCCGCCTCGGCCGGTCAGTAAATACAACGGCCGCCTCGGCCGGTCAGTAAATACAACGGCCGCCTCGGCCGGTCAGTAAATACAACGGCCGCCTCGGCCGGTCAGTAAATACAACGGCCGCCTCGGCCGGTCAGTACATACAACGGTTGCCTCGGCCGGTCAGTACATAAAACGGTTGCCTCGGCCGGTCAGTAAATACAACGGCCGCCTCGGCCGGTCAGTAAATACAACGGCCGCCTCGGCCGGTCAGTAAATACAACGGCCGCCTCGGCCGGTCAGTAAATACAACGGCCGCCTCGGCCGGTCAGTAAATACAACGGCCGCCTCGGCCGGTCAGTAAATACAACGGCCGCCTCGGCCGGTCAGTAAATACAACGGCCGCCTCGGCCGGTCAGTAAATACAACGGTTGCCTCGGCCGGTCAGTACATAAAACGGTTGCCTCGGCCGGTCAGTACATACAACGGCCACCTCTGAACCTCCGGGACTGAGGCTCAAAGGATGAAGAGGAGAAACCCGGAGCCAACAGCTCTCACTGGCTCATTTCCCCTGAAAACTGTCTGGCATTTGAGTTTCAGTTCCTTATCCTTCTCTTCCACCGACGTCATCTGAAGAGTCCAGAGTTCCCATATCAGCCCGCCAAAGTAGGCGCTTTTATAAACTGTTATCTAATGTCTTTGGTGGACTTGCAACGTACAGAGCCGTAAGGCCCGTTACACGCTACGATTTATCTGACTATCTCATTAGCGATGTGACACGCCCAGATCGTAGTTACGATTTGCCGAGATCGCTCATAGGTCGTTTATTAGTGGTCACTCGTAACCTCTCACAAGCGACGCACAATCGTTCAGCGATATATTGTTTGACCAAGGCGGTCGTGTGGATGTTGTTCGTCGTTTGCAGGATGTCAAACGTAGCAATATGTCTGCTGCGTTCCAAACGACGAACAATATTTTGAAACTGAACGACGTGTCAACGATCAACAATTTTTAACCTATTTGCGATCGTTCGGAGTCACATGCAATGACGTTGCTAACAATGCCGAATGTGCGTTACGGAATCCGTGACCCCGACGACATATCGTCAGATAAATCGTAGCGTGTAACGCCGCCTTTAGGCTATGTGCCCACGGGACAATGTACCTGCGGACTTTTCTGCAGGTATTTCCGCAGACTGTGGCATAATTAGAGTTTGATGGGCCCTGGTGCAAAATTTGGACCGGGGCCCCCCCTCCACATACACCGACGCTTAGGGTACAGGATAATGATGCTGACACTTGGCTCTTACCCACAGCACCCAGGTTTCCCATGATCTGAAATCCCTCTATCAGCACCCAGCTTTCCTATGTTCTGATATACAACTCTTCCTCGGCACCCAGCTTCCCCATGCTCTCCTATACATCATTCCCTCATATCAGAGCATGGGAAAGCTGGGTGCTGAGAGATGTACAGCAGAGCATGGGAAAGCTGGGTGCTGAGGGAAAGAGCCTTTTTCCCTCATCACAGAACATTACCATCCCATGCTTGTATCTTTGTCCCCCCTCGTATATAGTTCTCCAAATACTATAATGGCCCCCACACAGCCTTCCATATAGTATAAAGGGTCCCACATAACCCTTCATATATTAGAATGCACCTCCATGTATTGTAATGCATTTGCCATAGTCCTCCATTTATTATAATTCACCTCCTAGTCCTCCATGTATCATACTGCACCACATAGCCCTCTATATATTATACTGCACCACATAGTCCTCCATGTATAAAGTAGCCCTCATAGCCCTCCAATTATAATGAATTTTCCATAGTTCTCCATGTATTATAATCCACCCCATGGTCCATGTATAAGGTAGTCTCCATAGTCCTCCATATATTATAATGTAGCCCCCGTAGTCCTATATGCAGCCCCATAAACCTTTATATTGAATTATGCAGCCCTATACTCCTCCATGTATAATGCACCAATATAGTAGTCCATGTATAAGGTGTCCTTCATGTTTATTATGCAGCCCCATAGACCTCCATGTATCATGCACCCACAGGCCTCCATGTGTCATGCAGCCAGCACCCACAGGCCTCCATGTGTCATGCAGCCAGCACCCACAGGCCTCCATGTGTCATGCAGCCAGCACCCACAGGCCTCCATGTGTCATGCAGCCAGCACCCACAGGCCTCCATGTGTCATGCAGCCAGCACCCACAGGCCTCCATGTGTCATGCAGCCAGCACCCACAGGCCTCCATGTGTCATGCAGCCAGCACCCACAGGCCTCCAGTGTCATGCAGCCAGCACCCACAGGCCTCCATGTGTCATGCAGCCAGCACCCACAGGCCTCCATGTGTCATGCAGCCAGCACCCACAGGCCTCCATGTGTCATGCAGCCAGCACCCACAGGCCTCCATGTGTCATGCAGCCAGCACCCACAGGCCTCCATGTGTCATGCAGCCAGCACCCACAGGCCTCCAACGGTCATGCAGCCAGCACCCACAGGCCTCCAGTGTCATGCAGCCAGCACCCACAGGCCTCCATGTGTCATGCAGCCAGCACCCACAGGCCTCCATGTGTCATGCAGCCAGCACCCACAGGCCTCCATGTGTCATGCAGCCAGCACCCACAGGCCTCCATGTGTCATGCAGCCAGCACCCACAGGCCTCCATGTGTCATGCAGCCAGCACCCACAGGCCTCCATGTGTCATGCAGCCAGCACCCACAGGCCTCCATGTGTCATGCAGCCAGCACCCACAGGCCTCCATGTGTCATGCAGCCAGCACCCACAGGCCTCCAACGGTCATGCAGCCAGCACCCACAGGCCTCCAACGGTCATGCAGCCGGCACCCACAGGACTCCATGTGTCATGCAGCCGGCACCCACAGGCCTCCATGTGTCATGCAGCCGGCACCCACAGGCCTCCATGTGTCATGCAGCCGGCACCCACAGGCCTCCATGTGTCATGCAGCCAGCACCCACAGGCCTCCATGTGTCATGCAGCCAGCACCCACAGGCCTCCATGTGTCATGCAGCCGGCACCCCCCCCAAGGATTCAATGTGTCATGCAGCCCCCCCCCCCCCCAAGGACTCAATGTGTCATGCAGCCGGCACCCCCCCCAAGGATTCAATGTGTCATGCAGCTAGACTTCCCGTGTACTCAATGATTTATTAAAAATAAAAGTACTCACCTCTCTTCTCCTTCCACCACTGCTCGTCCTCACCTTTGTCCTCGTTCCCCCGTGGCTCCGGTCAGCGTCCTCCTGTCCTGTGCTCTCTGCTCTCACCACACACAGCAGTCGCACAGGAGTGACGTCACCGCGCAGGCACGGGGGAAGAATGATGATGCATAGAGCGGCGCCGGCCGCTCTATGCAATATCATAGTAGTGTGCGGTGACTGGAGCCCAGTGCCGCCGCCGACAACAGGCAAGAGGGCCCGATGTCAGCGGCAGTGACCGGGTCATATAGCGGCCGCGTGGTCTGCGGCAGAACAGTTCAGCTCCTCTCTCACAGAATGGAGCTGGCTGCTGATCTGCCGGGGCGGCCACGGGCCCCGGGCCCCTAAACCTCCCGTAGTTATGCCCCTGTCCGCAGATTCACACAGCAACTCCGCAGCTATCCATTGCTGTGGTATATCTGCGGAGTTGTTGCGGTAAACCTGCAGAAACCGTTCCAATTTTGTGCGGAATTCCCGGCCTGTATCTCCATAGTGGAGGAACGGGAATTCCGCAGATAAATGAATAATTGACATGCAGTTACGTGCGGCTGCGGGAAATCCACAGCCTTTCCGCAGCTGCACATACTGTAGCATTGATACAGCAATTCCCAAATCCCATAGGATAACATGGGGAGTGTCTGTACTTGCTAGAACCTGCGGATTTATCTACAAAATCCAGATAAATCGGTGGGTTTTCCGCGGCAAAATCCGCAGGTACATTGTCCCATGGGCGCACAGCCTTAGGTTGGGTGTAGGTTTGTTCAGGTGAAACCTTGAAGGGTCAACAATTTAACAATTTTGTCTTTTGATATTAAACTACCCCTAATGTGTTTTAAATAATGCAATGTACATCCCTAACATAGTTTTAAAAAAAAATTTCAATGTATTTATCTATAAAAAAAACACCTTTATATGCTTAAATAAATGCAGTAAATCCCCTAGGTTTCAGTCCTAGAGGCGGAGCCTTTGCTGGGATCAGTCACTGTCACTCAATTTCAGGTAGGATTCTTTTTTGCACTTGGTCACACCCCCAGCATTGTAATTGGTTACACCACCGATCCTTCACCATCACTTCTCTGCTGAGCTCCACCCTTTACAGTCACATCAGAGGGCCAGCTGAGAAATGACAGTGTGACCGGGTGAGAGGCCTGTTACGATGGTGTCTAAAATTTACCCCTTAAGACGCATTTATCTGTTCAAAGCCTAAACTAGATACAGCTGACTCCAGGTACAAATGTTCTAAGGTAGCAATGGACTGACAGAGGGAGCCTTCTCCCTCTGTAAAATTCTTTACATGTCATAACCGCTAGTGACATCTATGGGCATGTTCACACTTTCTTAATATTGGTCAAAAACCATAAGTTGTTGTTTTTTTTTTCTTTGATGAATCTACTTCCAGAAACTTATGGAACTTACTTTGGGGACTTTTTTTTTGTTTTTTGTTTCTTACAGTTGTTTTGAAGAGTTTTTTCCAAGCCTTTTTGCTGAGTTTTTATCCCAAAGCGTTTTTTTCAGCTCTTTGCTTGGACATTGCCTAGTTTGGAGCATTTTCTGTCAGGAGTTGCCTATAAATGACATCCAGCAAATTTAAATTGCTACCTCCATCTGAGAGCAGCATGATGTAGGTGTAGAGACGCTGAATCCAATGATGTATCCCTTAAATTACTGGCTGCAGCCGTTCTGTCAGAATTTTTAGATTTAGCCATGTAGCAGAGCTGAGAGCTGTCCCCGCCCACACCAGGCTCTCTACAGAGATTGTCATTGACAGTGAGGTGTCACTGCCGTAAGCGTGCCTTTGTAGTCCGAGCAATGAAGTCCTGCTGCTTAAACAAACATCTATATATATAATTGCCTCTGTCTGTCTCTGTCTGTCTCTGTCTGTCTCTGTCTGTCTCTGTCTGTCTCTGTCTGTCTCTGTCTGTCTCTGTCTGTCTCTGTCTGTCTCTGTCTGTCTCTGTCTGTCTCTGTCTGTCTCTGTCTGTCTCTGTCTGTCTCTGTCTGTCTCTGTCTGTCTGTCTGTCTCTGTCTGTCTGTCTCTGTCTGTCTCTGTCTGTCTGTCTCTGTCTGTCTGTCTCTGTCTGTCTGTCTCTGTCTGTCTGTCTCTGTCTGTCTCTGTCTGTCTGTCTGTCTCCAAAATGACGTCATTACAGTGACAACCGTCGCCACAGCACCTGCGACCAACAGCTCAGCTAAAGCTCCTTGCATACGTAACCAGGGTACACATCGGGTTACTAAGCAAAGCGCTTTGCTTAGTTACCCGATATTTACCCTGGCTATGTGTGCAAGGAGCCAGTGCTAAGCGATGTACGCTGGTAACCAAGGTAAATATCAGGTAACCAAGCAAAGCACTTTGCTTAGTTACCCGATATTTACCCTGGCTACGTGTGCAAGGAGCCTAACTGAACAGCCCGAACGAAGGGCCGACAGGACGATGCCCGACACTTCCCCGCTCTGCTTCGCCCCCCACACCCTCCGCATGTATACACTGAACACACACACAGTGACCTGTCCCCAGCCATGTCCCCGGCACTGACGTCCACCCACCCCACACTCCGCCCGCCGCACAAATTAGGCTGCTTTCAAACTTGCGTTGTGAGGCATCCGTCACAGAGCGTTGTGTGACGCATGTGACGGATGCATTACAAATAGTGTGCTAATAAAGTAAGGCTACGTTCACACATCAGTTTTTTTCCATCAGGTACAATCCGGAAAAAAAATGGATTAAACTGATCCGGCGCCGGATCCGTTTTATCCCCATTGATTTGTATTAGCACCGGATTGTGCCTGATGGCCATGCATTGCATCCGGCTTTTGACGGATCCAGCATAATTACTCAATGCAGTGTCCGGATGGAACGTCTCATTGAACGTTTTTTGTTTGTGAAATCGGATTCGGCGTGATTTACAATGGAAGCCTAAGTGGCAAAAAACGAATTCAGCTGCCGGATCCGTTTTTTTAAACTGAGCATGCTCCAATTTATTGAAGAAAAACATCCAGCAGAAAAACGGACGAAACGGATGCGCCGGATCCGTTTTCTGATGGATCAGATATACTGGATCCATTAAAAAAACAAAAAGGATCTGGCGCATCCGTTTTTGCATATTCTGCGCCAGATCCGTTGCATCAGGCACACGCCGGATTGTGCTTCATGCCAAAAAAACTGATGTGTGAATGTAGCCTAACGAATTCCTGTAAAAGAACGTTTTTTGTGGGGGTTTTTTTTGTTTTTTTTTTTTAATGTTTCGCCGGGAAAAGGAGATTTGCGGTCGGGAGGAGAGAGAGCGAGAGAGAGCCCCTGAGTGACTGCAGTGAGCCACGCGGTCAGCTGTGCCATCACTCAGGTGATCCGCAGCCACAGCTGCAGTTTTCCACCTGAGAGCTGTGTCCGCGGGTCACCTGAATGAGGGCACAGCTGATCGCGCGGCTCACTTCAGTTGCTGCGTGGAGCTGATAGAGAGTGGTCGTGTTCTACTGCCGCTCCTGTCAGCTTCATGTAGCAGAGCTGAAAGCGTCGTGGGACCTCTGTGGATTATGTCGGACTTGGAGGGGTATTTGGGGGTTTAATAAAGTTGTGAAAGAGGGTTTTTTTCTGTCTTCCAAATAAAGGATTTTTTCGGGTGTATGTGTTTATTTTCTTTAACTTGGAGGTTAATCATGGAAGGTATCTTGGGGAGATGCCTGCCAGGATTAACCTAGGACTTAGTGGCAGCTATGGGCTGCTGCCATTAACTCCTTATTACCCCGATTGCCACCGCACCAGGGCAATTAGGGATGAGCCGGGTAGAGTCCCGGGACTGTCGCATGGGGAGCTCCCCAAAACGTGGGGCTCCCCTTCCTGAGAATACCAGCCTTCAGCCGTGTGGCTTTATCTTGGGTGTTATCAAAATTGGGGGGGACTGCACGTCGTTTTTTTTTTAATTCATTTTACTGCACGATATAGACCCGCCCACCGGCGTCTGTGATTGGTTGCAGTGAGACAGCTGTCACTCAGTGTGGGGGCGGGTCTGACTGCAACCAATCATAGGCGCCGATGGGCAGGGGAAGCAGGGAATACCAGATTGAATAATGAGCGGCCAGCATTTTCAAAAAGGAAAAGCCACTGGAGCTTTGTGACAGCTGTGCAGCGCCGGTGATCGGTGGGTATGAGAGAGGGTGGAGAGAGACCAGGAGTGATTTTAAATGATTTAGATCGTTCTGCTGGACATGCTGAGCATGCTCAGCAGAACGTGATGGAATTTGTCAGTGGATTCCATAATCCATATTGATCACAAAGTGATGACTTCGCTTAGCGCATAACAGTGGAATCCGCCACCATAGACAATCATTAGACACCGTGGCGGATTCCAACGGAATCTGTCAATGTGCGTTATTTTAGTGACCCAAAAAACGCTACATGTAGCTTTCCCTCCGCCCGACGCTGCGTCAAAATAACGACTCAGCGTCGTCCAGCAGATGCAACGCAGACACTTGCGTTACAGTGCGTCGTCAATACAAGTCTATGGAGAATAGCGCAGTGCGTTAACGGACTGTGCTATTCTCCATAGCGGTGATTGCGCTGAACGCAAGTGTGAAAGCGCCCTTGCCCCGCAGGATGGGGGCACATGTCAGGATGGTGGCTGCACCACGATGGGGGCACATACCAGCATTAGGCCACATCACAACATCAGCATATTTTTACTTAACTTTACACTGTTCATGGCCTTCTTTCATTACAAGCCATGGACATCATTAAACATTAGACTCATCTATTATAACTGTTCCTTCTGTTGTTTGTCATTTTAAAACCAATGAACAATTATAAGAATACTAAATTAAACCTAACCCATCCAGTCCATTCATTACCTTATTATTCAACCTGCTAATCTACATACACATTCTGAACTACCCGATACGTTAGAATCGGGCCACCTTCTAGTTGCAAATAAACCACAGATGGGACCTTGACAAAACAGGCATGCCTGAATTCTCTGTGTTAAGCCTTGCAGCATGCTGTCTTCAGCTTACATAACAAAAACCTGCAGACAGATTCCATTTAACTCTAGAATGCGCAACCATAGAAATCTACCATAGAAAACAAATGACCTAGCAGGCCTGCGAGGCCCCAGGTATGCGTTCTAGGGTTAAAGGACTCTGTTGGCACAAAATGCCTGTTCAAACCCAGTACAGGCGCTTGGTGCACCATGTCTGGGCTAAACATTTAAAGGAGTTATCCGACATACACTCCAAAAAAAATTTTACGCTAATCTGTGCTGTATTGTCATATAAATTACCCCTACATTGTTATTTTTTATTTTGTGCACCTTCCCACCTGCCTGTTTTCCCTTTATCTCCTCTGTTCTCTGGCTGTATGAAGGCAGAGCTGTCAATCCTAGAAGAGGAGGAGGGTGGAGATGGAAGGAAAACAAGCCGTGGGGAGGTGCACTTAAGTGTTTGGCCCCGCCATGAAGCATTGAGCACCTTGCTTTGAACAGTCATCCTGTGTCTCCCTTTAAGCATTTAAGAGCTGCTCAAAATCCTGAAAATATGAACAAGTTTTTTGTCCTGTTGTGTTTCTTTTTTTATATGTATATACATGTGTGTGTATGTGTGTATGTATGTATGTATGTATGTATGTATATTATATTATATTATTATTTATATATATTATTATATATATATATATATATATATATATATATATATATATATATATATAAAGTAATAATGAATAGAAGGCCGTGTGTGTTTTGTGAGCGCTTTCTCTGGTGTTTCTACGAGCGGTGTCATTCGAAAACCGCCAAATGGAGATGCTCTTAGGAATTAAACAGCCAGGATCGGTGGTAACTTTGATCCCAGCCATTACAGGGAGGTGCCTGCTGTATATTACAGCCAGCACTGGCTGCTGACAATGTGGACACGTCTTCGCCATCTAAGGCCCTGTGCGCACACTGCGATTATTTTTATTTTTTTTTTATTTTTTTTTTTTTATTTATTTTTTTTTTTCCCTGAATGAGAGAGAGCAAAAGAATGAGCATGTCCCTTCTTTTCCGCAGGTACCTGCGGTTTTTGCCATAGATAATGGTAAAAAACCACAGGGACCAAACCACAGCAAAACCGCGGCAAACAGAAGTAAAATTGGGGGTGCGTTTTTGGCCTTGTATTAAGCCCTGTGCGTTATCCCAGTGCACACAGGGCCTAATATTAGAACACCTGAGTTACAATGTAATGGTATGTGTTTTTACGAGTAGCTGTTATGCTTTTAGGCGGGCTTTGCACACTACGACATCGCAGGTGCGATGTCGGTGGGGTCAAATTGAAAATGACGTACTTCCGGCATCGCATGCGACATCGTAGTGTGTAAAGGCTCGATGATACGATTAACAAGCGCAAAAGCGTCGTAATCGTATCATCGGTGCAGCATCGGCGTAATCCATAATTACGCTGACGCGACAGTCCGATGTTGTTCCTCGTTCCTGCGGCAGCACACATCGCTGTGTGTGAAACCGCAGGAGCGAGGAACATCTCCTACCGGCGTCACCACGGCTTCCATAGGATACGCGGAAGGAAGGAGGTGGGCGGGATGTTTACATCCCGCTCATCTCCGCCCCTCCACTCCTATTGGCCGCCTGCCGTGTGACGCCGCATGACCCGCCCCCTTAGGAAGGAGGCGGGTCGCCGGCCAGAGCGACGTCGCAGGGCGGGTGAGTCCATGTGAAGCTGCCGTAGCGATAATGTTCGCTACGGCAGCTATCACATGGATATCGCAGCTGCGACGGGGGCGGGGACTATCGCGCTCGGCATCGCAGCATCGGCTTGCGATGTCGCAGCGTGCAAAGTGCCCCTTAAAGTGGTTGTTTTTGTTTGTTTTAGTCTACAGCCCTTTTAGTTTGGTAATGGCCGCGATACCCTTTAAGAGGTCTATACGCCAATATTTAAAGGGAATTTTTCACCAGGTCTTTGCTCCCCCATCTGAGAGCTGTATAATGTAGAGACAGAGACCCTGATTCCAACGATGTGTCACTTACTGAGCTGTTTGCTGTCATTTTGATGAAATCAATGTTTTCTCTGCTGCAGATCTAGCAGTTATACAGAGGTCATGAATATGCTGGACTACCTGCAGCACGACAAGTAGTCCTGTAATGATAATCTACTGATGATTAAACAGTAATTTTATCAAAACGACACTAAGAGGCCAGCAAGTGACACACTGCTGGAATCAGGATCTCTGCCACTACATTATGCTGATAAAAATCTGGTGGCAGAGTCCCTTTAAGAATCTCCAATAAATGTAAAACCTTAAAGGCAGCCTGCCATGATGGGAAACACCACTTATTTGCAGGTACAAGGTTAATCTGTAGGTAATTAAAATTATGCCTGGCTGTATTACTGGAGGCGCAGCCACAGTGTGAAAATAAAGTTATGCCCTTGCTTTCAGTCAACCTACCAGTCACTATATTGTGATCACGCCGGGTGACAGCCAGTGCTGCGCTCATGCTGCAAGCGCACGCCTATTGCACACACATTCTGCATAAAAGGCTGTCAATCAAAGAGCCGAGGAGTGATTACATCCGCGCTCAGTTTAGTGACTGGAACCGCTCTGTGCCCGCCTCTAAGACTGAAAGCCAGCGGCTACATGGACAATATGACTTTAGTTTCTCTCTGCTTTCAGGCAGGTAGACATGATTTTAACAATATTAAATTTTAGATGACTGCTAAATCTGCAGGTGGATGATTTTTTTCCTATATGATTGTCTCCCATTAATCGGAGTAGTCAGCTGGATGACGGCCAGTACGGCAGGTGCAGCCCCACACACTGTGCCCGATAGGTCTAGACATTCAGCCATGTGCACAAGACTAATAGAGGATTAGTTAATCTGGAGTCTGGGAAAGCTGGATCACAGCCATTAATACTGACCACAACTTTACATTTGTCATCGGAGGACGAGTGAAGGACTTGTGTTCCCCGCTCATTAGTTGTCAGTGCCCTTTAAACATTTGTGACTATGTTTAGCCTCCGTATATGACGGACCTTCATAAGAGGAAGGTGCGAGGGGTTTTCAGTGGATCAGGTGACGGGGTAGTGGTAATCTGTGCTGTACTCCTGTAATTCCCGGTTATGGCTGTGGATTAACGTCCTCGCTGTGACATTCATGTCTTTTGTGTGGCTGACAAGCGCTCCTCCCTTTATAATTGTGGGGCTGCAGCTAGAAATATCCGGCGTGACACAACCGATGTGGGAACTGCTGCGCCCCGGCCATGTGCTTAGGTGAGGTAAAGGGGGTCTGAACATTGGGTACTCCCACCTCCGACTATGCAAGTATGCGCTCAGTGGTGCCAGGATTTGCCGGGCTCCAAGCTCTGGGATTAGCGCTTCATCTTCTGTTATTGCCCTACTAAAGCACCACTCCAGTCACTTGAATGGCACCTTACTGCGTCCTATAATAAGGGATTACATATACAGTGCCTTGTGAAAGTTTTCAGCCCCTTTGAATTTTTCAACCTTTTCCCACATTTCAGGCTTCAAACATAAAGATAAAAATGTTGTTAATGTTCTGATGAAGAATCAACAACAAGTGGGACACAATTGTGAAGTTGAACGAAATTTATTGCTTATTTTAAACTATTCTAAAAAAATAAATAACTGAAAATTGGGGCGTGCAATATTATTAGTCTCCTTTAAGTTAATACATTTTAACGCCACCATTTGCTGCGATTACAGCTGCAAGTCGCTTGGGGTATGTGTCTATCAGTTTTGCACATCAAGAGACTAAAATTCTTGACCATTTTTCTTTTCCAAACAGTTGGAGCTGAGTGAGGTTGGATGGAGGCGTTTGTGAACAGCAGTTTTCAGCTCTTTCTGCAGATTCTCGATTGGATTCAGGTCTGGACTGTGACTTGGCCATTCTAACACCTGGATACATTTATTTGTGAACATTCCATTGTAGATTTTGCTTTGTTTGGGATCATTGTCTTGTTGGAAGACAAATCTCTGTCCCAGTCTCAGGTCTTTTGCAGACTCCAAGAGGTTTTCTTCAAGAATGTTCCTGTATTTGGCTCCATCCATCTTCCCATCAATTTTAACCATCTTCCCTGTCCCTGCTGAAGAAATGCAGGCCCAAACCATGATGCTGCCACCACCATGTTCGACAGTGGGGATGATGTGTTCAGGGTGATGAGCGGTGTTGCTTATACGTCAAACCTATCGTTTGGCATTTTGCCCAAATAGTTTGATTTTGGTTTCATCTGACCAGAGCACCTTCTTCCACATGTTTGGTGTCTCCCAGGTGGCTTGTGGCAAACTTTAAATGACACTTTTTTTTGGATATCTTTGAGAAATGTCTTTCTACTTGCCACGCTTCCATAAAGGCCAGATTTGTGCAGTGTACGACTGATTGTTGTCCTATGGACAGACTCTCCCACCTCAGCTGTAGATCTCTGTTGTTCATCCAGAGTGATCATGGGCCTCTTGGCTGCATCTCTGATCAGTCTTCTCCTTGTTTGAGCTTACATTTTTGAGGGATGGCAGAGTCTTGCTAGATTTGCAGTGGTATGATACTCCTTCCATTTCAATATGATCGCTTGCACAGTGCTTCTTGGGATGTTTAATGTTGTAGATATCTTTTTGTAACCAAATCCGGCTTTAAACTTCTCCACAACAGTATCTTGGACCTGCCTGTTGTGTTCCTTGGTCTTCATGATGCTCTTTGTGCTTTGAACAGAACACTGAGACTATCACAGAGAAGGTGCATTTATACGGAGCCTTGATTACACACAGGGGCTTATATTTATCATCATCAGTCATTTAGGACAACACTGGATCATTCAGAGATCCTCAATGAACTTCTGGGGTGAGTTTGCTGCACTGAAAGTAAAGGGATGAATAATATTGCACGCCCCAATTTTCAGTTTATTCTTTTTTTTTTTTACAAAATTTTAAAATATGCAATACATTTTTTTTCAACTTCACAATTGTGTCCCACTTGTTGTGGATTCTTCACCATAACATTAAAATGTGTATCTTTATGCTTGCAGCCTGAAATGTGGGAGAAGGTTGAAAAATTCAAGGGGGCCGAATACTTTTGCAAGACTCTGTATTTTGAGAGGTTGCGCACAGTTCACACACTGCAACATGGGGTTTTACTCACACTTGCTATAATGCAAGGTAACACAGGAGCGCAAACCGTTAAAGAAAAGTCCAGCAGTTTATTATCAAAGCTCATAAACTGCTCC
Source organism: Anomaloglossus baeobatrachus (assembly GCF_048569485.1). NCBI lineage: Eukaryota > Metazoa > Chordata > Amphibia > Anura > Aromobatidae > Anomaloglossus > Anomaloglossus baeobatrachus. The sequence goes on along the minus strand of NC_134353.1, from coordinate 883,166,138 downwards.
TCAATAATATGAGCCTCTTCCGGCTGAAAGGAACATACAGGCACTACAGTCCGTGTAACATTATCATCTCACTGCCCTCGGCCGGTGTTCAGACACAGCTTTCAAGACCGTTACCTTTTGCCAAGGTTTCTTTCCAGGGCATCACAGCCCTCCATACACTGACCCCAGTAGAGGCCTCATACCTCTATCCAGGGTTCAGCAACCTCCCCAGTCTCTGAGGCTGCTTCTCGCACAGCCCAGCAATCTCTATACTGGCTGCAGTCTCTGTGCCATGTGTCAAACAGACTCCATTACACCTTTCATGTGACCTGTCAGACACACCAATGGGTGGGGTATGTAGGTGGCCAGACCCACCCATCTCTCCAGCCACTTGTGATCCTCACCCTGTGAATACTACAGTAAAACGTGGCACTAAAAGTACCAGCTCTCCTGAGGATCACGCAACTTATGTGGTACATACCGGCCATTAATAATGTAACTGGTCACCTTCTCACAATATATACACACCGTATAGGTTAAAATGCGTGGACCCCCCATCACTGATCGCAAGCATGTCACATGCGTCACCCCCACTTCTATAGAGAGAGTAGAGAGGTGGTCATTGCGGGTAGGTTATCAGCCCATGTAAATGGGTCCCAAGCCCACAGTGTTTCTTCTCGTTGAAGGTCACGTCCATAAATATGTATTTTTGTTCTTTTTTACCTGCAGGAATTGTCGCTGTTCTCCTGAATCTGTCTGTCTTTATTTTTTGTTCGCTCCTGCATCTCTCTATTCCTTAGATTTGCCCTTTTCTTACCTTTTTATTATAAATCTAGACTTGTGAGCTAAGTAGGCGTGGTCCTCATCTTGTCTGTTGGCATCCTAATCATGGCCACGCCCATTTGGCTAATAAGGTTAGATTTACATACAGATAGGAGGAGGCCATATCTTGGGAATGGTGGTGTAGGAGTAATTGAATGTAACACCGTATTCAGGAGAATGGAAAAAAAAAAATTATATATAATATATATACACTATCTGTACTACCCGGTTTCGCCCGGGTTAATAACTGCTGTTAACAAAATAGAATGTATTAACAAAAATGTATTCTGCACACAAAAACCACAAAACAGATAGATATAAATGTAATTATTAAATTGTTGCCTATATTAACCAATCAGAGCTCAGATTAATTAACTGTAGCAAAATAGAAGCTAAGCTGTGATTGGTTGCTACTGGCAGCCTGATCTCCAGACAACAGCCCTCCCCCTGACAGTATATACGGTATTAGCTCACACATACACATATAGACAGGTCATGTGACTGACAGCTGCCGTATTTCCTATGTGGTACATATGTTGTGCTTGTAGTTTGGTTGCTTATTAATCAGATTTTTATTTTTGAGGGATAATCCCAGACTTGTGTGTGTTTAGGGCGATTATGTGGTGAGGTTGGTGTATGTGTGGTGAGATGTGTGCTGAGGGTGGTATATGTGTTCAAGCACGTGGTAGTTTGTGGCGCATTTTGTGTGTGTTCATATCCCCGAGTCCGGTGAGTATCCCATGTCGGGGCCCCACCTTAGCAACTGAACGGTATATACTCATTGGCGCCATCGCTCTCCTCCTTTAAGTCCCCCTTGTTCACATCTGGCAGCTGTTAATTTGTCCCCAACACTTTTTGTTTCACTTTTTCCCCATTATGTAGATAGGGGCAAAATTGATTAGTAAATTGGAACGCGCGGGGTTAAAATTTCGCCTCACAACATAGCACCCGGCGCTGCCCGGGATAGTAACTGTCTCTCTGTTTCTCTCCCATTCTCTGTCTGTCTCCCCCTCTGTATATATCTCTGTCTCTCTCTCTTTGTCTGTCTTTCTCTGTCTCTTTCCCTGTGTCTGTCTTTTTGTCTGTCTCTTTACCTGTCTTTTATCTCTTTCCCTATCTTTCCCTGTCTGTCTGTTTCCCTTTGTCTGTCTCTGTCTTTGTCTGTCTCTTAACCTGTCTCTCTCTTTCCCTGTTAGTCTGTCTCTTTGTCTGTGTCTGCCTCTTTGTCTGTGTCTGCCTCTTTCCCTGTCTGTGTCTCTCTTTCCCTGGCTGCATTGTGACACGCCAACATTCCATATAAGGGCGTGGCTGCGCATTCTTCTGAAGTTCTGGCTGCACTGTGGCGAATAACTGTAAAGAGCGGGGTTAAAATTTCCCCACAAAACATAGCCTATGACGCTCTCGGGGTCCAGAAGTATGAGTGTGCAAAATTTTGTGGTTGTAGCTGCGACGGTGCAGATGCCAATCCCAGACATACATACATACATACATACATACATACATACATACATACATACATACATACATACATACATACATTCAGCTTTATATAATATATATACATTTTTATTTTTTTACACATCACAAAAGACAGGTCTTTTTTAAATTCCACCCCCCCCCCCCCCTTTTCCCCCGCGGAAAAGTTATTCTTCCGCTGACATGTGGAATCCATATCGAGCCGTGGCCTTTTATCTCCGTCCCCCGGATCATCATTTTTGGACGCATTTCTTGCTTACTCACAGAGACGAAGCGGCCATCTGGCAGCCAGAGCTATAGCTATGGCTTCTTTCTCTTTTGCTTTGCTATTGTCATTGTTGCCGGGTTTGCAGACTTTTTCATATGGCTGTGAATTGTCAGAGTCTTGGGATAAAACTAGAAATGTTTGTTTTTGGGGGTGATTTTGTGTGTTTTCAGTCCCGGTCAGAGCTTAGTTGTCACAGGGCTTGGTACTTGTTGACCACTGCTTCTCATAAGAAAGGAATAACTAACGTTAATAGAGGGAGCGAATACATTCCTGATATAACAATGTGTTATCCTTCTTCTTTTGACACCTGATCATGTGAAGGTAGAGGCGAAAAATATTTCCTGTTCCGGCTTTTGTCAAGTTCATTGTCTTCGTGAAGGCTGCGGATCGGATACAATACATGACCTGAACGGTGCGGATAGATATTGATGTGTATGGTGATTTCACACAACGCTTTCTCAATGATTACCAGTAAAAAAGAAAATGTATATCTCTCGGTGGTGTAACGCATAGAATTACCTCTGTCAATCGCTGAGAGGCACTGAGTACTTAAAGCACTCTCCTATTAGGGGAGGTGCCTGATCAATGTGATTAGTTAGTGTGTTCCCTAGCCAGCTGGTTGTCAGGTCCCCTTGTCAGCTGTGGTTTCCCATTACAGTGTCCTTTGCCTGTCTCTCGGACTCGTTGGTACCCCGGTGGTCCCAGCTTTACCAGTGATGTTGTCAGTCCATCTAAGTCGTGCCACCTGCCCCAGGTACCCAGGTGATCCGAGCTATACTAATTGATTCTGTCCATCCTCCATAGCCATGCCTTCTGCCTCAGGCTTCCCGGTGGTCTTAGTTGCACTAGAGACTTTGCCAGTTTGTCCCCGTGTCCATCCCTGCCCTGGGGGTCAGCTGCCACAGTCCCGGTCTTGGCAGTGGCACCTGGCATCTGCCTCGTGATAGGGGCTTAGTTAAGCCCTCTCACTAGAGGGTAAGCCCGGGTTCCCTCTGTGGGCTAGTGGGTCTTGCTCACCGCTTTACTATCTTCAGCAGTGAGCGTTATATATATATATATATATATATATATATATATATATATATATATATATATATATATATATATATATATCTAGTGACAGGGGCTTAACTAAGCACCTATCACGAGGCAGATATATATAGATAGATAGATAGAGAGATAGATGGAGAGATATATATATATATATATATATATATATATATATATATATATATTAGATATAGAGAGAGAGATAGATAGATAGAAAATTCAGCGTTAAACATGTAGAGATATTTCCAAAGATGTCTTCATGGACAGTTCACGTCACAAAGTGCTAACCATCCCAAAATATAAATTTCACAATACCAATGTAAAAATGATTTAGTCCTCGAGGGGTTGGTCGCCTCTGACATCCATAACCTCTACTAGGACATGTTTTGGGTCGTCCTGATGGCACATGTGCTTTACAGAAATTGTACAGACTTTAAAATAAATAAATATATATCTGCAAGGATGGTTCTAAAGCAATTAAAGAACCATGCCCTACATGATGAGTCCACCAGGCTCGCTCTTCCTCAGGTCCTGCCAGTTGTGCAGCATCGGTCACTATTGCAGCCCATTACTGGCATTAGCAGTCACATATAAGTGTCACAACGAAGGCCAGTGATTGGCTGAAGTGGTCACATGAGCAGTGTACGTGATATCATCGAGGCAGGGCATTGTCTCGTAAGCCAAAAGATCATTTCACTTGTCAAATTAGCGCTTTGCTGATTTACACTGCACAAATCTAATAGCTCGCATTCGTGAGTGGCAGGTATCCAGCACTTGTCCTGTTCTGATAAAGTACTGAAAGAGTAGCTAAACGTTCTTATTGATTTATGTACAGCTCTGGCAAAAATTAAGAGTGCACTTCTAAATTTTCAGTTTCAGATTTTTCTCTCTATATAGGTATATTTTTGAGTAAAATGTAAATTTTTATTCTATAAACTACTGACAACGCCTCCAAATTTCCAAGCAATACATTTTGTATTTATTTTCGGAAAATGAGAAATGGTCAAAATAATAAAAAATGCATTGCTTCCAGACCTTAAATAATGCAAAGAAAACAAGATAATCATTTAGAAACAACAATACTAATAATGATTTAACTCTGGAAAATCACAGCTTCCATGCGTCTTGGCAGGATTTCCACCAGTCTTTCACACTGCTTTTGGGTGACCTTATGCCAGTCCTGTTGCAAAAATTTAAGCAGTTCTTCTTTGATGGCTTGTGACTATCCATCTACCTCTTGATTACATTCCAGAGGTTTTCAATAGGGTTCAGGTCTGGAGATTGGGCTGGCCATGACAGGATTCAGCCACACATTGATACATCTAGCTGTGTGACATGGCGTATTGTCCTGCTGGAAAAAAACAGTCCTGAGAGTTTGGGAACATTGCCTGAGCGGAAGAAAGCAACTGTTTTTCCAGTATAATCTTGTATGTGGCTTGAGTCATACGTCCTTCGCAAAGTTTAATCTGCCCAATTTCTAGAGTAAGGTAATCTTCTCTGATGACTCTAATTTTCAGCTTTGTCCAACACCTGGTCATCTTATGGTTAGACGGAGACCTGAAGAGGCGTACAAGCCACAGTCACTTGCACCCACTGTGAAATTTGGTCGAGCTTCGGTAATGATTTGGGGATGCTTTAGCAAGGCTGGAATTGGGCAGATTAAACTTTGCGAAGGATGTATGAATCAAGCCGCATACAATTTATGTATATGCTTTACATAAAGATAGCCTAAGCTATAAGAAGATTGCCAACACCCTAAAGCACGGTGGCCAACACCATACAGCAGTTTAGCAAGACAGGTTCTACTCAGAACAGGCTTCACCATGGTCGCCTGTCAGTGCTCAGACCATATGCCGCACACTACATCAGATTGGTCTGCATGGCTGTCGTCGCAGAAATAAGCTTCTTCTAAACATGATGAACAAAAAAAGCCTGCAAACAGTTTGCTAAAGACAAGCAGGCTAAGGATATGGATTACTGAAACTCTCTTTTTATGTGGTCTGATAAGACCAAGATAATCTTAGTCGTGGCATCAAAACACTTTTGATACCAAGTGAGGAGAACAAAGACAAGTGTCTTGCTGACAGTCAAGCATGGTGGTTGGATTGTCATGGTTTGAGGCTGCATGAGTGCTGCCCGCAATGGAGAACTAACGTTTGAGGGAACCATGAATGCCAACATGAACTGTGAGTAGTGAAGCAGAGCTGCTTTGCTAAAGAAGCTTAGGGTAAAGGTGCTGGCTGGGCCAAGTACCTCCAGACCCAAACCCTATTGAGCATCTGTGGATCATCCTCGGACAGCTGGAGGAGCGCAAGGCCTCTAACATCCACCAGCTCCATGATGTCGTCATGGAGTATGGAAGAGGGTCCAGTGGCTCCTGTGAAGCTCTAGTGACCTCCATGCCAAAGACAGTTAAGGCAGTGCTGGAAAATAATGTTGATCACACAAAATATTGACACTTTGGGCACAGTTTAGTTAATTTTCACCTAGGGGTGTACTCATTTTTGGTGCCAACGGTTTAGACATGGCTGTGTGAATTCTTTAGAGGGCATCAAATTTACCCTGTTATACAGGCTGTACACTGACTACTTTAAATCAAAGGGTCAGATCTTCAGTGTTGTCGCATAAAAAATATAATAAAATAGTTATGAAAATGTGAGGGTGTACTCACTTCTGTGATTCTGTATATAGGGATTTACTAAAACCTTTGAATAAGAGGCCTTATTTTTCAGTTAGTAGCCATCCTTGTGATCTTTACACAGTAGAAACCCCACATTGTGGAAATTCATGATCGTGTAAAGGCGTTACACGCTACGATTTGTCTAGCGATTTGTCGGCGGGGTCATGGTTTCCGTGACGCACATCCGGCATCGTTAGCGACGTCGTTGAGTATTACAACCTACGTGCGACTCCGAACTATCGCAAATAGGTTGAAAATCGTTGATCGCTAAGGCTACTTTCACACATCCGGTTTGAGCTGTGCGGCTCAATCCGGCTGTGAAACCTATGCAACGGATGTGGCGAAAACACCGCATCCTTTGCATAAGTTTTTACATGCGGCCGGTCCGTTTTTTTCCGGTTGCGGCACGCTACTGAGCATGCGCAGTGGAAGAAACCGCATGCGGCGGCCGGATGCGTTTTTTTTTTCCGCATCGCGACGCATCCGGGGTCCATAGGCATGCATTGAAAAATGCGCCGCAGCGGCCGGATGCGGCGCGATGCGGTTTTTTTGCCGGAGCAAAAAACGTTGCAGGCAACGTTCCATCCGGTCGCGGCATCAGCTAAATCTGCTGCATGCGGCAAAAAACGGACAGAACGCAGGCCCATGCGGCACAATACGGCACTAATGTAAGTCTATGCAATAAAAATGCAACCGGCGGCAAAAAAAACGTTTGCGGTTTTTCTGCAGAGCGCCGTATTGTGCCGCAGAGCAAAAACCGGATGTGTGAAAGTAGCCTTACATGTCGTTCATTTTCAAAATATTGTTCATCGTTTGGAACGCAGCAGACATCTTGGTACGTTTGACGCCCTGCAAACGACGAACAACATCCACACGACCGCCTTGGTCAAACAATATATCGCTGAACGATTTGGCGTCGCTTGTGAGATGTGTACGTGTGACCGCTACAAAATGATCTATGAGCGATCTCAGCAAATCGTAACAACGATCTGGGCGTGTCACTTCGCTAATGAGTCAGATAAATCATAGCGTGTAAAGCGGCCTTAAGGCCTGATGCACACGAGTATCACAGTGACCTCAATGAGAACATGCTTACCATTGGATGAAACTTGGGGTCTTTTTCACATTAGGGTATTTTCATTCAATTCGCAGATTTATTGCTAAACCCAAAATTCCTGAATCTACACTAAAAAGAATCCTCCCCTTCTCCCCCGGGCGCTGTATATAGCATGAAGTGGTGATCTCGGTGCTTTTAGTGAACACCTCTGTCCCTACAGGATGACTTTTCATTCTTTGATCCTTTTTCCATGTTCTGAATTGAATTCTGTTCATCATCGAATCCTATGGCCCGTGATCTGTGACTATAAAACCCATTACATGGCAGTGAGGGAGGATTTGGGGCTTTTCCATTTTTCCGTAATAGTAATACACTTTTGCACCAGAATAAATGAATGACTGTCATCGATAAAGGAGAACACCGCATAGACTGATATATAGATATATCTTTGTGTAATGATTATTACACTGTAGATCTGTAGCGTTTCATATACAGTGGATTCCTGAGGGAGCGGATAAATGATGTCTATGCCGTTGGCCGATGTGCTACTAGGACCTTCCAGACTCCACCAGGCCACCCAAGGTTTGATACTCTATCCATCCTGAGGATCATGTCAGATTATTCGCATTTTATTACATATGTTTATGGCACTCGTCCGGCCTCCAGAGTGGTAATTTTTGTAGTATTATTAGCACTAAACCTGCATTTTTGTGGCTTTGTCCAACATGGTTACTTACCATGACATACGACTTCCCCCAGTGATTATCTGGATGCCAAAAATGATATCGGTCTTGTGTAGAAATCTGAGCTTAGAATCTACCATTGGATGACTGGAGCAAGTGTGCAAACCTAAAGGCCCACCATACACATTGGATGAGTTGGCTGGACCCTCCAGTTTCGGCAGGACTGGCCGACCATTTGTTGTGTGTGGCAGCCTCCCGATGGACAGATTGAGCAGTTGTCATTTCAAATCCCGATCCCTTTCTCCCTCCCCATTTCAAGAAGCTTCATTTGGCCGATTCCTATGTGCATGTGGTAGTCTGGGGAGGGGGAAACTGTTGTGTGAACGTTGAGCGAATAGCAGTCACATACATGGGCAGGTTATAGTTAGGACGTTGGTATTGATTGTGGAGGTCCAACTCCCAGCATGGCTTCCAATCAGCTCATTGAATGGTCTGTAGGGATGTTGCGAGCCCTCCGCCATTATCGTTTGCTTGCTTATCTGCACTCAGCCTACATACCAGTGGCTGTGATGGGTATTGCAGTACAGCAGTGCCCCAGTCTCGCCAGTCGGCTGACCAGCGAGGGTGCCGAGTGTCTGACCCCTTTCGAAACGATATTGGGCTCACCATACACTTTAGATGGCTGTCTACCAAACAGACGCTTCAGAGGATTGTTTGGCCGACAGCTGTCCCAGCAGACACTTGAGCGAGCACTACTGTGTACTCTGAGAAAGCCACCGGCTTGGGAGAGCAGTTGACAACCCATGCCGGTGATGTAGTGAAGGCAGTGTCATCCCACTTTCCCAGTAATAACTAACCAGGTAACAATTTTAAAACCTTGGGGGCTTGTGTATTTTAGGGAAAGTTGTCTTGAAATGTCTGGCCTAAGCTGTACAATTTTTAACGAACGTTTTATTGGACCATAGACCATTAACCCTCCTCTCTGCTCTTCCACAGGGGCACTAACCAAAGTCCGCGAAAGCAAGAAGCACATCGAGGAGGGCAAGATGGAGCTACAGAAAGCTACCGAAATCCAAGAACGCTGTAACATCATATCTTACGCCACCTTGGCCGAAATCCAACATTTTCACCGAATCCGCGTGCGGGACTTCAAGTCACAAATGCAACATTTCTTACAGCAACAGATAACCTTCTTCCAAAAAGTGACGCTAAAGTTGGAGGAGGCGCTACAGAAATACGACACCGCCTAGTCACCCCCCAACTGAGAACCCGGAACTCGTTCTCCTCGTTTTTAAGGAGGCTTAAGACTTTCTTTTTAGTAATTACTCCTAAGAAAAGGAACATCCTGTTGCCAATAATTGGCGGTGGTACACGAATGGTCGTACATTTATTTTTTAGTATACTGTGATTACAATAAAAGAAGAAAAAAATGGACTCTTAGATCCAGCATAGCGCATTTGTATTTAATTCTATTATCGATGCTTACACTACCATTGTACCTTTGTTCTGGAGTATGCCGTTTGCCTTACCATTGACCTATTTCACGGCGCATACTCCGAGCGGACGACGTAACCTGCGACATGACGACGTCTTCAGTTGCCTTTTTGTTTTTTTGGGTTTTTTTTCACATTCTGGATTTAACAAAAGGAAAAAAATCTTCAGTTTACAGAACTTTTTACTTGAGCAATTCTTCAGTCCTTGTGCCTTCCCAAACTATTTTATTTTTTTTTTATTAATAGTAATAAATTGATATTTTATCACAGGAGGGAATGCATCTCATGTAAATTTAGGGTTGTGTTGTGCTCCTATTTGTTTTTTGTTCATGCACGCACTGTAATTTGGGCACATTTAGGTATTTATATAGAAGGTTCTGTACTGGGAAAGTAAGTTGGGCATTTGGTGGTCAATGATTGTGGGGAGATGAAGTCGCCCCTTCATTGATCTCTGAGCGTGTATAGGTAGGGACCTGTCAGTCCAGGGCAGCGGGCAGGGGGAAGACCACCAGGGATCCGCCTGTCCGACTAGTGCACAGCGCAACTCTGTCCCCCGACAGCTATTCCAGTATGTTTTTCTCTGAAACGTTGCAGTGTTTTAGTCAAACATACCCGGCTGACATGTTCCCTTTAAGAGGGGAAAGGTCCTTTCGTTTTGGAGTGTTCTCCCTTCTAAAGGCATTTCAACAGATCTAGCTGCATGTATCAGCTGACAGGTTCCCTTTAAGAGGGGAAAGGTCCTTTCGTTTCGGAGCGTTCTCCCTTCTAAAGGCATTTCAATATACCTGGCTGCATGAATCAGCTGACAGGTTCCCTTTAAGAGGGGAAAGGTCCTTTTTACTTTTGAAGCGTCCTTCTTTCTGGAGGCATTTCTTTACATTGATATCAATGAATGAGCACCATGTAAAGCTTTTCTTTTTGTCTTTGTGATGGCAGGTGAATGCATGCTGCGTGTCATAGCTGATCTTTTGTGGGATCCACTGTGATAAACCGATTTAGCGATTGTAAAACACAACCCCTTTAAGTGTGGTAATCTATTTGGTTTCCTTGTACCCATATTTTAAAGGGAATCTATCACCAAGTTTTTGCTTCCCCCATCTGAGAGCAGCATAATGTAGAGACAGAGACCCTGATTCCAGTGATTTGTCACTTACTGAGCTGTTTGCTGTCATTTTGATAAATCAGTGTTTTCTCTGCTGCAGATCTAGCAGTTATACAGAGCTCATGAATATGCTGGACTACCTGGTAGCATTCCAAGTAGTCCTGTGATGATAATCTACTGCTGATTAATCAGTGATTTTATCAAAACTGCACTAAGCAGCCCAGTAAGTGACACATCGCTGGAATCAGGATCTCTGCCCCTACTTTATACTGCTCTCAGATTAGGTGGCAAAAACCTTTTGACAGATTCCCTTTTTATCAATGTCACGGTGTAGAAAAATAATAAATAACTTTAAAGTCACCACCCCATTTCAGAAATTTTAATGGCGTATTCCAATATTAAACATTTAGAAGTGAAAGCGGAGAGCTGCACGGGCGCGGAAACGTTTCCATTCACACAGGCCACGTTACCAGACAATAGTCGAGGGGTTCCCATTCTGCACATAGTGGAGACCTTCATCTATCAGACTTTTACTATATGCAATAAATGTCTACGATTGGAATATACACCTTTTTAATCTAGATTTCACATGAAGCAACTTCTCTCTGACCAGAAGTGTTCTTTGATCTGGCACAAGACTTCACATTTCTTACTGCATTCATTATTAAATAGATGTTTTGTACCTGATGAAGCTGGTGTGCTTACTGTCGGGATCCAAGTCAGAATGGCGATTATAATGTATTAAAGTTTTTTTCCACCTGTATTTTATAAATCTGGCTAAAGATTATTCAGCCATAGAGTTGTCTTTGTATAAATATTAAATCGGCTATCGGAGGGTTACATATCCGCTAGTTACCTGGCTCCTTACAATTGATTATTAATTTTTATTCCTTAAATATCAGGTCTGCAGTTCTTCACTTTGAAGACCTTGCGAAAAGCAAGTCATATCTCTCCTAGTCAGGTATAGATTAAAGAGAGTCTGTCAGCAGATTTTTGTTTTGTAATCTGAAAGCAGCATAATGTAGGGGCAGAGATCCTGATTCCTGCGATGTCACTTATTATTCTATGTGTTGTTACAATAAAATCAGTGTTTTATCAACAGGAGATATGACTAGGGACTAGGTGTCTCGTACCCCTTAGTCAACTGCTCGTGTAACCCTGCCCCCACCTCTGATTAGCAGTTTTCTGTCAATGCGCAGTGTATACAGAAGGCTGCCAGTCAGTGGTGTGGGTGGGGCTATACAGGGCTCACTATTCTGAGCACGACTAGATCAGAAGAGGAGGAATCAGATGGCATCAAAGTGGCAGCAAGCAGCCCATAAAGTGACACATCACTGCAATCAGGGTCTCAGTCCCTACGTACATCATGCTGCTCTTAGATTACATAGCAAACACCTAGTGACAAATTCCCCTTAAATACACTTAAAAGGAAACTGTCATATAAAAAAAAACTCTTAAACTGCGAATTTGGGATTAATATGCAGGTTTATATAATTTTTAAGGCCATGCAGTCACTGCACTGAGAGCCCAGCTGCAGGGAGAAAATCAACTTTATTCTTCCCAGCAGCCTCGGACTTTCCGTCATACATGCACAGTCGATGCAGCTTCAGTCTTCGTTATATGCATAGTGAGCAAACGGCTTTAACCACTGATATCAGGGTCAGCATTGCATCAGTACAGAGCCAGCTGTCAGTCAGTGCCGGGACGCGGTTATAGCTGCCACTGCCTATGTACTGAATAGTGACTGAAGCCACTCTGGCACCGCCCCTATTACTGACAGCTGGAGGCTGCCAGGAGGAATAAGGTTAATTTCCTCCTGGCAGCAGAACTCCTGCTACAGCAGCCACATGGTGTCAGAATAATATTAACCCCAAATCTGCAGGGCACTAGCATTTTTTTTTTTATACAAAACAGGTCATTTCTAAACCTTGATTTTTAAGGGTTCATTACTTGCATACGTGATGTCAAAATTGAGAAAATCCCTTTGTTGATTTGAGGTCTGGTTATTGCGGCCATACTAAAGAACTCTATTCTCACATTACAGCCCAATGCTAATTGCTTCATGTTGAACGCGCCACCACTGTTAGGCTATGTGCCCACGGGACAATGTACCTGCGGATTTTGCATCAGGTTTCCCGCAGCTGCTCCCCGGAATCCGCAGCTATCCATTGCTGCAGGATTCGAGCATTTTTGTTGCGGTAAACCTGCGGGACAAGTGCGGAAATACCTGCAGAAGTCCCGGCCTCTATCTCCATAGTGGAGGAGCGGGAATTCCACAGATATTTCCGCATGAATAATTGACATGCAGTTACATGCGGCTGCGGGAAATCCGCAGCATATTCCACAGCCGCACATACCGCAGCATTGATACAGCAATTCCCAAATCCCGTAGGATAACATGGGGAGTGTCTGTACTTGCGTTAACCTGCGGATTTATCTGGTTTTCCGTGGCAAAATCCGCGGGTACATAGTCCCATGGGCACATAGCCTTAAAGCTTAAATATGTCAGTAAATCATCAACTTACGCCAAGCGTTAGTCAACAGAATTATGAATGCAGCTCCGACCTACAGAATGTTGCTTATGATGTCTATCAAAGAAGTAAAGCAAATTAGCTTACAATATAAAGACTATTAAAGGGATTGTCCTACCAGGATAGGCAATGCCGTAGCTTTAAGAAGTGCAGCAATCTCTCAGAACTGCATGGTGTGAATGTTTGTTTTTTTTTTTTTTTTACAACCCCATTGATTACTATGCAGCCATGTCTTGTGCACAATGCTACATTGGGTATTTTAGGTGCGGGGTCAGTATTTCCAGCATTAGTTTTGTGCTCTGCTGCAGTGATTGTATTTTTAGTACTTTTTTCTAGGAGAATATTCCGTACTGTATCGAGCCTTTTCTACCACTTCCTTCCCTCCAGACAGCACAATTTCTGAACACGGCATTTTTATTGTGGTGGCTTTAAAAAAAAAAAAAAGAAAAAAAATATCGTGTGACGAGTAAAGCATTGAGTCACTGAAATTCCACGTCTGTCCTTCCAGAGGTTTCGGCCAAAACGTATCCTGTTCCCCTGACGTCTTTTTATGGCATTCGCCTATTATTCATCAAACCATCAAGGACCACGCTGGAAGATTAGGGGAGGATTATGTTTAGGAGAAACAGACCGAGACTAATGAGAGCAAAGATGAAAAGTCGGTGTGCAACAATATTTTACTGAAAGAGTTGTCTCTGCCAAGGCCGCAGATTGTGGAATGGGAAAAGGAAGAGTAAACTAAACAGCGCCTGGCTGTAGGGACAGCTATAGGCCAAGGCCTCCGACATCTGCCGCTCATACAGACCAATGCAATCCTCAGCGACATGCCAGGAATGACCTTCCATACACGCCGATCCAAATATGTTAGATTTTTTTTTTCCGGAAAGTACTATAAAGGCCATGGTCTGGAACTCATGTTGGCCATACACCATCAACAGTTGCCGGCCGCCATCTATTACTTTTTAATTTCCTTTACACATACTCTACATGCTTTTAATCGGGAAGGGAACTCGACGCTCATTTTATTCTAGCCCATGATTGGTAGCTGAACACCCATTCCCCATTTTGGCCCATATATGCACACCGAACAAGTAGTAGACACAAACCAACTGCTTGTATGTCAGCTTTCACGAGAAGAGTTTTGCAGTCATCGCCAACAGTCATGTTCAGGATCTGCGGAAACTACAGATTCTCATACTGCCTGCTAACTTTTCTGATGTCTGTGATCAGCGCATGGAGACCCGGGTGTCGACCCACAGGCTTAGGCAAGCTAGCAAAGGTTAATCTCTGCTGGGCTGTTTGTTTAGCTCCGCCACATCATGTGATCAAAGAGCCTATTGCGTTCGCTCCCCTCCTATATATGCTGGCTGGATTATTTCATTAGTGCCAGCTATAGTTACCTATACTGGTCTGGTGAGGTGTTGTGATACAGACGTAAAGGTGGTTGTTGAGCATTATTGCAGTTGTGGTGTTAACCCTTGTTGTCTTTTCTTTCCTGTTCTTGCTTTTCTCCTTAGACTCTTAAGGTACCTTCACACATAGCGAGATTGCTGCTGAGTCACAGATTCTGTGACTCGCCAGCGATCTCGCTACGTTTGACACATTGCAGCGACCAGGTTCCTGCTGTGAGATCGCTGGATGTGTCGAAATGGCCTGGACCATTTTTTTGATCATCGAGGTCCTACTGGGCAGGATGCATTGTTGTGTTTGACGCCTTACCAACGACCTCGTTGACAACTCAGAGCTCAGACACGTACCACCGAGATCGTTATACAGGTCGCTACGGTTGCTGTATCGCTGCTACGTCGTTGGGAAGATCTGACTGTTTGACATCTCACCAGTGATCACATAGCGACTTACCAGCGATCCCGATCAGGTCGTATTGTTGTCAGGATCGCTGGAAAGTCGTTAAATGTGACGGGGGCTTTACTTTTTGTTCCTTTTGAGTTTGCAGTGTGTCTGAGTTTTGGTTCTTTGCCCTGTCTGTTTTAATCTGTTACCATCACATTGCTTCCCCTTCCTTCCCTAGGAGAGGGGGATAACAGATTAGATTGGGTCAGGAGAATGGCCAGGCATGGAACTCTGGCATCTCCACCATTAGTGGTAACCCTGAGGTCAGGGATATCCTAGGATCCCCTAGCGTAACGGGCAGTATAGGAGCCTCCCCTGTTCCTTGCTATCCTGCAGTCACATTGTGACATCAGCAGATAACCTTTTTTACCCTGGCAGAGCAATTGAATGGTAGCACATCCTCTAATGTACAGCGGGATATGCTGACGACACTAATGCATGCTTTATTGGGACCAAAGAGCATTCAAACAAATGCTCATCCCCATACATTTTGCTGTTTGCTAATGCTTCTCCCATAAGTATGGTGCTAAACCAGCACATATTCACTCAATGTCACTGTAGGTTAAAATGGGAGAATCTGCCTGTGTAAAAAAAAGACCAAAACCATTCTCCAATGCCTCCCTTGCAAACAAGGACTGAGCATGCTGAAATTCAACATGCCTGATCATTTTCTCCCCTCCTATGATCTACTGCATGAACATCAGCAGATTAACTTGTCCCACCAGATAGGTATTTTAATCTAATTTGTATGGTCAACCTTAGGGGTGCTTCACACACAGCGAGCTCGCTGCCGAGATCGCTGCTGAGTCACGCTTTTTGTGACGCAGCAGTGACCTCATTAGCGATCTCGCTGTGTGTGACACTGAGCAGCGATCTGGCCCCTGCTGCGAGATCGCTGCTCGTTACACACAGCCCTGGTTCGTTTTCTTCAAAGCCGCTCTCCTGCTGTGACACACAGATCGCTGTGTGTGACAGCAAGAGAGCGACAAATGAAGCGAGCAGGGAGCAGGAGCCGGCGTCTGACAGCTGAGGTAAGCTGTATCCAAGATAAACATCGGGTAACCAAGGTGGTTACCCGATATTTACCTTAGTTAACAGCCTCTGCAGCTCTCACGCTGCCTGTGCTGCCGGCTCCGGCTCTCTGCACATGTAGCTGCTGTACACATCGGGTTAATTAACCCGATGTGTACAGCAGCTAGGAGAGCAAGGAGCCAGCGCTAAGCAGTGTGCGCGGCTCCCTGCTCTCTGCACATGTAGCTGCATTACACATCGGGTTAATTAACCCGATGTGTACTGTAGCTAGGAGAGCAAGGAGCCAGCGCTCAGTGTGCGCGGCTCCCTGCTCCCTGCTCACACTGGTAACTAATGTAAACATCGGGTAACCATACCCGATGTTTACCTTAGTTACCAGTCTCCGCAGCTTCCAGACGGCGGCTCCGTGCAAGCGCAGCGTCGCTTGCACGTCGCTGCTGGCTGGGGGCTGTTCACTGGTCGCTGGTGAGATCTGCCTGTTTGACAGCTCACCAGCGACCATGTAGCGATGCAGCAGCGATCCTGACCAGGTCAGATCGCTGGTCGGATCGCTGCTGCATCGCTAAGTGTGAAGGTACCCTTAGCCTCACTCATGTGGTTGGAGCTGAACTTTATTACAAGTTAGAGGCCATGAAATAGTTCCAGAAAATGACGTATTTCTCTCAAAACATTATTGTAATTACACGTTTTGTTATACATATTTTTATTTCCTCTTGTGTGTACTGGAACACCACAAAAAAAGAGAAAAAAAAGCCAAATTGGAAATAATTTCACACAAAACCCCCAAAATGGTACCTACAAAATTGTTGGCACTTTTCCAAAATTGGGTAAACAGCTTTTTTTCATGTGTGTGATACTTGTTCAAACTCGGCTGTGGCAAGTAACAAGGGCAATATGAAAATCATATCTAAAACCAGATTAAAAAAAAAAAAGGGGGAGCAGTTGACTTATTCTTTGCATTGTGTGTCTTTGTGTGCCACACTAAGGCTATGTGCCCACGGGAGCTCGTACCTGCGGATGTATCCACAGGTACGGCCGCAGGTTTACCGCAGCTGCTCGCCGGAATCTGCAGCTATTTTTAGCTGCGGTAGTACAGCGGAATAGCTGCGGTAAACCTGCGGACTTTCATGCGATTTACCTGCGGACGTCCCGGCCTCTATCTCCATAGTGGAAGGCCGGGATTTCCGCAGGAATAATTGACATGCAGTTATGTGCGGCTGCGGGACATCTGCAGCATATTCCGCAGCCGCACATACTTCAGCGTGGACACAGACACTCCCCATGTCCCATAGGATAACATGGGGAGTGTCTGTGCGGATTTATCTGGAAAATCCAGATATATCCGCAGTTTTTCCGCATCAAAATCCGCAGAAGCAAGCTCCCGTGGGCACATAGCCTAAGCATGGAGAACAGAAAGAGAAGGTTTCAATCTTCTCAAGGTTCCAAGTCCATCTCTGTGATCGTGATGTTCTTTTGTTCACGGATTGCCACATAATCTTTCTCTACTGTCCACATCAAAGAAGGTTAGCCAACTCCTTGCCTAATCTTTTTTTGATGTGGACAGTAGAGAAAACTTGATAAAAGGTTACAAGTCAGGATAGTTCCCTGGGTGGATAAACAGTCCTAATTAAATTCCAAAGAAATTTAGGCTGTTCTGCAGGCTTACGGGTGCTTTACACGCTGCAACATCGCTAGCGATCTCGTTAGTGATGTGACACGCCAGATCGCAGATGCGATCTGCTGAGATCGCACATAGGTCGTTTTTATAGCGCCGGTCACAGATGCGATCTCTGCAGATCGCATTTGCGATCTGGCGTGTGACATCGCTAACGAGATCGCTGGCGATGTCGCAGCGTGTAAAGCACCCTTTCGGGTGCCTCAGTTTCAGCGCAATCTATCCATCGACATTTGAATGGCAGGAGACCCAGGAGGACCCCACTGCTGACATAGAGCTACAAAAAAGCTAGACTGCAGTTTGCCAAAATATATGCGAGTTAGACAAAATTCTTTTGTGAAAGCTTCTTGTGGATAAATCAGATCAAGATAGAGCTTTCTGGTAAAGCACAACATTCTAGTGTTTGCTGAAAACAGAATGAGGCCTACAAAGAAAAGAACACAGCACCTACAGTCACATATGTTGAGGTTCAAAGTTTTTGATGTTGTTTTGCTGCCTCTGGCACTGGAAACCTTGACTGTGTGCAAGGCATCATGAAACCTGAGGATTATCAAAGGAGTTTAGGTCACAATGTAGTGCCCAATGTCAGAAAGTTGGGTTTGTGTCCTAGGTAATGGGTATTCCTGCAGGACAATGACCCCAAACATACTTCAAGATGCCTCCAGAAATGGATGGAAACAAAGCGCTGGAGAGTTCTGAAGTGTCAGCAATGAGTCGGATCTGACTCCCATTGACACCTGTGGAGAAATGTTAAAATTGCTGTTGGTAGAAGACACCTTCAAATATGAGAGACCTGGAGCAGTTTGCAAAAGAAGAGTCCAAAATTCCAGTTGAGAGGTTTAAGAAGCTAGTAGATGGTTATAGAAAGCGACTGGATGCAAGTATTTATTCCAAAGGGTGTGCAACCAAATGTTAATTTGAGGGTGACAACAATTTTGTTCGGCCAATTTTGGGTGTTTTTGTGTAAAATTATGTCCAGTTTGCTTTTTTCTTCTTTTATTGGTTTATTCAATACACACAGAGGAAATAAACGTGTATAATGAAATATGTAATTGCAATAATTTTCTGGGGTAAATATTTTATTTTCTGGAACAATTTCAAGGATGCCAACACTTAGGACCCTGACTGTATATGTAGAGGTAGTTGGTGATCACATTCTCACTAATGATTAGTTATTAAATTTTATCCGACTCATCGTTTGGTTACACGGGCAACACAGAGGAACCAATTTCCACTTTATTAAATACAGAATTGTATCATCCCATCATCAAGGCTTTGGCCTTCACGTGACCTAGAAGCAAAGTTGTCTAAAGGCCGCTTTAAACACTGCGATATCGGTACCGATATCGCCAGTGTGCGTACCCGCTCCCATCTGTTGTGCGACACGAGCAAATCGCTGCCCGTGCCGCACAACATCGCCCAGACCCGTCACACGTAGTTACCTGCCCGGCGACGTCGCTGTGACCAGGGAAACCGCCTCCTTTCTAAGGGGGCGGTTCGTTTAGCGTCTCAGCAACGTCACTAAGCGTCACTGAGCCGCCGCCCAATAGAAGCGGAGGAGCGGAGATGAGCGGGACGTAACATCCCGCCCACCTCCTTCCTTCCGCATAGCGGCCAGGAGGCAGGTAAGGAGAGCTTCCTCGTTCCTGCGGTGTCACACGGAGCGATGTGTGCTGCCGCAGGAACGAGGAACAACTTCGTTACTGCTGCAGAAACAATTTTTGAGAATGGACCCCCATGTCACCGATGAGCGATTTTGCACGTTTTTGCAACGATGCAAAATCACTCATAGGTGTCACACGCAACGGCATCGCTAATGCGGCCGGATGTGCGTCACCAATTCCGTGACCCAAACGAGTTTGCATTAGCGATGTCGTAGCGTGTAAAGCCCCCTTTAGAGGAGTTTTGTTTGATGAGATCTTTATCTCATGTACATCTTGAGTTTCCATTTCAATAAGTGGAGGGTCTTCGGGACGATTTCCAAGAGGGAATTGCCTTTTTTTCTACACCAAACCACAAAAAAGGTGAGAAGCTTAAAGAGGTGGTCCATCCCTTGTTATTACTGGCCACATCGATATTATGTTGAGAAACAAATTTTGTCTTAAATACCTTGTTTTGCCAATAGTGCCTGTGAGCGACGCTATTGTGGTCCGCTCAATCTCATCGTGTGACCCCCGGGCTCCATGACCTCCAATGTCCGGTGATGTCATGCCAACTTCCTGTTGACCTGACAACTCCGCGGGCAGCCCCAGTCTCCATGAGTCACTGGGCTGTGGGCGGTGTTATGTCACAGCCCAGCATCGCTCCTGCTTGTGGCGCTCTGCAGTGAAGGAGGAGGGAGCAGGGAGATGCTGGGCTGTGATGAGCGGCGAAAAGCCGCCCACAGCCCAGTCACTCAGGAAGACTGCGGCCTGCCTCAGTTAACGTGACATCACGGGATGTCAGAGTTCATGGAGCTCAGGGGTCATGCGAAGGGGATGAGTAGACCGCAATAACGCTGCTCACAGGCACTATTGACAACATAAGGTATTTGAGAGAAACCTTGTTTCTCAACGTAATATTAATATGGCCAGTAATGAAAAAGGGTGAACCACCCCTTTAAATTGAGGTCCAAGTAACATGGTGACTTTAGCTCTACAGATACATCATACAGTTAATGACCACTCAGAGAGCAGGCCAGTCAGTGAGTGTGATCTCATACAGCTGTGAATTTGCAAGACACCATGGTGTGACATTCACCGGCCACTCATGTGCGAGTCTCGAGCAGTTGTGTAAATTTCCAGTGATGTCTATTGGAATGTAAACCTCTTACCCCGGACATTATAAGGCAGATGTTACAATAAATTGTCACCATTGGCATCTATAGTTTTCCCTAACGGTTATAGTATGATTGGAATGCACCTAATGTTTTTCAGAGTACACCGGGGTCATTGTCTTCACCTTCCTACTTCTAGTATCGAGCAATAATAGACCTAAATTTAAAGTATTACTTATAGGAACATTCCAGTCCATGTCCGTATACAGTATATTCTCCAGGTGTCTGCACACTATATATACAACTTGGATTTGGCGAGTCTGAATAGGCGCCAAGTTGGTCAGCGGCGTTCTCCAGATGTGAGAGTTAGGGTATGTGCGCACGTTGCTTTTTACCTGCTTTTTACCTGCTTTTTTGCTGCTTTTTCTTCTGCGCTGTTTAATGCCAAAATGGATGTGTTCTTCTATTCAAGCAAAGTCTATGGGAATTTTGGTTTCTTGTTCACACTATGTTGTTCAAAATGCTGCCTTTTTGTGGCAGAACTTTGGTCAAAAACTCAGCTTTGCAGTACAAAACCCAAATGGCAAAAACAATTGACATGTTGCTTCTTTGAAAAGCTGAGTTTTTGACCAAAGTTCTGCCTCAAAAGGCAGCATTTTGAACAACATAGTGTGAACAAGAAACCCAAATTCCCATAGACTTTGCTTGAATAGAAGAACACATCCATTTTGGCATTAAACAGCGCAGAAGAAAAAGCAGCAAAAAAGCAGGTAAAAAGCAACGTGCGCACATACCCTCAAAGGGATGAACTAATGTGAGCAAGTGTCTAAGGCTCCAGCGAAAAAGCCAAAATTTATCAAAGCATGCTCCCGATGTGAGACTAATGGACTAAAATCTGAGAAAGTGACTAAGGTTCCAACGAGATTCCCCACATGTATCTTCAGACCGCCCGGCCTGTACGGGTATTAAGCCCTTCACACACTAGACTATTGTCAACTGAACCTGCCGATATTGTCGGGTTCAGACAATTATTGTCAGGGGTGAAATCAATCCAACATGTCCGATTTCCCCCAGCTGATCCTTTTTGTTCTCCCAGAAATACACCACCACCAGACATGGCTGGCAGCAGCCCTCAGAGAACACAGGAGAACTTGGCAGGTTGAAGGCTCCCGAGGCGGCCAAGATGGCTGCCGACTGAACTGTTGTTTGGCCGGCAGTGATCTGATGTGTGTGGCGGGCTTTAGGCAGCATTAATACATGTGAACCAGCATATTTCAGTTGAGTGATTGTGTGGATTGTGTGTATAGCATCTGCCTGAACAGCTGTTGGGGGATGGTGACCCAATTAAAGGCGTTGTCCACTTTAGCTTTTTCTCACTAATTTGATGAGACATGATTTTGTGGCACTTACTGATATCTAAATATTACATTTTCTCCTCCTGTGCTTGTTACTGCCACCTTTCCCACAAGCTATCCAACTCTAAAAATGGCTGCCAATAGAGAAACATGTGAGCAGCCTTGTCCCTCAGCCTCCTCCAATTGATAAACAGTAAATGGTACGCAATCATGTCCCCAACACATTTGTAAAACTAAAGTGATAACGCCATGAACACCCCCTTTAAGAGTGGTAAAATATGACTAGATTTATGAAGCCATTTAAAAGAAAAATTATGTGTTGCTGATAGCAACCAATCAGTTCGTAGCTTTCATTTTGTATTCTGTTTTTGATAAAAATGAAAGCTGTTCTGTGATTGGTTGATATGATGAACACAGGCAGTTATTATTGTGGTCTTTCATAAATCTGCCCCGATGTTAAATAAGGGGGGCAGGGGTCATCATTGAAAATTATGTGATGCCTTAAACATCACTTTAAGCGGTCTGAGGGCATTTTTGTATTTATTTGGCCCATTAAAGGGGAAATCCTATATTCAAGATCCTGTCCCAATATGTAAAAGGTGTAATAATAAAAATATTAGCAAATACCTCCAATTAGAAATGTAATTCTCCCGATTAGCCATGTCATTTACCTCATGTGAAGGGCATTGCAGAAGCTTAGGTATCCATCAACACGATAGGTTAAGTCATGGGTTGAACACGAAGGACTTAAGTCTACCTTCAACCCTAAACATTATGGTTCTGACCATGAGCAACTAATTGTCACTATATGAGTGGTTGTAACCATGGATGCATAAGCTGCAATGCCCTGCACATGAGGTAAGAGACATAGATAATCAGGAGAACTATACTACATTTCTAATTGATGGTGTTTGCTAATATTATTATTATTATACCTAATACATATTGGGATAGGATCTTGGAGATGGGAGTACCCCTTAAAATACCCCACATATTAGTGACAGGAGGGGATGTGGATGCGGTTCTGAATGAGGACCGGTTTATATGGCTGACCCCACTCTTCCCATAATGTGAAGAGGGACGTAGCGGTGATTTTGATGTCATGTCTTTGTCCGCTGTCTGACATGTCCGTCTGTCATTTCTCTTTGTAATATATTCATGTTATAACATTTCTCATGGAAATAAATAAAAAAAACAAGAATTTCCTATTACTACACCCCACCCTGCATTGTTTCTTTTTACCAGATTTGTCTCTTTTCCCCCCTCATTCGTCTTATGTACTGATGTAGCAGAGCTGAGCTTGTCATACGGCACAACTCAGGGTGATAAATGATTGTTTTTTTCCATATTTTTACATAGGACTGCAGGTAAAGCTCTAACATTGTCATAAATGTGTCCAACACCTTACAGGGGTTGTCCAGTGAAAAGAAGTAGATAGGTGACAACTTATTGATATGTGGGGTCTGGCTGCAGGAACACCCAACGACTAATGTTATTCAGTAGGGCTGTTCCGATGACCCTTCTTTTTCATGGACCGAATGTCCTCATGAAAAATATTGCAGCCTGCATTAGTTTTTTGCATATTTAGGATGTATATCACCTATTTAATTACCAAAAACATCAAATTTAGCTCTACCATATAGCGTTAGATAATTTTTGAAAAATGTTTTACATGCTTGTGTGAACTTAGCAATAACATGTTGGAAGGACTGCTGTTGAATCGATTTACTTTGTGACTAGAAGGACCTGTGCTGATGTCATACCCATGTGACCAGAAGAGGCGGGGCATCAGCCAACAGAAAAATGTTGCTTCCTGGTATCAGCTATGTTGGCTGAGGCCCCGCCCATTCTGGTCACATGGATATGACATCAGCACAGGTCCTGTTAGTCACAAACTAAATGGATTCTATAATAGAATTAGCATAAGTAACAGGGGGAGAGGATAACTATGACTACCCCCCCCCCCAGCTATCAGCTGCTGTCACTCAACAATCTGATGATTTTTCAAACTTTACTTTCTTGTATTTCAAAACCTATACATCCGAGATGACAACTGAAGGTATGTATAGTATCAGCATTATAGCGCCAGTTCAGCACTGGCTGTAGATTATATAGGAAAATCCTGGTGATTGGTGCACTTTAAGGCTTCATGTATTGCCTCGTACTGTAGATGAGGAAAGGGTTTCTCAAGAATGGAGACATATAGCTTTTCTTACACCTGTCCCTGTGGGATGATCTCGGATTAGTGGCATGTCACGATTTTATCTGTATCCTCAGTACACAGATATAGTTAGATACAATGGTGGAGCAGTGAACGGTCAGCTCCCTGCTCCTCCATTCCAACTGTGCCCAGTGCTATAACTATCATGGAGCATGGGACCCACACTCTTAGGGGGCACACGTTAACTTACACACATTGTCCTGATGCTGGTCAGCGTCAGAACGTTAAAGGGAATCTGCCAGCAGAGTTTTTCAATGTAATCTGAGAACAGCGTGCTGTAGCGGTTAACACAGAGAATTCAAAGATTTTATCATTAGCACATTATCATTGCTGTGGCTAGCTGGCTCATGCCATTTTGTCTCTTGTGTTCAGCACCTAAATGTCTACAGTCATTGGACATACAGAGCCTGGCAGGGTCAGCTTTTTCAGCTCTGGTGCATTGCTAAATCTAAAAACTGTGATTGTGCCAGAACTGCTGCACCCAGTAGTCTAAGTGATACATTGATCGATTTAGGATCTCTTTGCCTACATCATGCTGCTCTCAGGTGAGGTAGCAAATCCTGCTTGCAGATTCCCTTTAAGATGATAGTTCACAGCGTTAGTTGTGGTGTACTGTGCCAGAGGATGCAACAAAAGATAGTCCGGATGCTGGATAAGCAGCCCCAATCAAGTTCCAAGGAAATTCAGGTTCTGCAGGTTTGGGGGCGGCAGTGTCAGGTTCTGCAGGCTCAGGGGGCGGCAGTGTCAGGTTCTGCAGGCTCAGGGGGCGGCAGTGTCAGGTTCTGCAGGCTCAGGGGGCGCCAGTGTCAGGTTCTGCAGGCTCAGGGGGCGCCAGTGTCAGGTTCTGCAGGCTCAGGGCGCCAGTGTCAGGTTCTGCAGGCTCGAGGGGCACAGTGTCAGGTTCTGCAGGCTCAGAGGGCGGCACAGTGTCAAGTTCTGCAGGCTCGGGGGGCACAGTGTCAAGTTCTGCAGGCTCGAGGGGTGTCAGTGTCAGGTTCTGCAGGCTCAGGGGGCGGCAGTGTCAGGTTCTGCAGGCTCAGGGCGCGGCAGTGTCAGATTCTGCAGGCTCAGGGGGCGGCAGTGTCAGGTTCTGCAGGCTCAGGGGGCAGCAGTGTCAGGTTCTGCAGGCTCGAGGGGCACAGTGTCAGGTTCTGCAGGCTCAGAGGGCGGCACAGTGTCAAGTTCTGCAGGCTCGGGGGGCAGAGTGTCAAGTTCTGCAGGCTCGAGGGGTGTCAGTGTCAGGTTCTGCAGGCTCAGGGGCGGCAGTGTCAGGTTCTGCAGGCTCAGGGCGCGGCAGTGTCAGATTCTGCAGGCTCAGGGGGCAGCAGTGTCAGGTTCTGCAGGCTCGGGGGGCACAGTGTCAAGTTCTGCAGGCTCGGGGGGTGTCAGTGTCAGGTTCTGCAGGCTCAGGGGCGGCAGTGTCAGGTTCTGCAGGCTCAGGGCGCGGCAGTGTCAGATTCTGCAGGCTCAGGGGCGGCAGTGTCCGTGTGAAATAGCAGTTGATATCTGATTGAAGTGAAACGCTGTGGAGCGGACCCATGTTTATAACAAAATGTGTAATTGTAGTAATTTTCTGGGAGAAATCCTTCATTTTCTGGAACAATCTCAAGGGAGCCAATACTTCACTGTATTTGCAAAAATGTCATCTTGAAGTCCCTATAATTTAGTACACATATATATTCCAGCTTCTTTATATGGTGATGAAAAATCCACAGTGGTTAAGACCATGTCTGCCAAAAAGTACTCAGCAAAATCAAGGGAGTAAATAGGTGCAGGGTTTGCAATCACACTCGGACCCTGGAGCCAAGGGGGGAAAACACGGGGCCCTATAGCCGATATGAATAAATTAGTTCTATTAAAGGGGCCTTGTTGGATATTTTGTATTGGGGCCCCATGAGCTTCAAGTTACGTCAATGGGCAAGGTCAATACTTCAAGAGGCAACATAGTAGATTGTGACACATTCTTACCCTTTACCA
Source organism: Anomaloglossus baeobatrachus (assembly GCF_048569485.1). Lineage (NCBI taxonomy): Eukaryota > Metazoa > Chordata > Amphibia > Anura > Aromobatidae > Anomaloglossus > Anomaloglossus baeobatrachus. The sequence continues at coordinate 883,140,131 of NC_134353.1, read as the reverse complement.
TTTTAATTTTAGCTCTATCAATGAAATGTCCTTTGACCATAAACATCAATGCATGGAGCGATGATTAAAGAGGATGTTGCTTTTTAGAATCACTTTTTGAATATATTTCTAAAATAAGCACAAATTGTCCCATGACTGAGTAAAGCAAAGAGCCATGAAATGAAATCTACAACTTCTGGGAACATATAAAACTCTGTGCCACAACATAAAATCGGAAAAAATCTCTGTCTATAAATGTAAAGGAATGAATGATTGCAGAATAGCAAACACTATAGAAGGGCATTTTCCATCATTCTGTCTATTTTTAAGAGTTTTGCTTACACAGACAATCATTTATTACTCCTTTGTTTAACACTATTTTATTTGTCTTCCGCTCATGAGTCTGGACTTTTGAAGTCTACGTTACATTATGATTAAATGCCGGTCTGTGTGCATGCCGTAGAACGCGTCATGCACTCAGGTTTCACAAGCAGGACAAAGATGGACGAAAGTGGAGGCGCCGCACCCAGAGAACGGAGACACAAATCTGACCAGTCTGCACCGATCGTTTAGGTAAGTATTATAAAGTCATTTTTATGTTCTACACAGCAGTCTGGACTCTTATATACAGCATGTTAGAACGCTGTATATAAGAGCCCACTGATGGTGGCCACAGCTTATAATCACCAAATCTGGTAACAGGTTCCCTTTAAGGCTACCGCACAACACTAATTGCAGTGCATAACCATGAAGTATCACGTCTCAGCTTTTTTACAAAAAAATAGCACTATTGGAATTTTGGTTGAAAGTCACATGCCCTTTGCCCCCAGAATCATCTATACAGTTGGTGTGCATAAGAATGTTTTTGCTTGCAGGAATTACCTGAAACACTCTGCCATGTTATTATTATTATTTATTATTATAGCGCCATTTATTCCATGGTGCTTTACAAGTGAAAGGGGGTATACGTACAACAATCATTAACATAAAAACAAAAAAGTGAGCCGGAGTATGAGATGGTATACATGGAGCTTGTGCGACCATGTTCACACTGGCCATGAGACAAAGAGAAACCAAGGAAAAAATTGTGAAAACATACCCTGCTGTAACTAAATAAAAGCATAGTGCATATAAACATAGGGTACTTAGTAAACACTGTTTTTGATCAAAAAAAGCATAAAGCTATCCCACCAACGCCAAGGTGTACCCAGTTGGGATAGTACCTACACTCTCTAATATTAAAACCTTACCATGGGTCTAAAATAGGCCTCAATGTGGCTAAGGGCTGAGAGCGACCGGGTCCCAACAGGAGACACACAGTCAGGGGGATTCACAGAATGAAATGTCCAGCTCGCTGAGAAGGGGGCCACTCCCTGTTTTTTCCTTGGTTTCTAACAATCATTAACAGTACAAACAGACTGGTACAGGAGGAGAGAGGACCCTGCCCGCGAGGGCTCACAGTCTACAGGGAATGGGTGATGGTACAATAGGTGATTTGTGATTTGATTTGTTGACTTAGCCTTAAAGGGGACTTTTTTAGGTTCCCTGACTATCCCCAATTACTACTGTAGAGCATGCTGATTCCTTTATTCTGATAAAGTTTTATTTGCCTCACTAATGTTGCTGTCCTTCAAAAGTGTTATTTTATTCTTTCATTCGACATATGCTAACAAGGCAGGACTAGCCCTGTCTCGAATCCTCTAAATACACCTCCCTGGACGTGACTGACATCCTCCAGGCCACCCCTGGAAATCTTGTTTATGTGTGCAACGTGCCAGTGGTCCCTGCCATATCAGGGATAGTAATGTTTTTTTTTTGTTTTTCACCCATTTTGGAATTTTTGCCCATTTTTCAGTACTTTATATAGTAAAATGAATAGTGTCATTTGAAATTGTAACATCTCACAAAAAAAACAACAAAACAAAACAATGGATATGTTAACAAAATAATTTATGGCTTTTGGGAGAAGGGGAAGAAAAAACAAAGCCACAAAAAGAAAAATTGGCTGCGTCCTTCAGGGTCTTCCAACTTTCTGCCAACATATGATATTAGGGAGTGAAAGATGGCGGCTGGTATGTATTACAGAAGTGGTGTAAACCTGGATGTCTCCTCTGGTACCTGTAGTGCTACAATACCTATTAAGACATTCCAGGGGCAGGTTTTACAGATAGCCGGAGAGTCGGAAGTTTGGCTAGCCCCATACCTGTGTCCATGGGTATGTCTCATCTTAAAATGGTGTCTTTATTTGACACATGATCAGTGTGGAGGTTGGTATGCCTCTGAAAAGAATCCTCAGAGAGGATTTACTTGCACTGACGGGTCAGTGTGTGGAGGCTGGTATGCCTTTAAAAGGAGCCTCCAAGAAAAGAGGATTCTCTTGTACTGACCAGAGTCAGTGTGTGAAAACTGCTACATCTCCATTGTGATACTTCTAAGGAGAGGTTATATCCGAACCTAGGCTGGCGTACCGCAAGTGAAATGGACTACAAATTGTGTATATGCTTATTTAAGTTGGAAGAAGCTTTGTGTTATGTTCCTGGAGAGAGGTTTATGTATGAATGAAGAAAACCTGCAGGGCTTTTTATATGAAATTGCTCCTGTCGTTACCTTGAGAAGCAAGCTGAGTAGCCCCATCACAGGAGGACGGCTCGGACTGTTTTAGTTTTTTTCCCCTGATTTTTTTTTTTAAGTCAGTTGAGTCTGACAGTGACTTATTCTGCTCTCCCCATGAATGCTCGGCCAAACTGAGAGCGCTTTCATGTATATTCGGGAGACTAAAGTGTACACGAGCTGGTTTAGTACAGTAGTTGGTGAAAGGAGGCATGGAAAGGACACACTGAAACACGGAGCAGGTGACCACCTTGCACTCACATAGGCAATTTGCTGCATAAATCACCTATCCTAAATATGGATGATGACTTACTGATTGGTAGGGGTTTCACCCTGTTACAAAATTGAGTAGCAGGGCTGACGTCCGGCCATTGCTCCATAAATTCTCAGAAGAAGATGAACGCAGCATTTGGAACTCCCATAGAAAATGAATGGAATGACAATCAAGTATGTGCACTACTGCCACCTCAATTTACTGGGAATAAAAATGCCCCATTCTGCCGATCGGTGCAGGTCCCGCTAGTGAGACCCCTACCAATCAATGAAGTTTCACCTATTCTGTGGATAGAGGATAACTAATTACCTTTAAATAGCTTCGCCATTGTAGAAAAGCTTGGTAGAAGTACATCAATGCGGGACTAGTTTTCTGAACCTAGCAAAGAGCATTAACACTAAAAGTCCCAGAAATTTTAAGCTCCCCCCTGAAGTCCCGAAAGAGGGTCAAATGACCCTTAGTCCAAACTGTAATTAAGGCCATTACTGTCGCACCACAGGAAGTTGGAAAACAACAACCTCCTGTGGTGCGACAGTAATGGCCTTAATTACAGAACAAAAGACGGTGATTATAGGATGTTAGATCAAATCCTTCAGGTCATTCGACCCGTCTCTGGGTTCCAAAGGTAGAAATGTTAAATGACCCCTCTCTGGGACTTCTAGTGTTGAAATCCTATTAAGCATAGTAATACGGGTAATCTCACTTTGGACCTTTCTATGAGTCAAAGCAGAGAAACACAAAAAAAAGTTACCACCCGCCATGTGTTTTTTTTATGACCAGCATGTAATACCATTTTTCCCCTGTAGTGGCCACTGCTGGGGAAATGTAGCGCTAAAAACATTAACCGCCAGGGATTTGTGTAATTCTGAGACATCTTCTTTCACAACTTGAGAGGACTGACATACTAAATAATATGGTTTGTACTCGTAGAAGATGATGGTGGCATATGGAAGCATCCAGTGCACTGTAGACTATTTGTTGAGCGTAGATCATCACCATAATTAACAAAATTGTCTCTCATGGATAAAGTTTGGGTTCAGTAATGCTAAAAATGGTTATCTGAAATCCGTTACCCTCGTGGAGGTCACACAGAACAATTGTACTTTCCATGTATAGCAAAGGTCATCCCGAAGAGACATCTTATTATCTTGTTTCTTCCTCTTCTTGTCATAAAACCTTGGAAGGAAATGGTCACATTATTTTAATGGAGCAAATTCCAGTAATCTCATAACCCAGGAAATGACATATCTCCAAACTCAGCAAAATTATTTTTGGAGAAGTATTATCATATTCTTCATAAATATTGTGCAACCGAAATTGACCTTCTCACGAGTAACCACGTATGTAGTATCAAGAGATGAGTGTAATTCCTATATATAGCACATATAAAGATGTCATCCCAATGTGTCCAATAATGTTTAACCTGATTGTGTAATATATATATTTTCCTGGTTACTTCCTTTTCAGTAAAGTGCTATCTCGGCCATGGCACGTGATCACATCCTTTTAGTTAAACTTTACCTATAATTTTCATATCAGTAAATACCATAAACCATAATGTCACAGTAGTTGCTTAGAAATAGAACAATGCATACACCCACGTCTGTTTTACATCAATACCGTGCTCTACTTCACTACTCACTCCCTTGAGACATGAGATCTGATTTGGATCTCATACTTTGCACTGATGAGAGGCAATTCCCCAAATCATCGTGTCTTCAAATTGAGATTCTGGTTTGGCTTATATCCTAAGTGATAGGGCAAGGCTTGGTAAAGGGTCTATATTGACTTTTAGGAGTGCTACTTCCAATAGGTAGATGTCACACTAGGTATGGGGTAAATATCAGACGAATGAAAAAGGGGGGGGGGGAAGATGGTAACCCCTGGTTAAACCTACTATTGGCATCTGGCTCCCGTGACTTCCCTAAATGAGTTCCGCACTTATATGCCGTTCAAGATACCTAGGCCCTGGCTGACCCTGAAATAGACCTTAGGAAGTAACTGGATAGGATGAGCATTAGTCAACCCCTCTAAGACCTAAAGAACTCACGGGGGAATGTAAATGGATAACTTATGTTCAAGATGACTTTTGGGAGAATGACCACAACATACAACCACATGTTATGATAGGAGATTTCAAGGTGACTGTAGGTATAAATACACTGTGTGCAGAAATATTAGGCAAGTTGTATTTTAGAGGATTTTTTTTATTATTGATCAACAACTATGTTCTCAATCAACCCAAAAGACTCATAAATATAAAAGCTTAAAATTTTTGGAAGTTTCAGTGGGGTATTTTTAGATTTGGCTATCTTAGGAGGATATCTGTTTTTGCAGGTAACTATTACTGTGCAGAATTATTAGGCAACTTAATAAATACCAAATATATTTCCATCTCACTTGTTTATTTTCACCAAATAAACCAATATAACTGCACAAAATTTAGAAATAAATAGTGACCAATATAGCCACCTTTCTTTATGATGACACTCAACAGCCTACCATCCATTGATTCTGTCAGTTGCTTGATCTGTTTACGATCAACATTGCGTGCAGCAGCCACCACAGCCTCCAGACACTGTTCCGAGAGGTGTACTGTTTTTCTTCCCTGTAGATCTCACATTTTATGAGGGACCACAGGTTCTCTATGGGGTTCAGATCAGGTGAACAAGGGGACCATGTCATTATTTTTTCATCTTTTAGACCTTTACTGGCCATCCACGCTGTGGAGAAGATGGATGCATGTGATGGAGCATTGTTCTGCATGAAAATCATGTTTTTCTTCCTGCACCACTGCTTGAAGAAGTTGTCTTCCAGAAAACTGGCAGTAGGTCTGGGAGTTGAGATTCACTCCACCCTCAACCCAAAAAGGTCCCACAAGTTTATCTTTGATGATATCAGCCCATACCAGTATTCCACCTCCACCTGGCTGGCGTCTGAGTCGGAGTGGAGCTATCTGCCCTTTACTGGCCCATCCATCTGCCCCATGAAGAGTCACTCTCATTTCATCAGTCCATAAAACCTTTGAAAAATCAGTCTATAGTTATTTCTTGGCCCAGTCTTGACATTTTATCTTATGCTTTTTGTTCAAAGGTGGTCATTTTTCAGCCTTCCTTACCTTGGCCATGTCCCTGATTATGGCACACCTTGTGCTTTTTGATACTCCAGTAATGTTGCAGCTCTGAAATATGGCCAAACTGGTGACAAATGGCATCTTTGCAGCTTCATGTTTGATTTTCCTCAATTCATGGGCAGTTATTTTGCTCCTTTTTTGCCCAACACGCTTCTTGCGACCCTGTTGGCTATTTGCCATGAAAAGCTTAATTGTTCGGGGATCACGCTTCAAAAGTTTGGCAATTTCAAGACTGATGCATCCCTCTGCAAGACATCTCACAATTTTGCACTTTTAACAGAAAACAGTGTCTTTATTATTGGCATAGGTCTACGCGTTTCAGGAGCTCTGCTCCCTTCCTCAGGACCGACAAGCAAGAAAGAAACATCCTTGGACTTTGGATGTTTCTTTCTTGCTTGTCGGTCCTGAGGAAGGGAGCAGAGCTCCTGAAACGCGTAGACCTATGCCAATAATAAAGACACGTTAATCTGATTCTCATGAATGATTTTTGGCGCAGCATTACTACCCCTCTCTACTGTTTTCTGTTATCTGCCTTCGGGGGGCTGCAGCCTTAATCACATTTTATATGCGAGTAAAGGAGTTGTGACTTGCACAACTTCATCTGGTGAGTAATACTCCCCCCTTCCCCCCATATTATTGGGGTAATACCCTATCTGCGCTTCTTTTTCCACAGCTTTATATAATTTTGGACTTTTCAGAGCCCGTCAAATCTCTCTTCTGACCCATTTTGCCAAAGTATAGGAAGATGCCTAATAATTAAGCACAACTTATATAGGGTGTTGATGTCATTACACCGCACCCCTCCTCATTACAGAGATGCACATCACCTGATTTACTTAATTGGTAGTTGGCTCTCAGCCTATACAGCTTGGAGTAGGACGACATGTATAAAAGTATCATGTGATCAAAATACTCATTTGCCTAATAATTCTGCACACAGTGTAGATTGCAGGAGCAATAACATTAATGCGGCAACATCAAAAGATGGCAGAGCAGTCTATAGACCTGCAGTGTGTGTCATCAAAATACTTAAGATTTAAGAAAAGAAGATAAGATAATGTTGTTAAACCGTTACAATTTTTACCTGATTTTAATTGCTATTATTTGTATATGTTATATATTCATATCATATTTTCTAGCTGATCTGCAGTTGGAGCGGAGTTTACAGACTGATCTCTGTGGTTAGGGCAGAGGCAGTTGTTTTCTTGAATGTACTTTACAGGCATTTTTGGCATTCTTCAGGGTCATCAGTCTTTGTGGAGCAGGGCGCACAGGAACAGCTTGTGGAAACAGAACAAGATGTGAATCGTCCCCGTGGCAGATATTACTTCCACCATATCCTCTTATTCTGATGGGTAAACATTTTCTTCATCACTACATTCCGTTCCTCCAAGGTTATTCTGTTTGCGGTAATTACTAACACCATCATCTTCAGCGCTGACATTAAGGACATTGTAAAACAATACGTTTCCAGAAAGCTAATAAAGGCAAAATATCATCTGAACATGAGCCACAGCTCAAATCAAGTTTTTATTAAACATTTTTTAGTCTTTTAAAAAATGTTCAACTTATTTTGTACATAGTATATTAGTTATATTTTTACTGATGCCTCAAACTCCCAAATCACTTTGCTTTGGGAACTTATTGGAAACCCCAAGAATATAAAACTGAAAACAAATAACCAAGGGTCACTGTTTCGAAGCGGCCTGGGGAGGGGGGTCACTCGATATCTCTCCGCTTGGTCATGGGCCTGTCAATCTGTGACAAAACCACACCTCGCAGCTCCACCCTGATGTCTCTAATATGTCGGAGCCACGCAAGACGACCTCGTCACTTCTGCCAACACACAACGTTCTGCGCCTCCAAGGGGTATGTAAGGTCTGCTTGGCACAATGCAGCACTGATACCTCCTGTCCCCATGGGCACAGGGAAGCTCGGGGAGGGGGAACAGAGCAGGCCGCGCAAGCTCCAGTGCCCCATCCAGATTCCCTCTGTCAGCACCCAGCTTTCCTATTTTCTGATATCCATCTTTTTTTCAGCATGCACCTTTACCATGCTCTGATATACATCTTTTCCTTAGCACCCAGCTTTCCCATGATATCAGAACATGGGAAAGCTGGGTGCTGAGGGAAAAAGCCTCTTTCCCTCAGCACAAAACTCTGCCATCCCATGATTTTATCTTTGTCCCCCCTCGTATATAGCTCTCCAGATACTATAATTGCCCCCATATAGCCTTTCATATAGTATAATGGGTCCTACATAACCATTCATCTATTAGAATGCACCCCATAGTCCTCCATTATAATCCACCTTCCATAGTCCTAAATGTATAAGATAGCCTACCAATTATTATAATGCACTTCTCATAATGCTTCATATTATAATTATACTGCACCCCATAGTCCTCCATATATTATACTGCACCCCATAGTCCTCCATATATTATAATGCATCCCATAGTTCTCCATGTATTTTAATGCACCCCATAGTCCTCCATGTATTATACTGCACTCCATAGCCCTCCATATATAATACTTCACCCCATAGTCCCCAAAATTTTATTCTACATCCCCACAGTTCTCCATATATTATACTGTACCCCCATAGTCCTCCATATATTATATTGCACCCTCATAGTCCTCCATGTAATATAATGCACCGCCATAGTCCATATATAAGGTGTCCTTCATGTTGTATTATGCAGCCTATATACTGTTTAATGCACACCCATAGGCCTCCATTTAGTATAATGCAGCCCCATAGTACTGCATGTATTATAATGCACCCCCAAAGTCCTCCATATATTATAATGCAGCCTCATAGTCCACCATGTTTTATAATGCAGCCCCATAATCCTTCATATTATATTATGCAGCCCCCATACCATTTAATGTACCCCCATAGTCCTCCATGTATTATAATGCAGCCCATAGTCCATATATAGGATGTCCTTCATATTGTATTATGCAGCACCCCATATCGTTTAATGCACCCCCATAGGACTCTGGCCATTGTGTACTCACTGATTAGAAAAAAATAAACAAGTCCTCATCTCTCCTTGTTCCCCAGCTGTTCCAGTCAGAGCGTCCTCCCATCCTGCGCTCTGCAGTCTCAGCACAGCAGTCACGCAGTAGTGATGTCTCCACACTCTGCTGCACTGAGACGTCAAGTGCAAGGCACAGGGGGAGAATGATGAAGGATGGAGCGGAGCGTTTCTCTCCATCTTTCATCATTACTTTGCATGGTGACGGGCTAGGGCCCGCGGGCGAGGTGGGCTTGGTGCCGCTGCTGGCACCAGACCCCTCTGACTCTCCGGCCCCATAGCGGCCACGTGGTCTGCCACTGAACAGCGCAGCTCCTTTCTCACAGAGAGGAGGTGGCTGCTTCTCTGCAGGGCAGGTGTCAGGTCCCTAAACCTGCCGGGCCCGGTCGCTATTGCAATCTCTGCAGTCGTTACGCCCCCGGTCAATACAAAGGACTGGCACATGACTTATTCTTTCCAAAGACAATTCTAAGGACCAGGGGGAACTCACTGCGAGTGGAAGAACGGCGCTCCAGGCAGCTAAATAGGAAAGGGTTCTTTACAGTTAGAGCGGTCAGACTGTGGAATGCCGACCACAAGAGGTAGTAATGGCAGACACTATAACAGCTTTTAAAAAAGGGCTGGATGATTTCCTCAGTACACATAATATTGGCAGTTATAATGATTTAGTGACAAAAATGTATAATTGGTGGAGGAAGGACTAGATGGACCTACGTCTTTCTTCATCCAATGTAACTATGTAATTTGATATTTGTCAAACTTTTCCCTATGTTACTCATCATCATCTGTCCTGGCTCCAGCTCCAGGTTTTGGTTCTCCTTCCCCTATAGATAATTCCATCTTTCCATCTCTGCCAGTCTGTGCTGGATTACTTTGGCAACACAATGTGCACCTCTGATTTCATTATCCAAGGATTTAAGGCCGGCTCAGGCAGCTGTGTGCCACCTGCTTATTCACATAGTACTGGTAACATGTGCTTTCCGGGTGCTAGCTCCACTAGCTAAGTGCCTGATTACCTACTCAGTTTATTTATTTTACTTACTTATATAGCGCTATTAATTCGGCAGCACTTTACAGACATCATCTTCACTGTCCCCATAGGGGCTCACAATCTAAATTCCCTATAGCATGGTCTTTGGAGTGTGAGAGGAAACCGGGGAACACGGAGGAAACCCACACAAACACGGGGAGAACATACAAAGTCCTTGCAGTTCTTGGGGGGATTTGAACCCAGGACCCCAGTGGTGCAAGACTGCAATGCTAACCACTGAGCTCAGTTGCACCAGAGTTCTATCCAAACACCAACTCGACTTTCCATGTAGGGTGCCCAAACTTTTGCATGTGCCCATTTTCCTTTTTGTAATTTTTTGTATCTTTTTTTCCCATTAAAATACAAAGGAAATGTGTCATGTTTAACTTTATGCCTTGATCATTTCATCTTCAACTCACAATAACAGTAATTTTGACCAGGTTTGCTCAAAGTTTACATGCCACTGTATACATCTATTTCCATCCAATATGCTCTTTATATATATTTATATCGCTCCACATCAAATTTATGCCTTCAAATATCCCTCATGCCTCCTTTTGACCAATATTGAGAATTTATTTGACAATCTGGGCTCATATACTGCATTGCATGTCCAATGTGTGTGGGGGAGCGTGATCTCCGTCGGCTGTGTCTTTCGCCACCTCCGGTAGATGTCATGGTCATGTCACTATGATGTCATGGGTGCCATGACATGGCAGGTGATGACTGTCCTGGATGTGCCTATGTGCCACTGACACTGATTAAATGCACAATATGTATTGCCACGATGGATGCCTACCCTGATGCACGTTTCGCCATGCCTTCATCAGGGCATGGAGTCATGTAAGGCCAGTGCATATTTTAAATGTAATCCCGACCAACGAGGACTTGACAGGTTTGTCAGTGGCACATAGAGCAATTGGAGAGAAGCTCTGCGTCACTGATATATAGGTGCTCAGGGGGGAAAAACGACAAATGTAGAGAATAACCCCGGCACACTATTACTCCCAAAAAAAAGAGGTAAACCATGCGGCTGTTCATATGCAAATTTCTTTTTATTGATCAAATTGTGCTGTAAAATATGTAGTATGATTCGTCCAAACAAGTCGACGTTTCGGCTTTGGGCCTTCGTCAGACTGGACTTTATCTGAACATGATAACAGAAATAAAAATCAATATCATATATACAAGATGGACAAAATGCAGTACAATTTCCAACAACATAATAATGTATCAATGACATCATAATGAGGTAAAGACATATCATATTGTATTGTGACATAATCTCATAGTACAGGGTATAGGTACCCTCTGTTATACAGTGCAAGACATATAAATATATACACATACACCTTATAATAAAATGGGCACGTTGTATATTGGATCAGGAATTAACATATCTGGTGATCATGTGACAGTGGTTAGTTTAAATGGAAAACCGACCATAGAGAGGAGAAAACGGTGAAATAAAGAAGAGGAGAAGAAGGGGAGAAGAAAAAAAAGGAGAAAAAGGATTAAAAGGATTAAAAAAGGGAAGTCAGGTAAAAGGAGGACAAAAGAAAGGGGGTAGAATGGCAGATAAAGGGATCTCAGGAAGTCCAGTACACCACTCACCACAGTTGGTATGATGACATAGAATCACATCAAGGTGTGAGCCAAGGAATAAATGACGGAGGAAGAAGAAGACATGTGCTAGGTGGGGTCCATATCACAGACATGCACATAAAGTTGTTATATGGAGACAGACGGTAAATATTAGATACCTGTTATGGAGATTATATGATTATGCTGATAGTCAATAATATATGGGAACTATTATGTAGATATTGGAAGTGCATGTATTACACGCCATGTCATTGACATGCACTTCCAATATCTACATAATAGTTCCCATATATTATTGACTATCAGCATAATCATATAATCTCCATAACAGGTATCTAATATTTACCGTCTGTCTCCATATAACAACTTTATGTGCATGTCTGTGATATGGACCCCACCTAGCACATGTCTTCTTCTTCCTCCGTCATTTATTCCTTGGCTCACACCTTGATGTGATTCTATGTCATCATACCAACTGTGGTGAGTGGTGTACTGGACTTCCTGAGATCCCTTTATCTGCCATTCTACCCCCTTTCTTTTGTCCTCCTTTTACCTGACTTCCCTTTCTTAATCCTTTTAATCCTTTTTCTCCTTTTTTTTCTTCTCCCCTTCTTCTCCTCTTCTTTATTTCACCGTTTTCTCCTCTCTATGGTCGGTTTTCCATTTAAACTAACCACTGTCACATGATCACCAGATATGTTAATTCCTGATCCAATATACAACGTGCCCAATTTATTATAAGGTGTATGTGTATATATTTATATGTCTTGCACTGTATAACACAGGGTACCTATATCCCTGTACTATGGGATTATGTCACAATACAATATGATATGTCTTTACCTAATTATGATGTCATTGATACATTATTATATTGTTGGAAATTGTACTGCATTTTGTCCATCTTGTATATATGATATTGATTTTTATTTCTGTTATGTTCAGATAAAGTCCAGTCTGACGAAGGCCCAAAGCCGAAACGTTGACTTGTTTGGACGAATCATACTACATATTTTACAGCACAATTTGATCAATAAAAAGAAATTTGCATATGAACAGCCGCATGGTTTACCTCTTTTTTTGGGAGTAATAGTGTGCCGGGGTTATTCTCTATATTTGTCGTTTTTCCCCCCTGAGCACCTATACATCGGTGACGCAGAGCTTCTCTCCAATTGCTCTATGTGCCACTGACAAACCTGTCAAGTCGTCGTTGGTCGGGATTACATTTAAAATATGCACTGGCCTTACATGACTCCATGCCCTGATGAAGGCATGGCGAAACGTGCGTCAGGGTAGGCATCCATCGTGGCAGTACATATTGTGCATTTAATCAGTACTTTACTATTCTTTTATGAAGTTTGATCATACTTGGACACTTGTCTCCCCAGATTGTCCAAAACCATTACCTAGGTAGCAATCTAATGTTTCACCTTGTGGAGATATCTCTGTACTGACACTTGCTCATCTTAATATCAGTTTATTTTGCTGCTCCATATTCCATGCTAATGTTTGTTGACATTATGATACTGCACCAGCACTTTAATGGGAATCTATCAGCAGGTTTTTGCTATAAAGGCAAAAACCTGGTGAAGACAGCATGCTGCAAGGGTTAAAACATAGAATTCAGGAATGCCTGACTTATCAATGTCCAATCTGTTGTTTACTTTCTATGTTTGCATAAGCAACAGGACCCTTATCATTGCTCTGGCATGCCCCCTACTGTAATTGACACCTCACTGTCAATAAACAATCTCTATAGCGAGCCTGGTGTGGGTGGGACAGCTCACTCAGCTCTGCTAGATGGCTAAACCTAAAAAGTTTGATTGTGACAGAACAACTGTAGCCAGTAATGAAAGTGATACATTGTTGGATTCAGGATCTCTTTGCCTACATCATGCTGCTCTCAGATGAGGAAGCAAAAACCTGCTGACAGAATCCCTTTAACCTGTATTGCCCCATTTACCTGGCATAACTGTGCACGTTATCTATTAACTCTACAGCTTTAGCTCTTTGTGGTTTACTTGCTATTGTAATAGCATCTTATCTATCCATAAAACGTTTTTGCAGTACCTGGTTTATTGTTTTATGTGCACAGATACCCAGTGGGACAAGAAATCCTTCCTTTTATATCCAGTGTGCTGTAGTTAATTATACCTACCCTGTAACCCTTGCATTCATTATTACCAGTGTGAACATGTGCACAAGTACCAAGTGTGTCTCGGCATCCCATCTATTGTATATTGTGCAGCAATCACTTGAACGCACCTTAGGATATATTCCCGGTGTGAACATGTGCATTGATATTTTTACTGTATTATTAATATAAAACTTTATGCATATTATGCGCTTGTATTCATTTAGACCTATTTTCCTTGTATGATATATTGCATATAATATTTTATATTTGGATACGTACCTCTTTTAGTATTACCAACGTCTCTTGCACAGTAGGACATACAGTATATTGATTTTTTTGCCACGTATGTCCTCATTTTTTGCCTGCTGACACCTCCCTGCCATACCTGTGCTGCCATATGCTTTGTTTTTTTTGATAAATTAAATAAAACATATTTTGAGACCTATCTCGCTTCCCTTTTTCCTTGTGGCGATCAGTGATATGCTCCAGCACATATGCACACTAGTTTTTGATTTACGAGTACCTACTTATATATATATATTTGGTGAGTGTATATGTATGTTGTTTATATATCTGACAACCCCCTCCCCCAAGGTGCTGTATTGCCTACCCAATTCAACTACATGAAGGTGGAGTCCATAGATTTTTATCTACATCTAGTACTTCCAGCTTAGCTGGTCCACCTGTTGTCCTGCACATCCAGTTCTGCTGATCCTACTCCATTTACCAACTGGTTGTTCTCCTCGGCTGCGTCTATATCTTTGTGCTGCTCACCCTGACCTACTGCTTAGTGAATCCACATCAGCAGGTGGGCGCATAACACCTTGCGTCTAACCCATGTGATTCATGTAAAAAGTTTACAACATTGTAAGAGGGCTACATATGGGTTTTCCACCCTCTTACAATATTACAGACTGTTGCTACGAGAGCCCCTGTTGCTTCAAGCTGAACTGCACATTACTGCACTAATGTCTTGTTAATCTAATATATAAAGCTGAGTGTATGTATGTGTGTATGTATGTGTGTATTATGTATGTGTGCCGCCCCCGTGCCAGCAGCCGGTCGCTACTCGGGCCCGGACCTTCAGGAGTGGTGGCTTGAGTGTCTCCGGACCCGGGGGTCTTGCGGGCACACCGAATAAAATGGGGGACGTAGCTGTACGGGCTAGGCCGTAATAAGTTCGTGATGCCACCCACGGTGTGTGGTGAGGTGGGACACCCGGGGGAGATGTTGTGCAGCAAGATGTTAACCCCTCCGTGGGCAGGGATGGTGGCCCCGGGACCCGATGGCTCTGGTGCAGGGGGAATGACGACCGCAGAGGGTGCTGGTGTACTCACTGTCAGTAAAACACGCAAGTCTCTGGTAAACCAAGGTGGTGGTGGCTGGTGCCGCGGCCGGTTGCGTTCGGGATCCCCCACCCGGCTGGTGGTCTCTATCCTTTTCCTGCACTGTTTAAGTCAAAAAGACTTCTCAGTTTGAAACGTAGGAGTCCGCTCCCGGCTGGATGTGGCCTAAGGAGCCGTGCCCGCAGACGCTGGCCCGTGGGATCTATGGGCCTTTGTGGTGACTTCTTATCCCTAATCGGTGGGCTGTTGTCTTCTATGAGGGACTTTGGGTGGGATAGGATCTCTAGTCCTGGCCTCAATCGGTTAATTAACCAGTTCCACTTGTTTCTGGCTCCTGGCTTCAGGGTCCGAGTACCCCCCTTTATGCTACGGTTTCCGGGTCACTTCCCGTGTCAGTACCGGCGGGCTACAACCCTGTCCTGGTCCACCTTGGTTCCACCGAGCTGTCTTCTTGTCTCCTGCTGACGGAGACCACCATCTACCTTCTAGCCAAGGTACCAGGGCTCCTACCCTGGCACCGCTCAACTTGGACTTGACTGCTTGAGCTACCCCTAGCTCCAGCCCACACTCCTCTCCAAACTGAATTCTAACGCTCAACTGACTGTTTTTCCCGCCCTGGGCTGTCTGGACCCCTGGGTGGGCATGTTCCAACCGCCTTGTTACGCCCACTGGTGTGTCTGTCTGTCCCTAAGGGGGGTGACTAGGGTTTAATGGTTGGCTGTGTTTCCTAGTGAGGGAAGGTGTTATGCAGGGGCCTATTTGTGACTACCTGGTTTTGCCAGGTGCGTCACACATGTATGTGTGTATGTATGTATGCGTGTGTGTATGTATATGTATGGATGTGTATGTATATGTATGTATATGTGTGTATCTATGTGTGTATATCCACTAAAAGAATCCACACCGTCGCATTTACAATCACGAAATTTGGCACAGATGCCTCATTTGCCTCAGGGAACATCATAGATTATGTTTTGAAGGAAAATGTTAATCCCGTGCTTTACAGGTATTTGTCAAGCAAAAAACTTACTGATTGAATGTGTGAGGTAATATATTGGCTGTTTTGACAGTTAAGGGGGCTTTACCGTCGTTTGTGAGTCACGGGAAAGTCGCTGCCTGTGGCGCACAATATCGCTGGGAGCCGTCACAAATACTTACCTTCCTAGCGACGTCGCTGTGACACCGCATGAACCGCCCCCTTAGAAAAGAGGCTGTTCGCTGGCCGGCGAACAGCCTCTTTTCTAAGGGGGAAGTTCGTGCGGCATCACAGCGACGTCACATGGCAGGAGTTCAATTGAAGCGGAGGGGCGGAGAGCAGCCGCAGAAAGTCACGCCCACCCCGTTGCCAGAGGACACAGGTACGGTGTTGTTCGTCGTTCCTGGGGTGTCACACGTAGCGATGTGTGCTGCCTCAGGAACGATGAACAACCTACATCCTGCCCGAGCAACGACATTTGGGAAATGGACAACGTGTCAACAATCAACGATTTGGTGAGTATTTTACATCGTTAGCGGTCGCTCGTAGGTGTCACATGCAACGACGTCGCTAATTATGCCAGATGTGCGTCACAAATTCCGTGACTCCAACGATATCCCGTTAGCGATGTTGTTGCGTGTAATGGGGCCTTTAGCCTGGATATTTATCAGGTGAGGTGACCTATAGCAATCAATCACAGCTCTGCTTCTATTTTGCTACAGGTAATTATAGGAATTATAGGAGCTCTGATTGGTTGCTAAAGGCAACAAAGGGCGTTTTTAGCATAAGACAGCTTATGTGTCAGTTAATATGATTTTGGTGGTGAGAGGGGGAGTGGGAGAGAGACAGGGGGAGAGACAAAGTGAGACTGGGAGAAAGGGAGAGTGGTAGAGTGACAGAGAGAGAAAGAGATTTAGGGGCCCTTTGCACACTACGACATTGCGAGCCGATGCTAGCGATGCCGATCTCGATAGTCCCCGCCTCCGTCGCAGCTGCGATATCATGGTGATAGCTGCCGTAGCGAACATTATCGCTACGGCAGCTTCACATGCACTCACCTGCCCTGCAACGTCACTCTGGCCGGCGAACCGCCTCCTTCCTAAGGGGGCGGGTCGTGCGGCGTCATAGCGACGTCACACTGCAAGGCGGCCAATAGAAGTGGAGGGGCGGAGATGAGCGGGACGTAGACATCCCGCCCACCTCCTTCCTTCCGCATAGCCGGCCAGGACGCAGGTTGGAGATGTTCCTCGCCCCTGCAGCTTCACACACAGCGATGTGTGCTGCCGCAGGAACGAGGAACAACATCGTAACATCGGTCTTTCCCAATTCATGGAAATGACCGACGCTACACCGATGATACGATTACGACACTTTTGTGCCCGTTAATCGTATCAAAAATGCTTTACACACTACGATGTCGAGAGCGACGCTGGAAGTGCGTCACTTTCGATTTGACCCCACCAACATCGCACCTGCGATGTCGTAGTGTGCAAAGTGCCCCTTAGTTACTGTCCCAGGCAACAGCAGGTACTACAGATAGTGTTATGATAAAGTAGAGAAAACTAAGCTTGTCATTTATGCTGAAATGCAGTTTGCGGAGGAGACTGTCACTGTCAGGTGCTGGGGAACACAGCAATCTAATTGGAACGAAAATATGGAGTAATCCATAGCACAACCATCCAGTAATAAAATGTAGAATTTTTTTGAAAGTAGATTAAAAAGAATAGGATAAATGTTAAAAACTGACGCATTTCAAGCAATACGTGCTTTTAATCATAGTATGATGTTTAATGTAATGCATTGTGTTGTTTGACATCAGTAGAGTAGTGATCGGCATTCCGGATAATTTGGGTGAACTGGATCATTTGATCATCACTGGATCAACCACACCAACCTGCAGGTAGCAAACTTTGATTTTGAAGTTTTAACTTGAGCTGCTATATGGTCCAGCAGATTTTTAGCTGCATGATCAGCCAGACAACATAGTTTTACCCCCAGTCACATCATAAACGGCAAGTGGCTCTCAGGATTGATTTGGCTCATCGTGCAGTCTTGTTCGCAAGAATGACCCATAACTACTTTGTAGGCAATGCAGACAAAAGCAAGAAAAGAAATAGGAAAATAGCAAGTAGGGTTGAGTAACTATTGCTAACTTGGGTAACACAATCAAGAAAACTAGCTAGGAGCATGTAATATCATCTATCCTGTACTGAAGTGAATTTAGTGGAGCCATCTTT
The DNA here is from genome assembly GCF_048569485.1 of Anomaloglossus baeobatrachus. Classification (NCBI taxonomy): domain Eukaryota; kingdom Metazoa; phylum Chordata; class Amphibia; order Anura; family Aromobatidae; genus Anomaloglossus; species Anomaloglossus baeobatrachus. Next base: position 883,121,761 of record NC_134353.1, on the reverse strand, counting down.
ACAGAGTGAGGGCAAGGATTAACACAACAGCACATAGAGGCTTACTCCTGAGAGTGAAGACTGTATCTGTAGCCTACTTAAGAGCAAAGATTAGACACAGCTGAGGGTAACATGGACGGCTTATTACATAATGACAGGGTTGCCATAAAAAAAAGTCCCAGTGCTGAAGGCTGAGTGTTAAGAGAATTACCAAATCAGAGACAGCCGCAAACATATGCCTGTGAGAGTTGTCAAATTGCCACACAAGAGTTACTACATGGTACTGTTGACAAGAGAAGTGATTGTGAGAAGGGACCATGGCCAGGATACCAAGAGATTGTGTCTGTATGAAGTGAGTGCTGCTGAGGTGTTTGCCAGCACACAAGTATGAGCAAGGTGTTGCCAGTCTTACCTTTTTGATGTATACCAACCTTCTACCTCTAATAAAGCCTGTGTACGTCTTAGAAAATAATTGTAACCATCAAATTTGTTGCCTCCTAGTGAGTAAAATTCCCTAAAAACTGTTTTTGATGTCCATGTGCATTGCTTTCCCATACCTGTATGGGGAATCCATTCTGTCCAGCATTGAATTCTGTGACAATCCTGTTTAAATATATGCATAGTCATTACTAGTGATGAGCGAGCATGCTTGTAACTACTCGGTACTCGCACGAGTATCGCTGTACTCGGGCTGCTCGGCGGGGACCGAGTAATCTCGCGATACTCGTGCTGTACTCGTGGTCTTCATTTCTGCATGTTGGCGCTCTTTTGAGAGCCAGCCCTCATGCAGGGATTGGCTGGCAGACCACTGCAATGCCACAGCCCTGTTAGTTGTGGAATTGCAGTGATTGGCCGGCCTGCACAGCGTGACCGAGCCTTTATACCGGCCGGCGCGCTGTGCTCTGCTCACAGCTATCCAGACAGTCAGTGCAGGGAGAGTGTCGCTGATTCAGGGAAAGCTTTGCGGCCCTTTATAGCTTTTTCAGTTGCAGGGCTGCAAACAGTGTGACCAAAAGTCCTTCTCAGGACTATTCTAGTTGTATACAGGCAGGCAGGGTATAGCCAGGTCGGAGTACAGTAGCAGAGTCCTTCTCAGGACTATTGTTGCTATATACAGGCAGGGTATAGCCAGGTCTGAATACAGGCTAGTGACCAGAAGAGTCCTTGTCAGGACTATTGTACCAGTATACAGGCAGGCAGGCAGGGTAGTGGTGACCGTATACCAGCCTTCATCATATCTGGGGCTGGTGTACACAGTGTAAAACAGTCCAGATAGTGTCTGACTTGTCTGTAATTGTCGCTCCCCAAAAAAACCTGTTAGGTTCTTATTGCGTCCGTGCTTGGTTTTTAAAACCGCACGTGTGTGCCTGTTGGTGGCAGCGTACAGGTGCACTTGTGTGCAATTTCCACAAACTTTGATATAACGCACAAGTAGTGAATATACACGTCAGCAGTGCACAGCATTGCAAAATGCGCAAGGGCATTGGCAAGGAACAAGGAAGTGGACGTGATGGTGGTGCAGGCAGAGGCCGAGGTCGTGGGCAAGCTCTAATTTCGCCACAACAAAGGGCCACATCTAGTCGCTCGCACGTCCTGTCCCAAATTCTTGGGGACCGCAGCAGTACACCGCTCTTGAACCAAGACCAGTGTCAACAGGTTGTTAGTTGGATAGCAGATAATGCTTCCAGTCAGATTGGCACCACCACAAACACTCTGTCTTCCACACGGTCAAGTGTCAGTAGCCGTGATACTGCACCGCACATTTCTGAACCTGATCCTCCTTCCTACCACCAGGCTGAGTACACGTCCTCCTCGGACATTAATGATCCCACACTTGGACACTCGGAAGAGCTGTTCACGTTTCCATTCACACATTCTGGCCTCTCGCCAGCTCATATTGAAGTGGGTCATGAGGAGATCGTCTGTACAGATGGCCAAATATTTGAGCAGCCACGTTCTCACAAAGTTGGCAACGTGTCTCAACAAGTGGTGGACGATGATGAGACACAATTGTCAGGAAGTCAGGAGGAGGAGCAGGGTGCGGAAGAGGAAGACGACGTGGTGGATGATCCAGTAACTGACCCAACCTGGCAGGAGGATATGCAGAGCGAGGACAGCAGTGCACAGGGGGAGGGAGGCGTAGCATCACAACAGGCAGTAAGAAGCAGGGTGGTGGCCCCAGGCAGAAGTCAGGCAACCGTTCCCCGGAACAACACGACGACACAAGGTGCCTGTACAAATGTTAGGTCTTCCCGAGTCTGGCAGTTTTTTAAGTTGGATCCAGATGATTCAAAAAAGGCCATTTGCAACACCTGCCGTGCCAGCATCAGCAGGGGTACCAAAACTAGCAGCCTGACCACCACCAGCATGATCAGGCACATGTCAGCCAAGCACCCGACTTTGTGGGAAGTACAACAGAGTCGAGGAGCAGTGCTTGCTGATGTCACTGCTACGTCTTTGCTGGTTGTGCATGCGAGCCAATCCCCTGTCCATGCTGCCTGCGAACAAGCCTCCTCCACTCCTGCACCTGCAGTTGCCTACGCAGAAAGAACACCATCATCAAGCACGTCCTTGTCCCAGCGCAGCGTTCAGTTATCCATTCAGCAAACCTTTGAACGCAGGCGCAAATACACTGCCAACACCCCACATGCCACAGTTCTAAATGCTAACATTTCGCGACTGCTTGCGCTGGAAATGTTGCCTTTTAGGCTGGTGGAGACAGAAGCATTCCGTGACCTGATGGCGGCAGCTGTCCCACGTTACTCGGTCCCCAGCCGCCACTATTTCTCCCGGTGTGCCGTCCCCGCGTTGCATAACCACGTGTCACAAAACATCACACGTGCCCTGAACAACGCTGTTTCACCCAAGGTCCACCTAACCACAGACACGTGGACAAGTGCTTGTGGGCAAGGCCGCTACATCTCATTGACGGCACACTGGGTTAATATTGTGGAAGCTGGGACCCAGTCTGAGCGAGGGACGGAACACGTCCTTCCCACACCAAGGTTTGCAGGCCCTACCTCAGTCAGTGTTTCACCCACACTCTACAGCTCCGGAATGTCATGCTCTTCAGCCTCCTCCTCCTCCTGCGCATCCTCATCCACTGTACCCTCCACACCAGTCACAAGCTGGAAGCACTGCAGCACTGCCTCGGCGAAGCGGCAACAGGCTGTGCTGAAGCTAATCTGCATAGGTGACAAACCCCACAATGCAGAAGAGCTGTGGACAGCTCTGAAACAGCAGGCAGATCACTGGCTCACACCTCTGAACCTAAAGCCAGGAAAGGTCGTGTGTGACATTCAACAAGTGAAAAATCAAAGTCCACCACCCGATATAATTAATTTAACACAAGATGAAGTACGCCTACGTCTGAGTAAATTAAACATTGACAAATCCCCAGGACCAGATGGCATTCATCCACGAATATTGAGGGAATTGAGCTCCGTAATCGACAGACCGCTGTATCTCATCTTTTTAGACTCACTTGTAACAGGGTTGGTGCCTCAGGATTGGAGGATTGCTGATGTGGTACCGATATTTAAGAAAGGTAAGAGGGTAGATCCAGGCAACTACCGTCCAGTAAGCCTGACATCAGTAGTATGCAAAGTTTTTGAGGGCATTTTAAGGGATGACATGCAAAAATATATTGCAGAAAATAATATGATAACTGACAAACAGCATGGATTCATGAAAGATAAGTCGTGTCTAACCAACCTGTTGGGGTTCTATGAGGGGGTAAGTTCAAACCTGGATATTGGTAATGCAGCTGATGTGATTTATTTGGACTTTGCAAAGGCATTTGATACTGTACCACATAATAGCCTTATACTAAAGCTCCAGAAGCAAGGACTAGGGGACACAATATGCAACTGGGTAAGGAATTGGCTAAAAGATAGGAAACAAAGAGTAGTCATAAATGGTACATTCTCTAAATGGGCTGTAGTCAGCAGTGGGGTGCCGCAGGGATCTGTGCTTGGACCGATTCTTTTTACTCTCTTTATTAATGACCTTGTGGATGGAATTGATAGTACAGTGTCAGTCTTTGCCGATGACACCAAACTATGTAGGATATTAAAAACTGACCTGGATAGTACAATATTACAAAAAGATCTGGATAAGATGTCAGAATGGGCAGATACTTGGCAAATGAGATTTAATGTTGATAAATGTAAAGTAATGCACCTAGGACGGAGTAATCCTATAGCTGCATATACATTAAATGGAAGTAAACTCGGGACTACAGAACAGGAGAAGGACTTGGGTATTCTCATTACAAATAAGCTGAGCAGCAGCACTCAATGTCAAGCAGCAGCTGCTAAAGCAAACAAGATTTTAGGGTGTATAAAAAGAGAGATTAGATCCCGTGATCCCAACGTATTGTTACCCCTCTATAAATCACTTGTAAGGCCACATCTGGAATACGGGATCCAGTTTTGGGCTCCACATTTTAAAAAGGACATTCAGAAGTTAGAGTCAGTTCAAAGGCGGGCAACTAGACTATTACAAGGAATGGAAGGCCTCCCATATGATGACAGGTTGAAAAAGTTAGATATGTTTAGCTTAGAAAAAAGACGTCTCAGAGGAGATCTCATTTATATGTATAAATACATGTGTGGTCAATATAAAGGACTGGCACATGACTTATTCCTTCCAAAGACAGTACTAAGGACTAGGGGGCACTCACTGCGAGTGGAAGAAAAGCGATTCCGAAACCTAAATAGGAAAGGGTTCTTTACAGTTAGAGCGGTCAGACTGTGGAATGCCCTACCACAAGAGGTAGTAATGGCAGATACTATAACAGCTTTTAAAAAAGGGCTGGATGATTTCCTCAGTACACAAAACATTGTTGGTTATAAATGACTTAGTGACTAAATGTAGAACTGGTGGAGGAAGGTTGAACTAGATGGACCTAGGTCTTTTTTCAACCTAAGTAACTATGTAACTATGTAACTATGTGACAATGGCCGGAACCTGGTGGCGGCTTTGAGGCGAGGCCAGCTGACACATGTTCCATGCGTGGCCCATGTGCTCAACCTCGTGGTTCAGCGGTTTCTAAAGTCATACCCAGAGCTGTCTGATCTGCTGGTAAAAGTTCGCCGCCTGTCTGCACATTTTCGAAAGTCACCTACTGCTTCAGCCGGCCTTGCCGGCTTTCAGCGCAGTTTGCATCTTCCGGCTCACAGACTGGTGTGTGATGTCCCCACGCGTTGGAATTCAACTCTGCACATGTTGGTCAGGATATGTGAGCAGAAGAGGGCAGTTGTTGAGTACCTGCATCACCTAAGCCGTCGGGAAATGGGTCAAACTCCACACATAACACCTGAGGAGTGGAGATGGATGTCAGACCTATGTACCATCCTCCAAAACTTTGAGGACTCCACCAAGATGGTGAGTGGTGATGACGCCATTATTAGCGTCACCATACCGCTACTCTGCCTTCTAAAACGGTCTCTGCTGAAAAACAAACATGATGCATTGCAGGCGGAGCGCGATGAGTTGCAGCAAGAAACAGTAGTGGGTGTGGGTGATGATAACACACAGCCCAGCCTCGTCTCATCACAACGTGCAGTGGAGGACTATGACGAGGAGGAGGATGAAGACATGGAGCAACTCTCCGGCCAAATTGAGGATATGACATGCACACCAGTCATATCCTCGGTTCAGCGTGGCTGGCCAGAGGACAGGGTAGATGAGGAGGAGGAGGAGGAGGAGGAGGAGGAGGACAGCATGTTCAGTCATCTTGTTGGTCAGGCTACTGAAGTCCTGGCTGTTAAGAGTCTGGCGCACATGGCTGACTTTATGGTAAGCTGCCTGTCTCGTGACCCTCGCGTTAAGAACATCTTGGCCGACAATCATTACTGGTTGGTAACACTGTTAGACCCACGCTACAAGGAGAACTTTTTGTCTCTTATTCCCGTGGAGGAGAGGTCAACCAAAATGCAGCAGTTCCGGAAGGCCATAGTCACGGAAGTAGGCAAAGCATTCCCCTCACAAAACGCTAGCGGCATAGGTCATGAATCAGTGGACAACCGAGGCGTACAGCCGAGAGAGGCACAAGTCCAATCCGCCAGAGGTAGGGGAACAGTCTTTAAGATGTGGGACAGTTTTCTCAGCCCCTCACGTACCACAGCCCCTGAGGTGCGGGGTAGTGCCACAAGAAATCCTAAGTTTGCCCAGATGCTGAAGGAGTACCTTGCAGATCGAACAACTGTACTCCGACATTCCTCTGTGCCTTACAATTATTGGGTATCCAAGCTGGACACGTGGCATGAATTGGCTCTCTACGCCTTGGAAGTCCTGGCCTGCCCTGCTGCTAGCGTTTTGTCAGAGCGTGTTTTTAGTGCCGCAGGTGGAATCATTACAGATAAACGCACCCGCCTGTCAACTGAAAATGCTGACAGGCTGACTCTGATCAAGATGAACAAGGGTTGGATTGGGCCAGACTTCACCACACCACCAGCAAATGAGAGCGGAATTTAAAGTTTGCCATGTACCTCCACTCACCCATGGGTACACACTTCTGGACTTTGGATAATCGCTGGACTGCTCCTCCTTCTCCTCATGCGCCACCATGATGATGACCGTTACAAATTGCCATACTTAGGCCTTTGTTTCAGGTATACCCCCAGTGGTAAATTTTTTCGCCCATTCTTTGCAGAATCGACATTACAACGACAGGAGACCCGCTCCTTTGCAATGGGAACAATGTTTTGAGGCCCTCATGCACGTCTCTACCCAGGGACAACGTGGAGCCTCCTAATTTTTGGCTGCCCTGCCTAAGGGCTATACTATAATACACCCACTTCCTGACAATGGACACTTAATGTTTTGAGGCCCTCATGCACGTCTCTACCCAGGGACAACGTGGAGCCTCCCAATTTTTGTCTGCCCTGCCTAAGGGCTATACTATAATACACCCACTTCCTGACAATGGACACTTAATGTTTTGAGGCCCTCATGCACGTCTCTACCCAGGGACAACGTGGAGCCTCCCAATTTTTGGCTGCCCTGCCTAAGGGCTATACTATAATACACCCACTTCCTGACAATGGACACTTAATGTTTTGAGGCCCTCATGCACGTCTCTACCCAGGGACAACGTGGAGCCTCCCAATTTTTGGCTGCCCTGCCTAAGGGCTATACTATAATACACCCACTTCCTGACAATGGACACTTAATGTTTTGAGGCCCTCATGCACGTCTCTACCCAGGGACAACGTGGAGCCTCCCAATTTTTGGCTGCCCTGCCTAAGGGCTATACTATAATACACCCACTTCCTGACAATGGACACTTAATGTTTTGAGGCCCTCATGCACGTCTCTACCCAGGGACAACGTGGAGCCTCCCAATTTTTGGCTGCCCTGCCTAAGGGCTATACTATAATACACCCACTTCCTGACAATGGACACTTAATGTTTTGAGGCCCTCATGCACGTCTCTACCCAGGGACAACGTGGAGCCTCCCAATTTTTGGCTGCCCTGCCTAAGGGCTATACTATAATACACCCACTTCCTGACAATGGACACTTAATGTTTTGAGGCCCTCATGCACGTCTCTACCCAGTGACAACGTGGAGCCTCCCAATTTTTGGCTGCCCTGCCTAAGGGCTATACTATAATACACCCACTTCCTGACAATGGACACTTAATGTTTTGAGGCCCTCATGCACGTCTCTACCCAGGGACAACGTGGAGCCTCCCAATTTTTGGCTGCCCTGCCTAAGGGCTATACTACAATAGACCCACTTCCTTCCAATGGGCACTTCAGGTTTACAGGCCCTCATGCACGTCTCTATCCAGGGACAACGTGGAGCCTCCCAATTTTTGGCTGCCCTGCCTAAGGGCTATACTACAATAGACCCACTTCCTTCCAATGGGCACTTCAGGTTTACAGGCCATCATGCACGTCTCTATCCAGGGACAATGTGGAGCCTCCCAATTTTTGGCTGCCCTGCCTAAGGGCTATACTACAATAGACCCACTTCCTTACAATGGGCACTTCAGGTTTACAGGCCCTCATGCACGTCTGTATGCAGGGGCATTGGTGAACCTCACAATTTTGGACTGCCCTGGCAAAGGAAAATACTACAAAGACTCACTTCCTCAAAATGGGCACATTAGACTCAGAGGCCTTTATGTACGTCTCTTCTCAGGGACATCGGAGTGCCACACAATGTTTTCACGTAAAATCTTTCATGTATTAATCTCAAAAAGTAACATACACCAGCTCTATCTCACTATTGGGTATGTGCCCTTAACATTTCCGCCATGAAAAATCATTTTGGGGTCATTTTGGAAGGTTTTCTGGTGAGTCCGTAAAAATGGCGTAAAACGCGGACAAAATTGTTCACAGCTGTGACTTTTCAGTGATAAATGCTTCAAGGGGTCTTCTTCATGCTGTTGCCATGTCATTTGAGCACTCTTCTGAGACTTTTGTGACATTTTTAGGGTTTCTCCATGCTGCCGGGGGGTCATTTCACAAAAATACTCGGGTCTCCCATAGGATAACATTGGGCTCGTTGCTCGGGCCGAGTACACGAGTATCTTGGGAGGCTCGGCCCGAGCTTCGAGCACCCGAGCTTTTTAGTACTCGCTCATCACTAGTCATTACATTTCTTCTTGGATCTCACATATTATGTTACAACATGTTGACAATGTGAAGCCTAAAGTGTCATCCAACTGCTCATTTTCCACACCATTACCTCATTACTACAATAAACATGAAGTGAATGTGTTTGAACGTAGGATGACCTTTACTTTATGTCATTGACATTAGGTGCTCGTTCACAGTTATGTCTCTTTTACTGTCATTAGATAAAATTACAAATGTGTCTGTATGAAGTAAGTGCTGCTGAGGTGTTTGCCGGCAGACAAGTATGAGCAAGGTGTTGCCAGCCGTACCTTGTTGATGTGATGTATACCAACCTTCTACCTCTAATGAAGCCTGTGTACCTTTTAGAGAATTTGTGTAACCATCAAACTTATTGCCTCCTAGTGAGTAAAATTCCTTAAGGCCCCCTTCACACGTCCGTGAAAAACACGCACGTGTGTTACGGGCCGTTTTTCGGGTCCGTGTCCCGTTTTTGTGTCCGTTTTTATGGTCCGTGTGGCATCTGTGTGAATTGCGTATGCTAGCCGTGTTTGTGTGTAGAACGTCCGTCTGTGCGTGTGGAAAGAACGTGTATGTGTACGTGGAATGTCCGTGTGGAATGTCTGTGTGTGTGATGCACAATGTCGTTTATAAATGTCGGCTGACAGCCAACAGAGTTGCGCGATGAGAATAAACTCGGGTGAACTTCACCCGACTTCATCCTCATACCGCGGCTCTGTCTGTGTCGAGTACTGATTAGCGGTCACCTGTGAAGGATTCACCGGTGACCGCTAATCCCCCGATTGACTGAAGTTTTCCCCCCTCTCTCATACTCACCGATCCCCGATCTCCGGTGCGGCGCTGCACGGCATTCACACTGCTGCGGCAGCTTTTACTATTTTGAAAAAGCCGGCCGCTCATTAAACAATCTCGTATTCCCTACTTTCCCCGCCCACCTGTGCCTATGATTGGTTGCAGTGAGACACGCCACCATGCTGAGTGACAGGTGTCTCACTGCACCCAATCACAGCAGCCGGTGGGCGTGTCTATACTGTGCAGTAAAATAAATAAATAAATAATTAAAAAAAACGGCGTGCGGTCCCCCCCAATTTTAATACCAGCCAGATAAAGCCATACGGCTGAAGGCTGGTATTCTCAGAATGGGGAGCTCCACGTTATGGGGAGCCCCCACCCTAACAATATCAGTCAGCAGCCGCCCAGAATTGCCGCATACATTAGATGCGACAGTTCTGGGACTGTACCCGGCTCTTCCTGATTTGCCCTGGTGCTTTGGCAAATCGGGGTAATAAGGAGTTACCTTGATACCCTGGTTCAACAATTTAATCAGCCCGAAAAAGCCCTCCATGTCCGGCGTCATCCAGGATGGTCCAGCGTCGCTTCCAGCTTTGCTGCATGGAGGTGACCGGAGCAGCAGAAGACGCCGCCGCTCCTTTCACCTCCACGCAGCTAATTAAGACAGCCGCGCGATCAGCTGAGCTGTCACTGAGGTTACTCGCGGCCACCGCTGGATCCACCGCTGGATCCACCGCTGGATCCAGGTAACCTCAGTAACAGCTCAGCAGATCGCGCTATTGCCTTCATTTGCTGCGTGGAGTTGACAGGAGCGGCGGTGTCTTCTGCTGCTCTGGTCACCTCCATGCAGCAGAGCTGGAAGCGACGCTGGACCATCCTGGATGACACCGGACATGGAGGGGTTTTTCGGGCTGATTAAACTGTTGAACCAGGGTATATGTTTGTGTTTTTTATTTCTAATAAAGGATTTTTTTTGGTGTGTGTGTTTATTTACTGTAACTTACAGATTAATCATGAAGGGAATCTCGGGGAGACGCCTGACATGATTAATCTAGGATTTAGTGGCAGCTATGGGCTGCCATTAACTCCTTATTACCACGATTTGCCAAAGCACCAGGGCAAATCGGGAAGAGCCGGGTACAGTCCCAGAACTGTCACATCTAATGTATGCGGCAATTCTGGGCGGCTGCTGTCTGATATTGTTAGGGTGGGGGGCTCCCCATAACGTGGAGCTCCCCATCCTGAGAATACCAGCCTTCAGCCGTATGGCTTTATCTGGCTGGCATTAAAATTGGGGGGGACCGCACGCCGGTTTTTTAAATTATTTATTTATTTATTTTACTACACACTATAGACACGCCCACCGGCTGCTGTGATTGGGTGCAGTGAGACACCTGTCACTCAGCGTGGGGGCGTGTCTCACTGCAACCAATCATAGGCGCCGGTGGGCGGGGAAAGCAGGGAATACGAGATTGTTTAATGAGCAGCCGGCTTTTTCAAAATAGTAAAAGCCGACGCAGCAGTGTGAATGCCGTGCAGCGCCGCGCCGGTGATCGGGGAATGGTAAGTATGAGAGAGGGGGGGAACTGACTGACAGACTGTGAGAGAGGGACAGACAGACAGAGAGACCGACAGAGAGACAGAGAGACCAACCGACGGACTCAGGGAGATTGACCGACATACACAGAAATAGAAAGAATGGCCGACATCACTAGAAATAAAAACACCAAACGGACACGGACAATAGGTAGATGCATACGTGTTTACTAACGTGTGTGCACATACCCATAGACTTTCATTGTGTCCACGTGTGTGTGCTCCGTGCAGATAACGGACATGCATCCGTGCAAAACGCAAACTCATACGGATCACGGACACGCCCACACGGACATAATGAAATAACGCACGTGTGACCACAATCATAGATTAACATTGGTGCATGTTTGTCCGTGTCTCCGGTATATACGGAAACGGAAAAAACACGCACGAGTTTCACGGACGTGTGAAGGGGGCCTAAAACTGTTTCTGATGTCCATGTGCATTGCTTTCCCATCCCTGTGTGGAGAATCCATTCTGTCCAGCGTTGAATTCTGTGACAATCCTGTTTAAATATATGCATAGTCATTACATTTCTTCTTGGATCTCACATATTTTGTTAGAACATGTTGACAATGTGAAGCATAAGGCTAAGTTCACATTTCCGCTAAAATCTATCAGTCACAATCCGCTGCTCTTGTAAACAGCGGAATCCGTTTAGCGGATTCCGCTGCTCCCATAGACTTGTATGAGCAGCGGATTGTGACTGATGATGCTGCGTTGCACCCTCCGCCCGACTGATCAGTCGTGGAACGACTGACCGCCGGGCGGGGGGAACGCAGCATGTAACGTTTTTTGAGCAGCGAGATCCGTCGGATTTCGCTGCGCATGCTCTCTGGCTCCCTGCACACGTCACCAGCTTTGGTTGGTTACCCGATATTTACCCTGGTTACGGTGCAAGGAGCCAGCGCTAAGCGGTGTAGGCCCGTAACCAAGGTAAATATCGGGTAACCAAGGTAAACATCGGGTGCTTTGCTGTTACCCGATATTTAGGCTGGTTACGTGTGCAGGGAGGCCGACACTTCCCCGCTTGGCCCCGCCCCCTCCCGCACTCCGCACATGTATGTACACACACACACACACACACACACACACACCTGTCCCCAGCCATGCAGACAAGCACTGACACCCTCGTCTGGCCCCGCCCCCTGCTCGGCTCCGCCCCCTCCCGCACTTTGCATGTGCACACACACACATACATACATACATACATGCACATACACACACTCACTCACACATACACTCACCTGTCCCCAGCCATGCAGACCGCAGCACTTCTACTGACATCCTCAGCGCCTGGCCCCGCCCCCCGCTCGGCTCCGCCCCCTCCCGCACTTTACATGTGCACACACATACATACATACATACATACATACATGCACATACACACACTCACTCACTCACAGATACACTCACCTGTCCCCAGCCATGCAGACCGCAGCACTTCCACTGACATCCTCAGCGCCTGGCCCCGCCCCCCGCTCGGCTCTGCCCCCGAACTCCGCCCCCCACACACAACGGAATCCGACAAAGAATTCTGTTCTTTGTCATCCGTTGTACAGCGTTGAACAGCGCATCAGTCACATGCGTCAAGCGACGCATGTGACTGATACAAATCAACGGAAATGTGAACTTAGCCTAAAGTGTCATCGAACTGCTCATGGTCCACACCATTACCCCATTACTATAATAAACATGAAGTGAATGTGTTTGATTGTGGGATTACCTTTACTTTGTGTCATTGACATTAGGTGCTCGTTCACAGTTATGTCTCTTTTACTGTCATTAGATAAAATTACAAATGTGTCTGTATGAAGTAAGTGCTGCTGAGGTGTTTGCCGGCAGACAAGTATGAGCAAGGTGTTGCCAGTGTTACCTTGTTGATGTATACCAAGTTTCTACCTCTAATGAAGCCTGTGTGCGTCTTAGAGAATCATTGTAACCATCAAATTTGTTGCCTCCTAGTGAGTAAAATTCCCTACAACTGTTTCTGATGTCCATGTGCATTGCTTTCCCATCCCTGTGTGGGGAATCTATTCTGTCCATCATTGAATTCTGTGACAATCCTGTTTAAATATATGCATAGTCATTACATTTCTTCTTGGAGCTCACATATTTTGTTAGAACATATTGACAATGTGAAGCCTAAAGTGTCATCCAACTGCTCATGGTCCACACCATTACCCCATTACTATAATAAACATGAAGTGACTGTGTTTGAATGTGGGATGACCTTTTCTTTGTCATTGACATTAGATGCTCGTTCACAGTTATGTCTCTTTTACTGTCATTAGATAAAATTACAAATGTGTCTGTATGAGGTAAGTGCTGCTGAGGTGTTTGCCGGCAGACAAGTATGAGCAAGGTGTTGCCAGTCGTACCTTGTTGATGTATACCAACCTTCTACCTCTAATGAAGCCTGTGTACCTTCATCATGTGTCATTAGTAGAGTTGAGCGCGGTTCGCGGTTCGAGGTTCTCCAGTTCTAAGCTCGAGTGATTTTTGGGGCTGTTCGAGATCGAACTAGAACTCGAGCTTTTTGCAAAAGCTCGATAGTTCTAGATACGTTCGAGAAAGGTTCTAGCAGCAAAAAGCAGGGCTTTTTACAGCTACAGTGTGCAGGAGCCATCGCTGGCAGCCTGCCACAAGCTGGTAACCAAGATAAACATCGGGTATCCAAGCAAAGCGCTTTGGTTAGTAACCCGATGTTTATCTTAGTTACGTGCAGGAAGCCCACACTTCCCCGCTCAGCTCACTCCGCCCCCTCCTGCCCGCGGCATGTATACATACATATAACACACACACACACACACACACACACACTCTCACTCACGCACACCCCCCCCCCCCCCCCCTCCCCTCCCAGCTACAGTGTGCAGGAGCCATCGCTGGCAGCCTGCCACAAGCTGGTAACCAAGATAAACATCGGGTATCCAAGCAAAGCGCTTTGGTTAGTAACCCGATGTTTATCTTAGTTACGTGCAGGAAGCCCACACTTCCCGCTCAGCTCACTCCACCCCCTCCTGCCCGCGGCATGTACACATACATATACACACACACACACACACACACTCTCACACACGCACCCCCCCCGCCCTCCCCCCCCGCTCGGCTTACCTGCGGTGATGAAGTCCCGCCATCCCGACCTCAGCGCTGTCACTGTCCTCCATGGCCGCCGCTTGTCACATCACCTCTCGCTTCCGACCCGAGACTGACACTGGCGGTGACGTCACGGACCTCTCGCGATACTTGATGTGAAGGCGCCGGTCATTGACCTCAGTGACAGGGGCTGTCAGTGTGCTGGAGATCAGCGCAGGTAATGTACCTCGCTGACAGCAGCACTTGTCATCCCCTGCAGTGACCTGGGCTGACCCATTGATGTTAGCTCAGGTCACTGCATTGCTCTCCCAGCCAATGGGGAACATCCTGCTCTTCATTGACTGGGACAGTGTGGATCGTCATGGCAACCCCTTGGATTACAGCAGACCTGGATTTGTTTTTCTTTCTAATAAATTGGTTAAAGAGGGAATGTTTTGGGGAGTGTTTTTTCAAATAAAAATGTGTTTGTCGTCTATTTTTTTTTTATTACTGACTGGGTTGGTGATGTCGGGTATCTGATAGACGCCTGACCTCACCAACCCCAGGGCTTGATGCCAGGTGACATTACACATCTGGTATTAACCCCATATATTACCCCGTTTGCCACCGCACCAGGGCGCGGGATGAGCTGGGGCGAAGCACCAGGATTGGCGCATCTAATGGATGCGCCACTTCTGGGGCGGCTGCGGCCTGCTATTTTTAGGCTTGGGAGAGTCCAATAACCATGGACCTCCCTAGTCTGAGAATATCAGGCCCCAGCTGTCTGCTTTACCTTGGCTGGTGATCCAATTTTGGGGGACCCCTACGTGTTTTTTTTTTAAAATTATTTATTTAATTTAAAATAACAGCGTGGGGTGCCCTCAGTTTTGGATTACCAGCCAAGGTGAGGTTGCCAGCTGTGGTCTGCAGGCTGCAGCGGTCTGCTTTACCCTAGCTGGCTACAAAACTAGGGGGAACCCTACGTCATTTTTTTTTTTCATTTTTTTGGCTAAATACAAAGCTAAGCACCCCTTAGTGCCACATGAAAGGCACGAAAGGGTGCTCCACTTTTTCTCCATTTTTTCTCCACTTTTTCTCCACTTTTTCTCCACTTTTTCTCCACTTTTTCTCCATTTATTCTCCACTTTTTCTCCACTTTTTCTCCATTTTTTCTCCACTTTTTCTCCACTTTTTCTCCATTTTTTTCTCCACTTTTTCTCCATTTATTCTCCACTTTTTCTCCACTTTTTCTCCACTTTTTCTCCACTTTTTCTCCACTTTTTCTCCATTTTTTTCTCCACTTTTTCTCCACTTTTTCTCCACTTTTTCTCCACTTTTTCTCCACTTATTCTCCACTTATTCTCCATTTTTTCTCCACTTTTTCTCCACTTTTTCTCCGTTCTTTTTCTATGGTCGGTCTACCCATTAGCTCTGCCATGCATACTGTAGCTCTACACCTACTGCACATGTTACTTTATGATTGACATCTCTTTCGTACCAGAGCTGTCTAAGTCTACTCTGACCCCATATTTGTCATTACTATATTGTCCTTGTACTGTATTATGACATTTGTATCATGTGTTTCATTTCTTGCTGTGTTGCAATTTTTTTGCTGCATGCCAATTGTACCTCTACATTGTTCGAGTTTATGTTATTGTTCTCTCACTCTTATGTGATACTGATTATTGTCATTTTTCATGATTACATGCAGATAAGTCCAATCTGACGAAGGCTCAGGCCGAAACGTCAATTGTAACTTGTTTTGGACAAAAACATATATGCTTATGAAAAAAAAAATGTTCTTAATACGGACCAATAAAGAGTGATTTTGCATTACTATCCATTGGGACTTACTGACTTAGTCTGGGAGATTTAGAGTGCCGAGGTTACTCACTAATTTTATCTATTATTACCTCTGAGCACCTATATACCAGTGAGCAGAGCTTCCTCTACAGTAGTTCTCCTGATTAGGCATGCCCTTACCTCATGAGCAGGGCATTGCAGCTTTGGTAGCAACCATTACGACATGGACTCTGCTGCTGTGGACCCGGGGAGAGTGAGTGCAGATTCATTGCACCCACACTCCTCACATGAAGGGTCCGCACTCCTAGAAAATGGGGGATACGTTCCCTGAGTGTCTCCCCCCCATATTCTAGACGGTCCAGAGTCGTCGTGGGACCCCTTTATTTTTTTTCTTACAATAAATTGGTGAAAGAGGAAATGTTTTGGGGACTGTTTTTTCAAATAAATTTCTTTTGTCGATTTTTTGTTTTTGTTAGTACTGACAGTTTATGATGTTGGGTATCTAATAGACGCCATGACATCACAAACTGCTGGGCTTGATCTCAGGTGACTTTACAGCTAGTATCAACCCGATTTAATACCCCGTTTGCCACTGCACCAGGGCACAGGATGAGCTGGGGTGAAGCGCCAGGATTGGCGCATCTAGTGGATGCGCCACGTCTGGGGTGCCTGCGGCCTGCTATTTTTAGGCTGTGAAGGCCCAATAACTATGGACCTTCCCACCCTGAGAATACCAGACCACAGCTGTCCGCTTTACCTTGGCTGGTGATCCAATTTGGAGGGGACCCTACTTTTTTTGTGTAATTATTAATATTTATAAAATAATTATAAAAAAGAGCCTGAGGGGACCTCCACATTGGATCCCCAACCACGGTAAAGCTGCCAGCTGTGGTTTTCAGGCTACAGCCGTCTGCTTTACCCTAGCTGGCTATCAAAAATGGGGGGACCCAACGTCATTTTTTTTTTTAACTATTTTTTAAATAGAAAAAATTAATGGGCTTCCCTGTATTTTGATTGCCAACCAAGGTAACGGCAGGCAGATGGGGGTGGCAACCCATAGCTGTCTGCTTTATCTGCGCTGAGAATCAAAAATACCGCGGAGCGCTACGTCATTTTTTTAAAGATTTATTTTTACAGCACTGTGATGTCCAGCAATCAAAATACAGGGAAGCCCATTTTATTTTTAGTTATTTATAGAAATAATTAAAAAAAAAAAATATGGGCTCCCGCTGCATTTTTTGTATTGCTAGCTAAGGGTAATCCAAGCAGCTACTGGCTGCTAACCCCCACTGCTTGGTGTTACCTTCACTGGCAATGGAAAATCCAGGGAAGCATTTTTTATTTTTTTTGCCAAAAAACTACAAAAAAAGGACGTGAGCTTCGCCATATTTTTGTATGCTAGCCAGGTATAGCAGGCAGGTGCTGGAAGAGTTGGATACAGCGCCAGAATATGGCGCTTCTATGAAAATGCCATTTTCTGAGGCGGCTGCAGACTGCAATTTGCAGCAGTGGGGCCCAGAAAGCTCAGGCCAACCTGTGCTTCGGATTCCAATCCCCAGCTGCCTAGTTGTACCTGGCTGGACACAAAAATGGGGCGAAGCCTACGTCATTTGTTTTCTAATTATTTCATGAAATTCATGAAATAATAAAAAAAGGGCTTCCCTTTATTTTTGGTTCCCAGCCGGGTACAAATAGGCAACTGGGGGTTGGGGGCAGCCGTACCTGCCTGCTGTACCTGGCTAGCGTACAAAAATATGGCGAAGCCCACATAATTTTTTCAGGGGGCAAAAAACTTCTGCATACAGTCCTGGATGGAGTATGCTGAGCCTTGTAGTTCTGCAGCTGCTGTCTGTCTGTATGGAGAAGAGCAGACAGCAGCTGCAGAACTACAAGGCTCAGCATACTCCATCCAGGACTGTATGCAGAAGTTTTTTGCCCACCAAAAAAATGACGTGGGCTTCGCCATATTTTTGTATGCTAGCTAGGTACAGCAGGCAGCCACGGGCTGCCTCCAACCCCCAGTTGCCTATTTGTACCCGGCTGGGAACCAAAAATATAGGGAAGCCCGTTTTTTTTAATTATTTCACTTATTTCATGAAATAATTAAAAAACAAATGACATGGGCTTCGCCCTATTTTTGTGTCCAGCCGGGTACAACTAGGCAGCTGGGGATTGGAATCCGCAGCACAGGTTAGCCCGAGGTTTGTGGGCGCCTCTGCTGCGGATTTCAGTCCGCAGCCGTCCCGTCCTCATAGAAGCGCCATCATCTGGCACTGTATCCAACTCTTCCAACAGCCCTGGAGCTGGGTGGCTTGTTGGGTAATCATGAGTTAATACTGGCTTTGTTTTACCAGCCAGTATTAAGCCAGAGATTCTTAATGTCAGGCACGTTTGACCCGGCCATTAAGAATCTCCAATAAAGAGTTAAAAAAAAGACACCACACAGAGAAAAAATACTTTAATAGAAATAAATACACAGACACATTAGAGACTCCATCTTTATTACCCCCTGTCAGCCCTCCACGATCCTGCTCTTCTGTCTTCTTTCTTTCTAGTGTAGTAGTAGTGACGATTGTAGTGAGGATGAGATTCACCAGCTCATCACTTGGGGCTGGGGAACCTCATCCTCACTACAATCATCACTACAATCGGGAAGCAGCGTGCAGCCTTCACTCCGTGAGTGATCAGTGCTGGCTGCTAGCGGTAACGCTGACAGACGCGTTACCATAGCAACGGTGCTCTCGGAGCCGCGGTTAGCGGTGACGTCACCGCTAACTGCGTTGCTATGGCAACGGTGATCTCCGTTAATGACCGGCTGTGTCAGCCGGTCCCTAACGGAACGGGGAGTCGACCGTGTGCTAGAGCATGTCGCCGGTACACGGCGATACACATATGTGCACCGTGTACCGGAGAGATGCACTCGCAGGTCCTACATGACGTGTCATAGTCATGTGACCAGTCTGTAGCCAATGAGATAATAGCCACGTGACTGGTCACATGGCTATTTTGACATCACGATAGGTCCTGCATCTCTGCTGGCAGTGCAGGTCACCGGGAGGATTCAGCGATCATCGGATGGAATAGCGGCAGGAGACAGAGTGCAGGAGGGATCGCGAGGACCGGTAAGTGTTATGGCAATGTTTATTAACTGTTTGTGTACATTTATCATGCATTTTTATGTGTTTGTGATTGCCTCCCATTCTAGCCTATACGTTCGAGTTCGGTTCGTCGAACGTTCGACGAACCGAACTCGAACGGGACCCCCGTTCGGCGAACCGGCCTCGAGCCGAACCGGGACCAGTTTGCTCATCTCTAGTCATTAGATAAAATTACAAATGTGTTAATAATTGTGTGAAATTTCTATGTGAGGTGCGTGAAAAGTGGTTGTGTGACACCATGATGTGGGAACTGATGCTGGTATTTCAGACCACAACTGAATCACTTCTTGTGCAGATCTATTTTTGCGTATAACAAGAAACCTGTCTTTTTGGCCTAATTTCTTTACACCCTGCACACAGTAGGCTCATATCTCAGAAATAGTGTAATCTTCTCTGCCCAGTGGCTGTAAGTCCAAATGGAAACTTGCTCACAACAATGTGTAACCTGAAAAATCATTTTAGTGACTCAACTAAAAGGACTGTACAACAGACAGACCACTCACGTTACTTTTGTATATTCTTGAATTAAATGGAATGGAGCATCAGACAACGAGCAATTGTTTAAATCAGATTTTTGTAATATCTACATATTTATATCACCCAAAAGTTTGCCATATATACTGTCATTTTTTTGTATATCATAATATGCATTAAAAATAAAAATGAAAAATCTTGCAATTTTCACACTAGTTACTGGGACTATTTTAGATTCTTACCTCCTGTTTGAAGAAATCCACACATACATTAGCAATAATAAACTGATTCTGACCCTATAATTTGGATTGAAGTGTCTAATGCACATGTGCAAAGGAAAAATTGGATTGAAGCATTTAATGCGTGTGTGCAAAGGTCCTATTGAAAAGAGCAGGGTCATCAGTGATATCACATGTTGTGAATGGTGGATGCTGTGTTATCAGCTGTGTTTGTAATCCTATCTTTGATAAAAAGCTCAGCAGAATGGGAAATTTGTATTTTCGCTGGGGAACTTTAATCACTATTACAAAATGGAGCAGACAGTTGGATTCCCAACTGCCACGTCATTCGTTCTCTAAAACACCGGAGGTCATGTGCATCAGAGGGCGCACATCCAGCTGAAATGCATTATGGCTCAGAGAGGACACCCCGCACGTGGGAGGCGGGGAGGGTGAGTAAAATGTTTTTGTTTTTTTATCTTTTTGCAACACACAAATATACCAGGAGGGGCCCATAATGGCACATTTATACCAGAATGGGGACAAATAAACCAGGATGGAAACATACTGTATATACCAGGATGGGCCCAGGAGGGGGACATACATACCAGGAAGGGCCCAGCATGGGGACATATATTTCAGGAGGACATATACACCAGGGCGATATTATACAGAGGGGCAGTGTGTGTTGGGGGGGTAGTATACAGAGGGGTAATGTGTGGGGCAATATACAGAGGGACAGTGTGTGTGTGAAGATATTATAAAGAGGCGCACCTTGTGTGGGGGAAATAGTATACAGAGGGGCAGCATATGTGAGGGATATTATGCCAAGGGGCAGTGTGTGTGGGGAATATACCAAAGGGCAGAGTGTGTGGGAAAATATTATAGATAGGGGCCGTGTGGGAGAGATATTATGGAGAGGGGCAGTGTAGAAGTTATATTATGGAGAGAGGCAGCGTAGAGGCTGTATTATGGAGAGGGGTGTTGTAGAATGTGTATAATGGAGAGGGGCAGTGTAATAATAATAATAATTTTATTCATTTATATAGCGCTATTAATGCCACAGCACTTTACATACATTGGCAATACTGTCCCCATTGGGGCTCACAATCTAGAGTCCCTATCTGTATGTCTTTGGAGTGTGGGAGGAAACCGGAGTACCCAGAGGAAACCCACGCAAACACGGGAAGAACATACAGACTCCTTGCAGATGGTGTCCTGGGTGGGATTTGAACCCAGGACCCCAGCGCTGCAAGACTGTAGTGCTAACCACTGAGCCAGTGAAGAATGTGTATAATAGAGAGGGGTGGTGTAGAGGGTATATTATGGAAAGAGGTGGTGTAGAGGCTGTATTATGGAGAGGGGCAGTGTAGAAGGTGCATTATCGAGAGGGGTAGTGTAAAGGGTGTATTATGGAAAGGGGCGGTGTAGAGGGTTTATTATTAATTCTCTGAGGGAAATACTTCATTTTCTGGAACAACTTCAAAGGTGCTAACACTTTTGGCTATGACTGTGTGTATATATATATCTATGTGTTTTTCCAAAAGTGGCGATGGAACTGTGGAAGGTTTGAGGGGTGGAGGCATAACTGGGGTGGAGCCTGGGAGAAGTCTCAAGGGGACCCAATAAATTTGCCAGTATGGGGCCCTGAAATTGCTAGTAGCATCCCTAGGCGTCATAAGTAGGAGATTAAATCCACTTGCTGGCAAGCCAGCAGTATAACATGGGCACACCACCAAACAACTTCATTAACAATGTGTCCAAACCAGTAAACCATGCAAGAGTAACTGCAGCCTGGAAACTTACAGAGGAAGGGCTCATTTTGTCACTCTCTTCATGACACTGGTATTTAATATGGCAGCTTGAGGCCCAGCAGAGACCCCCAGGTAGGCTTGTTGTATCTACATACGTCTGAGGCTTGATAGGTTGCCTGTCAGTGTAACCCAGAAATAGAGCCTGTTCCACGGAGTGTATTATATGAATTTGTGCTTCCATGCATACAATGAACCACACAAGGAGAGTGTACCGCCCTGAGAGGGGCCCGGTCGCTTCCTCCGCTTGCTCGGGCCGAGCCGCTCGAGGTCCGGGCTCGGGTTGTCGGTGGCACGAGCGCCTCCGGACCGGGGGCCACGTCGCTCTGTTAAGGGGGAGAGGCAGTGGGGTGGTGGTGGGACGAGGTGCGCAGCCGGGGAGGGCCGCGCTGTCGTCCTACGGGTCGTGACGCCACCCACGGGTCGTGGTGACGGGATGCACCACTGCTGCGGCTGGAGTGAAGGCGGCCCGTCCGGAATCGGTGTTGCGGCCGCAGCCTAGATGTTAGCCCCTCCGTGGGTAGGGGCGGTGTGTCCCGGGGCCCGGTGGGAGAGGGGGCGCTGGAGATACTGAATCGCTGGTGTTGTTGTCGGGGTGCATGGTGCCGTGCTGCGGTGCAGTGTCGTGCCCGGATGGCACTGGTGTACTCACGATTAATTCACACTCAGAGTCACTGGTAAACCAAAGCTCGGGTCTGGTCGGGTCTCACAGCCGGCTGCTCGTGTCCCCTGTGAGGTTGATGGTGGCCCCTTTCCTGTGTACCTCTGGTTGTGGTTTGTTCAGCTCCCCTGCCTGAGCAGTGGTAGCCCGCTCCCCGGCGTGGAGCTGCCGGAGGAGCCCTCAGTTGCCCGCAGGCGCTGGCCCGTCGGGTGTTTGGCCTTTGGCGGTGGCGCTCACCCGGTCTCGGTGGGCTTTTGCCTTCTTTCGGGACTTTGGGTGTGGATGAACCCGTGAGGTCCAGCCAGCAATCAGTCAATTTGCCTAAACTCAGTGGCTTCTAAGTTAGGACAGGGTCTGAGTACCCGATTTCTGGTGCTCCGGTACACGGTTGACTCCCCGGTTCAGGGCTGGCGGGCTCCAACCCTGGCCTGGTCCCTACGGTTCCGCCGGTTGCTGTACCGGTACTCCTGCAGGCGGCCACCACCGTCTGCCTGCCTGACGTGTTCCAAAGGGCCCAGGCTCCAACCCGGGTTCCTGACAGTTTCTCTCCTTTTTCACCTCCTGCCACTCTCACACTCTAAACTGAACTCCATGTACTTCCTGCCTCAGGCCAGTAGTCTCCTAGGTGGGCGTGCCTTTCCGCCTGACTCAGCCCACCTGGTGTGCCCTACTGGCCCTGAGGGAGGCATCAGGTCTGCCATTCGGGTGACTAGTGTGTGACCTCACAGGGGGTGGGGTTGTGTGTGTGTCGCGGGCGGGGAGGAGGGTGTCAGCACACCGCGCTCACCCCTTCTGCTCGGGTCCGGCAGCTGCTCCTGGTGGCTCGAGCTGTGGGCCGGATCCCGGGGTTTCTCGAGCGACACTCCTCGCCCGTGAGTGAAAGGGGGTGTTTGTTGGGTGAAGGGATTGTTATAGTTCGTGACGCCACCCACGGTTGTGGTGATTGCACCACCGCTGCTCAGTGTGGGGGTCCCGGGGATGGTGATGCGGAGCAGCCAGGTGTTGTGTTGCCCCTCCGTGGGTAGGGGTTGGTGATCCCGGGGCCCGGTGATGAGATGTAAAGTGTAGGGCCTGGAGGGCGCAGGGACGCGGGGCAGCGCTGTGCCTTGCGGCACTATGGTACTCACTCAGCCTGACACACGGACACAGTTTGTACGGTAAACCAACGGCTGGTAGGACGGTCCCACAGACGGCTGCACCTGCACTCCCGGTAGGTGACGGTGATGTCCCTCTTCCTTGCACCTGTGTTGACTGATGGTAGCGGTGGATTCCCTCCGGTTACCCGCTCCCCGACTGCAATCTGGGCCGGAGGAGCTCTACACTTTGCCCGCAGGCGCTGGCCCTGAGAAACTGGTGCCGTGGCGGTGGCGGTGTCTCTCCAATACGGGTTGGGCTGTTGCCTTCAATCGGGACTTGGTTGCTGGGGGATCTGCGTCACCGTCACTGACGGATTTGGCAAATCTGGCGACTCCTAGCCTTGCCGGGGTCCGAGAGGCCCCTGCCCTGGTGCTGACTGTCCTTCGGAACACTGCTCCAGACCACCGGGCACACAGCCAACGGGGTCCTTCCAGGAACTTCCAAACGGTCCCCCTCCAGACAGTCACCGCCGTTGCTGACCTTGCTGATCTGGCCCTCACAAAGCTGGACCCTTCAGGCTTCTTTCTCCTCTGTCACTTCACTGGCTTTCCTCCTTTTTCCACTTCTCTACTTTCACTTTCACTTTCTTAACTCCTAAACTGAACTCTGTTGTTTACTCAAGCTCGTCCCTGAGCTATCTGCCTGGTTACTTCCTGCCTCCAGAGTTGTGAGCTCCTCGGTGGGCGGAGCCAACCGCCTGGCCCACCCCCTGGTGTGCATCATCAGACTCCTGGAGGAAGGCAACAAGGATTTGTGGTTAGCTGTGATGTGCCTACCTGGAGTGTGGGGTGTAGTGGTGTGTGACCTGTGTCCCCTGGCTTGCCCAGGGCGACACATGTGTAAATGGTAGGTGTTATTACCTGTGACCCCTGGGGTCCAGGGCGTCACAAGAGCACACACCCAGCCAGTGTACCTGGCCAATTTTCCACATGGACCAATGGTCTACATGGAAAAAATATTGCAGCATCTGCAATTTGGGACAATTCATGGTCTTCTGAAAGTGAAAATAAATAAAGTTTATTTAAAAAGGTAAAATTCCCTCAACAGTTTCAAAGCCTAAAACAGGTGTCTTTCAAACAAATACAAGCTCTGACAATTAAGGCATTTGGAGCAGGCTCAGAAGCAGAGCCCGCTCCACACAGGGCAGATGCCGGCTATATTAGATACAGTCATATGAAAAAGTTTGGGCACCCCTATTAATGTTAACCTTTTTTCTTTATAACAATTTGGGTTTTTGCAACAGCTATTTCAGTTTCATATATCGAATAACTGATGGACTGATTAATATTTCAGGATTGAAATGAGGTTTATTGTACTAACAGAAAAGGAGCAATCCGCATTTAAACAAAATTTGACCGGTGTAAAAGTATGGGCACCTCAACATAAAAGTGACATTAATGTTTTGTAGATCCTCCTTTTGCAAAAATAACAGGCTCTAGTTGCTTCCTGTAGCTTTTAATGAGTTCCTGGATCCTGGATGAAGGTATATTTGACCATTCCTGTTTACAAAACAATTCCAGTTCAGTTAAGTTTGATGGTCGCCGAGCATGGACAGCACGCTTCAAATCATTCCACAGATGTTCAATGATATTCAGGTCTGGGGACTGGGATGGCCATTCCAGAACATTGTAATTGTTCCTCTGCATGAATGCCTGAGTAGATTTGGAGCGATGTTTTGGATCATTGTCTTGCTGAAATATCCATCCCCTGTGTAACTTCAACTTCCTCACTGATTCTTGCACATTATTGTCAAGAATCTGCTGATACTGAGTTGAATCCATGCGACTCTCAACTTTAACAAGATTCCCAGTGCCGGCATTGGCCACACAGCCCCAAAGCATGATGGAACCTCCACCAAATTTTACTGTGGGTAGCAAGTGCTTTTCTTGGAATGCCGTGTTTTTTTGCTTCCATGCATAACGCCTTTTTATATGACCAAACAACTCAATCTTAGTTTCATCAGTCCACAGCACCTTCTTCCAAAATGTAACTGGCTTGTCCAATTGTGCTTTTGCATACCTTAGGCGACTCTGTTTGTGGCGTGCTTGCAGAAATGGCTTCTTTCGCATCACTCTCCCATACAGCTTCTCCTTGTGCAAAGTGCGCTGTATTGTTAACCGATGCACATTGACATCATCTGCAGCAAGATGATGCTGCAGGTCTTTGGGGGTGGTCTGTGGATTATCCTTGACTGTTCTCACCATTCTTCTTCTCTGCCTTTCTGATATTTTTCTTGGCCTGCCACTTCTGGGTTTAACAAGAACTGTACCTGTGTTCTTCCATTTCCTTACTATGTTCCTCACAGTGGAAACTGACAGTTTAAATCTCTGAGACAACTTGTTGTATCCTTCAACTGAACAACTATGTTGAATAATCTTTGTTTTCAGATCATTTGAGAGTTGTTTTGAGGAGCCCATGATGCCACTCTTCATAGGAGATTCAAATAGGAGAACAACTTGCAAGTGGCCACCTCAAATACCTTTTCTCATGATTGGATACACCTGCCTATGAAGTTCAAAGCTCAATGAGGTTAAAAAACCAATTTAGTGCTTTAGTAAGTCAGTAAAAAGTAGTTAGGAGTGTTCAAATCAAGAAATTGATAAAGGTGCCCATACTTTTGTACCGGTCAAATTTTGTTTAAATGCGGATTGCACATTTTCTGTTAGTACAATAAACCTCATTTCAATCCAGAAATATTACTGAGTCCATCAGTTATTAGATATATGAAACTGAAATAGCTGTTGCAAAAACCCAAATTGTTATAAAGAAAAAAGGTTAACATTAATAGGGGTGCCCAAACTTTTTCATATGACTGTACCTGGCATTAGCCTCTATCCGCAGTGATAGACACACCCTCCAATTGCTGCTGTTAACCTCTTAAATTCTGCTGTCAATCACTGACAGCAGCATTTAAGTGGCATTACCCAACCCGGATGTTAGTTCAAGCGCCCATTGGACTCCCTGCAATGTGATCGAAGGGAGCTGATGGGTTTTTCTGGCAGCCGGGGGCCTGTGAGCTCTTCTGTTACGACTAGCCTGTGTCTGGGTCTATTAGTCTCTAAAAATGCAATAAGAAGAAATCAAAAATAACCAAAGTTTTTTAAGTAAAAATACACAAACACCAGAAAAAAACCCCACCCCACCCCCAGAGCTCCATTAATAGGAATATAAAAATATAAAATAAATAAAACGTAACGTGCATGTACACTAATGCCCGAAGCCTCACAAATAAGGTGGAGGAATTAGAATTAATATTGTTGGAAGAAAATTATGATATAGTGGGGATATCAGAGACATGGCTGGATGAGAGCTATGACTGGGCTGTTAATTTACAGGGTTATAGCCTATTCAGGAATGACCGTACAAATAAGCGAGGGGGAGGTGTGTGTCTATATGTAAAATCATCCTTAAAACCCATCCTGCGTGACAAAATATGTGAGGGTACTGAGAATGTAGAGTCCCTATGGGTGGAGATAAGGGGGGGGATAATGAATAATAAAATACTGATAGGGGTGTGTTATAAGACGCCGAATATTATGGAAGAGGTAGAGAATCTCCTCATAAAGCAAATTGATAAAGCAGCGAGTCTCGGAGAGGTAATTATTATGGGGGACTTTAACTATCCTGATATAAATTGGGGAACAGAAACTTGCAGTTCCAGCAAAGGAAATAGATTTTTGATAACAATGAAAGATAATTACCTTTCACAAATGGTACAGGACCCCACAAGAGGGGGAGCACTACTAGACCTTGTACTAACCAATAGGCCAGACCGCATATCAAATATACAAGTTGGGGGTTACTTGGGGAATAGTGATCACAAAATAATAAGTTTTCATGTATTCTTTAGTAAGATGTCTAGTAGAGGGGCTACAAGGACACTAAACTTCAGGAAAGCAAATTTTAAACGGTTGAGAGATGATCTTAGTGCAATAAACTGGGATGATGTACTAAGTAATAAAAGTACACAAAGCAAATGGGAGACTTTTATGAGCATCCTGAATAGGGCTTGTGCAGAAAATATACCCTATGGGAACAAACATGCTAGAAATAGGAGGAAACCCCTATGGCTAAATAGAGCTGTAAGGGAAGCAATAAAAGAAAAACAGAAAGCCTTAAAAGAATTAAAGAGGGTAGGTAGTGATAAGGCATTATATAATTATAGAAAATTAAATAAAATATGTAAAAAGCAAATTAAGTTAGCTAAGTTTGAGACAGAGAGACTCATTGCAAGAGAAAGTAAAAATAATCCTAAAATATTCTTTAAGTACATAAACAGTAAAAAACTGAAAAGCGATAGTGTTGGCCCCCTTAAAAATAGTCTTGGTGAAATGGTGGAAGGGGATGAGGGTAAAGCCAACCTGCTGAATAACTTTTTTTCTACAGTTTTTATACAAGAAAATGCCATGGCAGATGACATGACCAGTGATACCATAAATTCACCCTTGAATATTACCTGCTTAACCCAGCAGGAAGTACGCCGCCGCCTCGAAATCACTAAGGTTGACAAATCTCCGGGCCCGGATGGCATACACCCCAGAGTACTACAGGAATTGAGTTCTGTGATAGATAGACCATTATTTTTAATCTTCTCAGATTCCTTAATAACAGGGTCGGTACCGCAGGACTGGCGCATAGCAAATGTGGTGCCAATATTCAAAAAGGGGACAAAAACTGAGCCGGGAAATTATAGGCCGGTAAGTTTAACCTCTACGGTTGGTAAAATCCTTGAGGGTTTCTTGAGAGATGCTATACTGGAGTATCTCAAGCAAAATAACCTTATGACAGAGTATCAACATGGGTTTATGAGGGATCGATCCTGTCAAACTAATTTGATCAGCTTCTATGAAGAGGTAAGTTCAAGCCTGGACCAGGGAAATGCAGTGGATGTTGTGTATATGGACTTTTCAAAAGCTTTTGATACGGTGCCACACAAAAGGTTGGTACATAAAATGAGAATAATGGGGATAGGGGAAAATATGTGTAACTGGGTTAAAAACTGGCTCAGTGATAGGAAACAAAGGGTGGTTATTAATGGTACGTACTCAGACTGGGTCTCAGTTCATAGTGGGGTACCACAGGGGTCAGTATTGGGCCCGCTTCTTTTCAACATATTTATAAATGACCTTGTTGGGGGCATGCGGAGTAGAATTTCAATATTTGCAGATGATACTAAACTCTGCAGGGTAATCAATACAGAGGAGGATAATTTTATATTACAGGGAGATTTATGTAAATTGGAGGATTGGGCTGAGAAGTGGCAATTGAAGTTTAATGTAGATAAATGTAAGGTCATGCACTTGGGTAGAGGAAATAACATTTATGATTATGTACTTAATTGTAGAACACTGGGTAAAACAGACACAGAAAAAGACTTGGGTGTATGGGTGGATGGTAAACTTCACTTTAGTGGACAGTGTCAGGCAACTGCTGCCAGGGCTAATAAAATAATGGGATGTATTAAAAGAGGTATAAGTGTTCATGAAAAAAATATAGTTCTACCTCTGTACAAGTCACTAGTGCGACCGCACGTAGAATACTGTGTACAATTCTGGTCACCGATATATAAGAAGGACATAGCTGAACTGGAGAGGGTGCAGAGAAGAGCCACCAAGATTATTAGAGGAATGGGTGGGCTGCAATACCAAGACAGGTTATTAAACTTGGGGCTATTTAGTTTGGAAAAACGAAGGCTTAGGGGGGATCTAATCACAATGTATAAATATATGAGGGGACAGTACAGAGACCTTTCCAAAGATCTTTTTACACCTAGGCCTGCGACTGGAACACGGGGGCATCCGCTACGTCTTGAGGAAAGAAGGTTTAATCATAATCACAGACGAGGATTCTTTACTGTACGAGCAGTGAGACTATGGAACTCTCTGCCGCATGATGTTGTAATGAGTGATTCACTACTAACATTTAAGCAGAGCCTGGACGCCTTTCTTGAAAAATTTAATATTACCAGTTATGTATATTAGATTTTATGACAGGGTATTGATCCA
This sequence comes from Anomaloglossus baeobatrachus, assembly GCF_048569485.1. Classification (NCBI taxonomy): domain Eukaryota; kingdom Metazoa; phylum Chordata; class Amphibia; order Anura; family Aromobatidae; genus Anomaloglossus; species Anomaloglossus baeobatrachus. The sequence goes on along the minus strand of NC_134353.1, from coordinate 883,092,437 downwards.
GGGAACTAGTCTGATTGCCGGATGTGGAGTCAGGAAGGAAATTTTTTCCCCATTGGAACTTGTTCACCACATTGGGTTTTTTTTGCTTTCCTCTGGATCAACATGTTAGGCTACGGGTTGAACTAGATGGACTTAGAGTCTCCCTTCAACCTTAAAAACTATGATACTATGATACTATGATACTATGAAAAAATATAAAACCCAAGTTATGGGTCTTGGAAAATAGCAACACAAAACAATTTTGTTTCTACAAAGCTCAGAATTTTTTAAGCCAATAAAATAGTGAAAAAAACCCTTTTACGTTTGGTATCTCCAAAATCGTTCTGAATTGGAGAATAATATTTCCAGGTTTGCACAAATATGGCTGTAAAAATAAAAAAAAAATATATATATATATATATATATATATATGATAAAAGAGAGGAAAAAATGAGAACGCAAAAACAATAAAAAAAAATTGTGTCTCAGGAAAGAGGTTAATCACATCCAGCAGCTTTATTTTTTTAGTCTTTTATTTTTAACTTTTTTGGGGGGGAAAATGGAATTTTGTTTGTCAATGGAAAACAGCCCTGACAATGACTTCTGGAACAATCAGCACCATGTTGGGTTTAGTGTTTTCTCGTGAGATATCACATTTACAATTCTTTGTGGAAAATGAGAAATGTTCTTAGAGCTGTTTTCTATTATAAGCCACAAGTGAAGCTACGGGTCATAGATGCAGTAGGTTAAAGGGAATCTGTCACCAGATTTGGGGCCTATAAGCTGCGGCCACCAGCAGTGGGCTCTTATATACAGCATTCTAACATGCTGTATATAAGAGCCCAGGCCGCTGTGTAGAACACAAAAAACTACTTATGTAAACGGTCGGTACGGTGCAGAAGGGTCAGATGGGTGTCTCCGTTCTCCAGTATCGGCGCCTCCTCTTTCGTCCATCTTTGTCCTCCGTCTTCTGAAGCTAGTGTGGATGACGCGTCCGACGTCATCCACAATAGCCAGCATTGAGGTTCCGCGCACTACAATACTTTGATCTGCCCTGCTCAGGGCAGATCAAAGTACACCTGCGCAGGACACCAGGGTCGGCTTGTGTGGACGTAGGACGCGTCATGCACCCAGGCTTCAGAATACAAAGGACAAAGATGGCCGAAAGAGGAGGCGCCGATACTAGAGAATGGAGACGCCCATCCGACCCATCTGCTCCTCACCGACAATTTAGGTAAGTATTATAAAGTGTTTTTATGTTCTCACAGCGGCCTGGGCTCTTATATACAGTATGTTAGAATGTTGTATATAAGAGCCCAGTGGTGGTGGCCGCAGCTTGTAGGCCCCAAATCTGGTGACAGGTTCCCTTTAAACTTTGGTGACTTCTCCCAAATGTAGACAGTGATGTGTAGGAGGTGGTGAGGATACCCCTACTCCTTCTAGTGTATTTCATGATGTGTGTTTTAGACCACTTTAAAGTATAAGCTATGCTTATATGCATAGGAATAGATAGAAAGTTTGCTAATGGCTGTAAGAGTAACATACAGGTGCTAGCAAGCACAGAACTGGATACTTTTGCTCACTAAGGGAACACTGCCCCCTGTTCCAGGTGTGAGTTGGATTGGCTGACGCCTCCCTCCTCTTGGAAAGGGTTTGTGAGGGCGAGACTGTCTGAGGGAGATTTAGGAGTGGTTGTGCCTCTGACGTGGTTGAATCTTGCAGGACACTGCCTGAGGAGAATCCGATAAGCATGGAGTGGGAAGATAAACAGTGCCAGCTGCAAGACGTCCGTGAGTTGGACTATGAGAGAACCCAGACTTTAGCCAGGCCTGGACCCGTAAGATGAAAAGACGTCTCCTGAAGGAGCCCAGCCGCCAAGTGCCAGAAGAGAAGAAAAGTTCCTTCTTTACTCGAAGAAGTGGGTGCCAACGAATCTTACTATCCTCAGAGAGAGACGGTTTCTCACAACAATACCATGAGTCTGCATTTGTGCACCTTAGTTTGGACGTAGTGTAGGCCGCAGTCATTAGAGCGCTGTAGTCATGCGGCCTCAGTAGTGGAGGCCAGTCAGACTGTAGCGTAGTGTAGATAACTGTATTTTTGATGTTCTGTACTGTTCCCTCTTTGTTTTGTGATAGTTGAGGTGACAGCTGTAGTCTGCCCCAGCTAAGCAGTTTACCTGTGTATTACCTCTGCAATTCCTCATACCCCCTTCCCGCTGCCTCGTAGCACTTGCATGATCCTGCCTGTAAATAATCCCTATTTATCTGTAGTCTCATCTTGTGCCGTAACTTACTATGCACTGCGGTGATCCCTGGGCTTTCGCTTCAGGTGGATAAAAATCAGATATACAGAACAGTAGACCACTGCCAAAAAGTAACCAAAAAGCATCCAAGAAAGTGGCTCTAAAAATGTAATACTATAATAGTCTATTATGGAGGAAGATGGAGAAGTAAAACAAATCCTTGCATAATGAGCTCTTGTCCTTTCCTAGGAGCCGTGAGGACAGGTGGACATAATCTTTATATTGTGGCTGGTCAGTCCCATAAAGAATTAGAACAGCAGTACAGCCTCCTTGCCATTAAAGGGTCCAAGTTTAAACCTTATCCCTAATCCTTAGGATACGGCATAACTTCCCAATCACTGGTGGTCCAACCGCAAAGACACCCACCACTCCCGAGAAGCCTGAATGGAGCTGTGGTTGATCATGCGCACCTCCACTCTACTCATTCTCTATGGAACCACTGAAGATAGCCAAGCACAGTGTACGGGTGGTCTTCAGCACTTCCAGTGGAGTGGAGGTGCACATAATTGATCACCACTCCATACACACGGGGCTCTATGCATGATTGATGGGGTCCCAGTGGTTGGACCCCCAGCAACTGGGAAGTTATCCCCTAATCTATGAATACTGGATAATTTTTCAAAGTTATAATGGTATCTTTTGGGTAATGTAAGAAAATACAATGGAAACTTGCGGGACTACAAGTACCAGAAGAATACCTTCTGGGGTCTTGCTCTGCTAATAAATAAAATATCTGACTTTCAGGAGGTTTACAATTTCTTAAAATGACCAAAACAAGTACTAAGTTTGGTCATTTGACAGGTATTACTGTGTTTGAGGCAAGGACGATTCTGGGTCATATGAAGACGTGGCTGCCCCCAAAACGCGCATGTTTTAGTACGTATGTCTCGTAAATTTAGAACTAAAACTATCTAAAAGTGAGTATGGAGACTTTACATTGTTTACTGCCCAATATATTGTATAAAACCACTCTTGTTGCAATGGTACCCCATCTGTTATGACAAAGAGAAGCACATAAAGAACAGACACCACTACACAAAAGGGAATGGTGGGCCGACCTTCTATTATACAGTTAGGTCCAGAAATATTTGGACAGTGACACAAGTTTTGTTATTTTAGCTGTTTACAAAAACATGTTCAGAAATACAATTCTATATATAATATGGGCTGAAAGTGCACACTCCCAGCTGCAATATGAGAGTTTTCACATCCAAATCGGAGAAAGGGTTTAGGAATCATAGCTCTGTAATGCATAGCCTCCTTTTTTTCAAGGGACCAAAAGTAATTGGACAAGGGACTCTAAGGGCTGCAATTAACTCTGAAGGCGTCTCCCTCGTTAACCTGTAATCAATGAAGTAGTTAAAAGGTCTGGGGTTGATTACAGGTGTGTGGTTTTGCATTTGGAAGCTGTTGCTGTGACCAGACAACATGCGGTCTAAGGAACTCTCAATTGAGGTGAAGCAGAACATCCTGAGGCTGAAAAAAAAGAAAAAATCCATCAGAGAGATAGAAGACATGCTTGGAGTAGCAAAATCAACAGTCGGGTACATTCTGAGAAAAAAGGAATTGACTGGTGAGCTTGGGAACTCAAAAAGGCCTGGGCGTCCATGGATGACAACAGTGGTGGATGACCGCCGCATACTTTCTTTGGTGAAGAAGAACCCGTTCACAACATCAACTGAAGTCCAGAACACTCTCAGTGAAGTAGGTGTATCTGTCTCTAAGTCAACAGTAAAGAGAAGACTGCATGAAAGTAAATACAAAGGGTTCACATCTAGATGCAAACCATTCATCAATTCCAAAAATAGACAGGCCAGAGTTAAATTTGCTGAAAAACACCTCATGAAGCCAGCTCAGTTCTGGAAAAGTATTCTATGGACAGATGAGACAAAGATCAACCTGTACCAGAATGATGGGAAGAAAAAAGTTTGGAGAAGAAAGGGAACGGCACATGATCCAAGGCACACCACATCCTCTGTAAAACATGGTGGAGGCAACATTCTGCAATGGCCAAGTCAATCACCAGATCTTAACCCAATTGAGCATGCATTTCACTTGCTCAAATCCAGACTTAAGACGGAAAGACCCACAAACAAGCAAGACCTGAAGGCTGCAGCTGTAAAGGCCTGGCAAAGCATTAAGAAGGAGGAAACCCAGCGTTTGGTGATATCCATGGGTTCCAGACTTAAGGCAGTGATTGCCTCCAAAGGATTCGCAACAAAATATTGAAAATAAAAATATTTTGTTTGGGTTTGGTTTATTTGTCCAATTACTTTTGACCTCCTAAAATGTGGAGTGTTTGTAAAGAAATGTGTACAATTCCTCCAATTTCTATCAGATATTTTTGTTCAAACCTTCAAATTAAACGTTACAATCTGCACTTGAATTCTGTTGTAGAGGTTTCATTTCAAATCCAATGTGGTGGCATGCAGAGCCCAACTCGCGAAAATTGTGTCACTGTCCAAATATTTCTGGACCTAACTGTATATGGGGCCCAATCCTTTTTATATAGAGTGCCATAGGGGTGTGGAAGATACAACTCTCATAGAGAATAAAGACTACTCGGCCAAGAGATCCTGTGTATGGGGGAGTCAGAAGGGATAGCATTCAGCCGAGCAATCGTTCTGCAGACAGCTATCCAATGTGAATGGCCAGCTTAACACGCCATAATTCCTCTGTGATGTCACTTTTACAAAACTGTGATGTCACCTAAACAGTTTATACTATTATCTAAACTTACTTTTCTTGTTGTGTCCTATGGACTGTGGGATGGGCACATTAATTGGAGCGATCTGAATAATCCTGATGTTGCAGGTTGAAAGGAAACCTTTTCCAGGTATTAAAGGGAATCTGTCAGCAGGCTTTTGCTACCAAATCTGAAAGCAGCATAATGTAGGAAAAGAGACCCTGAATAAAAGGATATATCACTTAGATTACTGGGTTAGCAGATGTGAAACAACAGAGTTCTTAGATGTAGCACAGCTGAAATGGCTAACCCCGAACACACCACAGCTCTATGTGTACATTGTTTAGTGACACTGAGCTCCTTATCAGAGGAGGGGGCAGGTCGACAACTGCTCACAAGCCCTGTAATCCGGGCAGTGATAATCTCCTACTGATAGAACACTAATTTTATCGAAACAACAGCACACAACCTAACCGACACATCTCTGAATTCACTGATTTAACCCCTACATTATTATGTCCTCAGATATTATAGCAAAAACCTGATCACCGATTCCCTTTAAATGCAATATATCAGGAAATGTGTTTTATGCCCAAGTAATATGTAGACAACTTCCAAATTAGAGACAACTGATATTTAGTGTACTACATATATGCAGAAAACATGAATCATAACCCCCCAATGGGCTGGACAATTGCTTTAATTATTTAAGCTTCTTCTATGTTGCAGCAGATCTTTCATGATTGATTGTTCCTTTTAATGCCATAATGGAAATGGCGCAGCGTAATCACCATGTAATGCAGTCAGATGCAAGGAGGGCTAAATTATCATAATGGTTTGAATGTACATGTAGTGGTGGCTAGGGGACCACCACGGTGCAGGATTCAAGTACAGTACTCAAGTCGAGATTGAAGAACCAAGGGTAGGTTTATTAACAGACAGAAATAAAATGTACTGCATCAATCATGGGAATTATACCAGCAGCAGTTACACTTCAACACACAAAAGTCCTAGCTGGGGGGTGCAGAAGACCTGTTGCCCCAACTGTTAGACAGGTACTGTAATAATGAACTCTGGCAGCTAAAATGGATCAGCAACTACACTGCAATACCGACCTAACTGGCGTTTGCTGCTCAGGTCATGTGTCGCGGGCGGGGAGGAGGGTGTCAGCACACCGCGCTCACCCCTTCTGCTCGGGTCCGGCAGTTGCTCCTGGTGGCTCGAGCCGTGGGCCGGATCCCGGGGTGTCTCGAGCGACACTCCTCGCCCGTGAGTGAAAGGGGGTGTTTGTTGGGTGTGGGGATTGCTATAGTTCGTGACGCCACCCACGGTTGTGGTGATTGCACCACCGCTGCTCAGTGTGGGGGTCCCGGGGATGGTGATGCGGAGCAGCCAGGTGTTGTGTTGCCCCTCCGTGGGTAGGGGTTGGTGATCCCGGGGCCCGGTGATGAGGTGTGAAGCGTAGGGCCTGGAGGGCGCAGGGGCGCGGGGGCAGCGCTGTGCCTTGCGGCACTATGGTACTCACTCAGCCTGACACACGGACACAGTTTGTACGGTAAACCAACGGCTGGTAGGACGGTCCCACAGACGGCTGCACCTGCACTCCCGGTAGGTAACGGTGACGTTTCTCTTCCTTGCACCTATGTTGTCTGATGGTAGCGGTGGATTCCCTCCGGTTACCCGCTCCCCGACTGCAATCTGGGCCGGAGGAGCTCTACACTTTGCCCGCAGGCGCTGGCCCTGGGGAAACTTGTGCCTTGGCGGTGGCGGTGTCTCCCCGGTAATGGTCGGGCTGTTGCCGTCAATCGGGACTTGTTTGCTGGGGGATCTGCGTCCCCGTCACTGACGGATTTGGCAAATCTGGCGACTCCTAGCCTTGCCGGGGTCCGAGAGGCCCCTGCCCTGGTGCTGACTGTCCTTCGGAACACTGCTCCAGACCACCGGGCACACAGCCAACGGGGTCCTTCCAGGAACTTCCAAACTGTCCCCCTCCAAACAGTCACCGCCGTCGCTGACCTTGCTGTTCTGGCCCTACACAAAGCGGGGCTCTCAGGCTTTCTTTCCTTCACTTTCACTTAGTTGTTTACTTTTGCCCTGTCTAGACTACTCCTTCACTCCTTCCACTTCCTCCTCCCTGACTAGACTGCCTGGTCTCTTCCTGCCTCCAGTGTTGTGAGCTCCTTGGTGGGCGGAGCCAACCGCCTGGCCCACCCCCTGGTGTGCATCAACCGACTCCTGGAGCAAGGCAACAAGGATTTCTGGTTAGCAGGTGTGCCTACCTGGAGTGTGGGGTGTGGTGGTGTTGTGACCTGTGTCCCCTGGCTTGCCCAGGGCGACACATTCCCCCTTAGCAAAATGCAGACCGTCCGCGGGCTGCCGTCCTACACCGGTTTTATTTTTCTGTAAAAGGGGATAACAAGGGTTAATCAAACATCAATAACATTTTTAATCATAAGCTCTTCCCAAACGGGAGGCACATTTTCTTAAACGTTGCAACGGTGTACGGTCACGGTTTCCGCTCTCTCCCACCCAAGCAACCTGGCCCTGATGCTGCCCCTAAAACCCAGGCAGCACCCCTTGACCCACAGTCCAGCACAAGTCACCCGAGCGGGATCTGTCCTTCCCCTCCAGAGGGTGGCCACCGGTTCCTTTGGTGGCTGGGCCCTGGCCTGCTCTGCTCAGGGCCCTCCCTCCAACCTGCCTCTCCGGAGGCGGTATTGCAGAAACGGTAACGGTACCCAACATATTTACAAGCCACTTAACGTTTGTGGTTGCCCTGCAGAGTTCACGGGCTTGTCCATGGCTAGTTCCCATGCAAATAAACTTAAACGGTCCCCACGGGGACAACGGTGCCGGCTCCAGCCGGTTGCTAATCACACGGTGAATCAGGTAAAGTACTCGGTCGTTTTCATTTTCATCATTTCAAACTTTCAAACTTAACAAACAAACAGCAAACTTCTAGTGGTCCCCACGGGGACGGTGCAACGGGCATCCGCTGCCCTACTCCGGTCCGTCTGCGGCTTCTTCCGAGGGAGGGGGTGCAGAGCTCACCTTGCTCTCCGGGCTGCCCCTCAGCTTCACATCCAGGGCAAACCACCCCCTCTCTCCGCAGTGCCGAGTATACCGCACCATGTCTCCCGGTATCAAATTGCGGCCAGGATGCTCTTCGGGCAGATGGGCATGCACGTCCCGCCGGGCCACAAACACCTCGGCCTCCAGGCCCGGTTCGTATATGAATCCGTAGCCCCGGCGGATATCGAATCGCCTCACCTGTCCCTCGTAGAACGGGCCCCGGACACGGAAGGTCGCTTGCCGCATGTTTTCCTTCTCCCTTATGGCTCGGGCCACCAGCTCGGCTTTCCTTCGCTCCCTCTCCGCGATCTCCAGGCCCAGCTTGGTCGGCTCCCTGTCCCAGTATGGCTCCGGCGCACGGGTTGAGCCCCGCGGGACATCCAGCACGTTACCCACTGTCAGGAAGGTGGGTAGCGTATCCCGCGGTGTCATGGCCTTGGGCGCTGCCTTGCAGCGACAACATGGCGCAACCTCAGCCGAGGTGTGGGGGATGGGCACAGGGGCTTTCCGCAGTTGGGCCCTCGGCTCGGAGCGGGTCATCGGCTCCGGCTCGGGAAGCTGCTCGGGGACTGTCTCTGGCACAATCTTTGGGGCCTTCCAAGGCAATGCCTCCGGTTTGCTACGGGCTCCGGCTACAGGTCGGTCCGCTGGGGCGGACGGGCTGGGTATCGCTACCGGTTGCGGTGGTAGCGGGCCTAGTGGCGGGGTCACGGCCTCCGAGACGGGTGGCGAGGGAGGCAACGGGGGGAGAGGGCTTGGACCGGGTCCCTCAGCCGCAGCGACCGGTCCCTCCGGGACATAGGGGCGTGGGTCACTCACCCTCCCTTCCTCCGCTTCCTCCTCGCGTCTCCGCACGGCTGCCAAAACGTCCGCCATGTCGGTCTCCCACTCCTCCAGGAGGAGCTGCATTTTGACCTGCAGCCTTAGATGGAGCTGCGCGGTCCGGACCTCCACCCACGCTGCGGTTCCCGGCGCGGGGGCCACGGTGTTTCGGGACGGCATCCACATGGTGTCTTTGCTGTTTGCTTCCAGGAACGGTTTTCTGGCAAGGTCCTGGCGTCCCTGCTTTTATAGCGGCGTCTACATGCCGCCAGCCGCCATCGCGTCCCCCTTAGCTCTTTTCGGCCCCTCCTCTCTCGGGGCGGGGTTTTGGCCTTCGCGCTTCTACTGCTCGAGAAGACGCTCGAGCGGGAACTTTTCGCGCCAAAGATGGCGGCTTCTGAAATTTTTCTGCCGGATACCTCCGGCGGTAACAAGGCGCACCTCTACCTGACGGCAGAGTGGTAAGATCCTGTTCGTGACGCCAAGTTGTCGCGGGCGGGGAGGAGGGTGTCAGCACACCGCGCTCACCCCTTCTGCTCGGGTCCGGCAGTTGCTCCTGGTGGCTCGAGCCGTGGGCCGGATCCCGGGGTGTCTCGAGCGACACTCCTCGCCCGTGAGTGAAAGGGGGTGTTTGTTGGGTGTGGGGATTGCTATAGTTCGTGACGCCACCCACGGTTGTGGTGATTGCACCACCGCTGCTCAGTGTGGGGGTCCCGGGGATGGTGATGCGGAGCAGCCAGGTGTTGTGTTGCCCCTCCGTGGGTAGGGGTTGGTGATCCCGGGGCCCGGTAATGAGGTGTGAAGCGTAGGGCCTGGAGGGCGCAGGGGCGCGGGGGCAGCGCTGTGCCTTGCGGCACTATGGTACTCACTCAGCCTGACACACGGACACAGTTTGTACGGTAAACCAACGGCTGGTAGGACGGTCCCACAGACGGCTGCACCTGCACTCCCGGTAGGTAACGGTGACGTTTCTCTTCCTTGCACCTATGTTGTCTGATGGTAGCGGTGGATTCCCTCCGGTTACCCGCTCCCCGACTGCAATCTGGGCCGGAGGAGCTCTACACTTTGCCCGCAGGCGCTGGCCCTGGGGAAACTTGTGCCTTGGCGGTGGCGGTGTCTCCCCGGTAATGGTCGGGCTGTTGCCGTCAATCGGGACTTGTTTGCTGGGGGATCTGCGTCCCCGTCACTGACGGATTTGGCAAATCTGGCGACTCCTAGCCTTGCCGGGGTCCGAGAGGCCCCTGCCCTGGTGCTGACTGTCCTTCGGAACACTGCTCCAGACCACCGGGCACACAGCCAACGGGGTCCTTCCAGGAACTTCCAAACTGTCCCCCTCCAAACAGTCACCGCCGTCGCTGACCTTGCTGTTCTGGCCCTACACAAAGCGGGGCTCTCAGGCTTTCTTTCCTTCACTTTCACTTAGTTGTTTACTTTTGCCCTGTCTAGACTACTCCTTCACTCCTTCCACTTCCTCCTCCCTGACTAGACTGCCTGGTCTCTTCCTGCCTCCAGTGTTGTGAGCTCCTTGGTGGGCGGAGCCAACCGCCTGGCCCACCCCCTGGTGTGCATCAACCGACTCCTGGAGCAAGGCAACAAGGATTTCTGGTTAGCAGGTGTGCCTACCTGGAGTGTGGGGTGTGGTGGTGTTGTGACCTGTGTCCCCTGGCTTGCCCAGGGCGACACACATGCAGCTGACGTGCCCTAACTACTGAGGCCTACGCTACGCACTACCAAGTGTGCACAACGAAACAGACTCAAGCTCCAGTTGATTTGACACAGGTCCACTCCTCTAAGTTCAATGCTGTGGTCCTCATTGGAGAGCACGTCTACTTGTAAGGCAGTGAGGAACACTTCTCCTTCCCCAGTATCACCGTCTTTAGGAATGTCTTGGACCGGTGCTCATTAGTGGGTCCTCAGGGTGCTCTCATGGTCCTTCTCGCAGTCACTTTAGCAGCCGGCACCATACCAGTTTCCAAAACACTGCTCTCACACAGAACACAGGAACATTTCCACTCTCTGTCAACTCGACTGCTCCAATTCTCGCATAAATCTTCTGCTCTTTCTCTCTTTTCCACACTTTTTCAGGCTGGTCAGTCCAAGTTTACAGTCCAGAGAAGGAGCGCCAGCTGAGCCGGCCAGTCCATAACTTGCGGAATAACAGGGGAGCACAGTGTCTTAAAATCACAGTACCACTCAACCATATTGTAGGGGGCGATATACCCTACATACCAATCTGAGCAGAAGAGGGAGTGGGAGACAAATAGAGGGCACCAGGTAGAATGACAGTACATGAGAAATGTATAGTTCCTTTTCAGTCCCAGGGTGGAGGGCAGCTTTAATCAAACTGATTCAAACACATATACAACACTGAGTATAAAACGGCAGTTTTCCTTTAAAGGGAATTTGTCAGCAGGTTTTTGCTACCTCATCTAAGAGTAACATGATGTAGGGGCAGAGATCCTTATTCCAACGATGTATGACTTAGTTCACTGGGTGCAGCAGTTGTGACCCAATCAGAGTTTTTAGATGTAGCAATGCAGCACAGTTGAGAAAATCACCCTGCCCCCACCTTAGCTTTCTATGCATTGTCTATTGGAAGTGCTGGAGACATGGTTGGAACAGGTCTCATGTGAGTACCTAGTCCATGGAATAATAGTCTCCTGCTGATAAATCACACATTGTATTGAAACAACAGCACACAACCTAATAAGTGACATATCAGTGTCTCAATCCCTACATCATGCTGTCCTCAGATTGCATAGCAAAAACCTGCTGACAGATTCAGTTTAACTATTTCCCAACATATGATATACTGGTACATTATATGCCAGCTCTATTTCTTTTGTGCATTTTTTTCATCAAATGATCAATGTATTGTTCAGCCATCAATTGCCTCTAATAGCCGCTGATGGAGCCGATCTCTGCCCACAGCTGCTAACTTCTTACATGCTGCTGTCAATCTCTGACAGTGACATTTACAGTGCGCTGCCTAAATTTCTAAGTTAGCTCCCTGTGCCACAATCATGGTATGCTGGTGGCCTGCTGAAGACTCCCTTGCCTGTAATTAAGGTACTTTTACGGGGACCAGTCTCTACTGTGGTGTTGCTGTATGTAGTATAAGGTTCAAGACCCTTGAGGGGATACAAAATACAGTGGACCCTCGCCTAACGAGTAAACCAGTTTGCGAGTATTTCACTTAACAAGCAAAGCTTGCTGTAAATTTGTAACTCAGTTTACGAGCAAGCATTGCCGTACGAGCAAATCCTCACCGCACACACTTCCGGTTCCGTACATCCACCGCGCTCTATCCCGCTCTTGCAGTCCACACAAACACACACAAACACGCGTGCACAGTCACATATTATGCTCACCTTACCTTCCGTTCCATCGCCGGCCTCATGGTTCTTGTAGTTCGCCGCTCCAGGATGTGTATCGGGTAACCATCGGGACGAGGGAAGAACTTTCGCTGTCAGCCGCTACTCAAAGGCAGCGCGCTGGCCAATAGCCAATCAGAGGCAAGTGGCTCCTGCCTTTGACGTCAGTGCTCTGGCAGCGGAAGTTCCTCCCTTGTCGCGATGGTTATCCGATACACATCTTGTACCGGCGAACTGCAAGATCCAGGAGGCCGGTGATAGAACGGAAGGTAAGGTGAGAATAATATGTATGTGCGTGTGTTTGTGCGTGTTTGTACGTGTTTGTACGTGTGTGGAATGGCACAATAGGGGACCAGGATGGGACATTTAACAAGTTGTGGAACGAATTGTCTGCATTGCAATGATTTCCTATGGGAAATCTTGCTTTGCTGAACGAGTAACTTGGTTAACAAGCACACTCCCAGAACGGATTGTTCTCGTTAACCAAGGTTGCACTGTACAGTAAAAATAAACAAAATGTTTATAAAAATATGGAACAAAATACAGAAATTCAAAACACTCATCTTAGAAAAAATAAGGAAAGAAAAAAAGAAAAATTACACATATGTGGTATCTCTACATCTGTAAAAACCTATCCATCAAATATATAATTAATTAATCAAATATATAAATGCCTTAGTGAGGAAAATAAATCAACATAACAGCAAAAAATATAATCAGAGTCATTTAAAATTTATTTATCCCCAAATGGTATCAATAAAAATGTAATCTCTGGGTGCAAAGATCAAGCCATCACCCAGATGCATCGACTGAAAAATGAAAACTTTACGGATGTTAATAAAAAATGGCGGCACAGATGCACCGACTGAAAAATGAAAACTTTATGGATAGATGTTAATAAAAAATGGCGTCACAAGCAATTTTTAAATGAATTTCGGAAATTGTTTTAACTACTAGAATATTAAAAAAACTATGTATAATTGTATTGATCTGGAGAATCATATTGCCAGGTCATTTTTTTCTGCATAATGAATGTTGTAAAACGAAACCCGCTAAACTATTGCAGCATTGTTGCTTTTTTAGTAACTGGAAATTTTTTGTTCCTTTTTTTTCAGTAGATTGCTTAATAAAATGAATGCTGCTATTCACATGTACAACTTCTTAAAAAACAAGCCCTCATATGACTCTGTAGAAATAAAAAAATGATGGCTCTTGGAGGAAGGGGAGGAAAAATGAAAGAGCAAAAATAGAAAATCGCTTTGTCAGGAAGAGTTTAATAGATTTCCCTGGTCAGACTCCGGGCAGTGTTTTTCTTCTAGAAATTACTTTGTGTATTTACAAATCTCTTTTGCTCTTATTCAGCTCTTTCAATGTAGGAATGACACAACATCCTGAACTCGAGCAACGGGAGACTGCCGGCTGAGGTCTTGGGCGGTTCATTACGGAAGGGAAACCTGCTGACTGATAATGCGTTCGGTCAGCTTATTTCCATGTAAGCCTTGATACTGTGCAGACCCCTCCTGACTGCACAATCGGCTTTTTTTAGGCATTTTATGAATCCAAGATCCTAACCAGTGTAAGAAAACTGTGAAATTTATTTTTAGATTAATTATTTCAGAGACAGGCGAAAAGCGGTGCCAAATTTACCAAACGGCCTCTGCGGCATCTCATTTTTGCCTACAAAACACTTAATTTACTGCCGCCTACATTTCTCTAAGTTACACCCATTTTTCAAAGCATTTGTCAAAAGCGTCATGAAAGGTGTAAATTAAACAGTGTGAAAACATATAATAATGTTGTTACAAGAAGACCAGAACTTGATTTTCCAGTATATTCCCCCATTGTTAAAGCCGGATTTACACGTTACTGAGTTGCTACAGAATTTTAGTTACAGAATCCATATGGAAAATATGCAACAAAAGAGAGTACAATACAAGTGAATGGGATTTTAACAAACTTCATTCACTCCTTACTAGAGATGGGAGGATCGAGTTTAGGTCGTTTCACTCAAATTCGAACATCTTGAGATTTGATTTCCAGTTCACAAACAATCTTGCCCGGCATCATTGCCCACACTGCTGAAGCATCAGAGAGCGGACAAATGTCATTTTGCGTTGCCCCCTGGTTTCCCCACAATTTTCTGCAACTATGACATCTAGCGGACATCTCTGACTCCTTATTTGGAGAGAACGTGAAAGTGTCCCGTCAGCCATTTTCTGTTCCAGCCCAGCAGACAGGGATGAACACTTAACCCATCTTAAAAAGACATTTTTAAACCAAGGCTACCACCTCACCTCCATTGATGATAAAATCATAAGAGCCGCAAGGACCCTTAGAAGTTAACTGCTTCAATACAAACAAAAAGAGGAAAATAGTCGTGACCTACAACCCACATCTTGAGGTACTGAGAAAAACGGTTAAGAAACATGTTCTACACAAGAATGACTGGTTAAAAACAATATTTAAAGATTCTCCCTTGTTATGCTACAGACAAACTTCTAATTTCAGAAACATCATGATCCGAAGTGGTATGCCCTCAAATTCACCGAGCTGAACTGATCCTTGCAATGTGAAGATCTGCAAAAGCTGCACTCATGTAGAGACGAAAGACTGGATAGAGATCCCTAACACACAGCAGGACTATAAGAGACCCGGGACGTTCACATATTCCTCTTCCAATGTGGTGTACTTAATCCTGTGCACTATACGTCCTATTGGGAGGTTTTATGTTGGAGAAACAGGACAGAAACTGAGAGCAAGAATGAGGTGTCATCATCACAGAATTACAGACAAAAAATACCCATTTACCTGTGGCCAAACATTTCTGTGCTCCAACACACAACATAAACCACATGAAAGTTGTCTTATTAAAAGGCAACTTCAGGTCATAAAATCATCAAAGGGTCTGGGAATACAAATTCATTACAATGTTTGATTCTGTCCACACACGGCTAAATCTGTCAGTAGGATTTATGGCACACTACAGAATCTGATGAGTCTGCTCCAGAGATGGTAAGGATACCAGGCCTCTGGTCTTACATGGAAACAGAATCTGAGGAGTCTGCTTCAGAGACGATGAGGGCATCAGGCCTCTGATCTTATATGGATACAGAATCTGAGGACCCTGCTCTAGAGATGGTGAGGGCACCAGGCCTCTGATCTAACATGGATACAGAATATGAGGAGCCAGCTCCAGAGATAGTGAGTGCACCAGGCCTCTGATCTTACATGGATAAAGAATCTGAGGAGTCTGCTCTTGAGATGGTGAGGACATCAGGCCTCTGATCTTACACGGATACAGAATCTGAGGAGTCTACTCCAGAGACGGTAAGGGCACCAGGCCTCTGATCTTACATGGATACAGAATTTGAGGAGTCTGCTCCAGAGATGGTGAGGGCACCAGGCCTCTGATCTTACATGGATACAGAATTTGAGGAGTCTGCTCCAGAGATGGTGAGGGCACCGAGCCTCTGATGTTACATGGATATTCGGACAATAAAACTTTCTCACCGCTAATCTAAGCTAATTAAGGATTCTCTCTATAAAGCTGGTGTCACACATAACGACGACGACAACGACGTCGTTGCTACGTCACCATTTTCTGTGACGTTGCAGCGACGTCCCGTCGCTGTCGCTGTGTGTGACATCCAGCAACGACCTGGCCCCTGCTGTGAGGTCGCCGGTCGTTGCTGAATGTCCAGCTTCATTTTTTGGTCGTCACTCTCCCGCTGTGACACACACATCGCTGTGTGTGACAGCGAGAGAGCGACGAAATGAAGCGATCAGGAGCCGGCACTGGCAGCTGCGGTAAGCTGTAACCAGCGTAAACATCGGGTAACCAAGGGAAGACCTTTCCCTGGTTACCCGATGTTTACGCTGGTTACCAGCCTCCGCTCTTGCTGCCAGTGCCGGCTCCTGCACTGTGACATGTGGCTGCAGTATGCATCGGGTAATTAACCCGATGTATACTGTAGCAAGGAGAGCAAGGAGCCAGCGCTAAGCAGTGCGCGCGGCTCCCTGCTCTCTGCACTGACATGTAGCTGCAGCACACATTGGGTTAATTAACCCGATCTGTGCTGCAGGAGAGCAAGGAGCCAGCGCTAAGCGCGGCTCCCTGCTCTCTGAACTGTGACATGTAGCTGCAGCACACATCGGGTTAATTAACCCGATGTGTGCTGCAGGAGAGCAAGGAGCCAGCGCTAAGCGCGGCTCCCTGCTCTCTGAAATGTAGCACAGCGACCTTATGATCGCTGCTTCTGCTGTGTTTGACAGCTAAGCAGCGATCATAACAGCGACTTACAAGGTCGCTGTTACGTCACCGAAAATGGTGACGTAACAGCGACGTCGTTGTCGCTGTCGTTTAGTGTGACACCAGCTTAAGCTTAGTGTTTGTTTATTTAAATGTCCTTTTATTAGGCCATGCCTCTGCCCTCTGTATATATTTGTATTTCTCAGATACTTTGTTATACCATGCCTGATGAAGAGACCTGAAGAGTCTCGAAAGCTTGCTCTGTAATAACATTATTTATTTTATTTTTTTTTAGCTATTAAATTTTGCTGTGTTCTTCTGCCAACAACACTGGTGTCTACGCAAGCAAAAACTGACATGATGTAGCTCGGAAAGCCGTGCCACATATCAGTTTATGTCACGGAAAAAGAAGCACAGTGGGCAGTAGATTTCTATAAATCCCATTCGCTGTGCTTGCACTGTAGAACACAGCGTTTTGAATGCAGCGAAAATACGCCGTGCACACAAAGCTGCAAATCCTTATCAAGGGATCGTACCCTAATGGTTGTCTGAGGAATGTTTTACCACGCTGAATTAAATTGGGCAAATCATCAAGATCTGGCAGCGGATCTTGATATACTGTATGCCCACTTGAATTCAGCATGATAAAACATTCCTCAGACAATCATTAATAACCTCACTGATAACAACAGCCAAGTCATACTTGATACTGAATAGTTTGAGAGTTTATGAAAATATTGTTTCCATTTTTTCATAATTTGGTAATCATTGTTATTGTCCTATCCATCCTGTGGTGTCCATAATTCCATGACTTGTCCTTTTTGGTGTTGCAATTAGAGTTGAGCGCGGTTCGTGGTTCGAGGTTCTCCAGTTCGAGGCTCGAGTGATTTTTGGGGCTGTTCGAGATCGAACTAGAACTCGAGCTTTTTGCAAAAGCTCGATAGTTCTAGAAACGTTCGAGAACGGTTCTAGCAGCAAAAAGCAGGGCTTTTTACAGCTAGAGTGTGCAGGAGCCATCGCTGGCAGCCTGCCAGAAGCTGGTAACCAAGATAAACATCGGGTATCCAACCAAAACGCTTTGGTTAGTAACCCGATGTTTATCTTAGTTACGTGCAGGAAGCCCACACTTTCCCGCTCAGCTCGCTCCACCCCCTCCTGCCCGCGGCATGTACACATACATACATACATACATACATACACACACACACACACACACACACACACACACACACACACACATGGTCCCGCTCGGCTTACCTGCGGTGATGAAGTCTCGCCATCCCGACCTCAGCGCTGTCATTGTCCTCCATGGCCGCCGCTTGTCACATCACCTCTCGCTTCCGACCCGAGACTGACTAGCGGTGACGTCACGGACCTCTCGCGATACTTGATGTGAAGGCGCCGGTCATTGAACTCAGTGACAGGTGCTGTCAGCAGTGCAGGAGATCAGCGCAGGTAATGTACCTCGCTGACAGCAGCACTTGTCATCCCCTGCAGTGACCTGGGCTGACCCATTGATGTTAGCTCAGGTCACTGCACTGCTCTCCCAGCCAATGGGGAACATCCTGCTCTTCATTGACTGGGACAGTGTGGATCGTCATGGCAACCCCTTGGATTACACCAGACCTGGATTTGTTTTTCATTCTAATAAATTGGTTAAAGAGGGAATGTTTTGGGGAGTGTTTTTTCAAATAAAAATGTGGTTGTCGTCTATTTTTTTTTATTACTGACTGGGTTGGTGATGTCGGGTATCTGATAGACGCCTGACCTCACAAACCCCAGGGCTTGATGCCAGGTGACATTACACATCTGGTATTAACCCCATATATTACCCCGTTTGCCACCGCACCAGGGCGCGGGATGAGCTGGGGCGAAGCACCAGGATTGGCGCATCTAATGGATGCGCCACTTCTGGGGCGGCTGCGGCCTGCTATTTTTAGGCTGGAGAGAGTCCAATAACCATGGACCTCCCTAGTCTGAGAATATCAGGCCCCAGCTGTCTGCTTTACCTTGGCTGGTGATCCAATTTTGGGGGACCCCTACGTGTTTTGTTTTTTAATTATTTATTTAATTTAAAATAACAGCGTGGGGTGCCCTCAGTTTTGGATTACCAGCCAAGGTGAGGTTGCCAGCTGTGGTCTGCAGGCTGCAGCCATCTGCTTTACCCTAGCTGGCTACAAAACTAGGGGAAACCCTACGTCATTTTTTTTCATTTTTTTGGCTAAATACAAAGCTAAGCACCCCTTAGTGCCACATGAAAGGTACCAAAGGGTGCTCCACTTTTTCTCCATTTTTTTCTCCACTTTTTCTCCATTTTTTTCTCCACTTTTTCTCCACTTTTTCTCCACTTTTTCTCCACTTTTTCTCCACTTTTTCTCCACTTTTTCTCCACTTTTTCTCCACTTATTTTCCACTTTTTCTCCACTTTTTCTCCACTTTTTCTCCACTTTTTTTCTCCACTTTTTCTCCACTTTTTCTCCACTTTTTCTCCACTTATTCTCCACTTTTTCTCCATTTTTTTCTCCACTTATTCTCCACTTTTTCTCCACTTATTCTCCACTTTTTCTCCACTTTTTCTCCACTTTTTCTCCACTTTTTTTCTCCACTTTTTTTCTCCACTTTTTCTCCACTTTTTCTCCACTTTTTCTCCACTTTTTCTCCATTTTTTTTCTCCACTTATTCTCCACTTATTCTCCATTTTTTTCTCCACTTTTTCTCCACTTTTTCTCCACTTTTTTCTCCACTTTTTCTCCACTTTTTCTCCACTTTTTCTCCACTTTTTCTCCACTTTTTCTCCACTTTTTTTCTCCACTTTTTCTCCACTTTTTCTCCACTTTTTCTCCACTTTTTCTCCACTTTTTCTCCATTTTTTTTCTCCACTTATTCTCCACTTATTCTCCATTTTTTTCTCCACTTTTTCTCCACTTTTTCTCCACTTTTTTCTCCACTTTTTCTCCACTTTTTCTCCACTTTTTCTCCACTTTTTCTCCACTTATTTTCCACTTTTTCTCCACTTTTTCTCCACTTATTCTCTACTTTTTCTCCACTTATTCTCCACTTATTCTCCACTTTTTCACCACTTTTTCTCCACTTATTCTCCACTTTTTCTCCACTTTTTCTCCACTTTTTCTCCATTTTTTTCTCCACTTTTTCTCCACTTTTTCTCCATTTTTTTCTCCACTTTTTCTCCACTTTTTCTCCACTTTTTCTCTACTTTTTCTATGGTCGGTCTACCCATTAGCTCTGCCATGCATACTGTAGCTCTACACCTACTGCACATGTTACTTTATGATTGACATCTCTTTCGTACCAGAGCTGTCTAAGTCTACTCTGACCCCATATTTGTCATTACTATATTGTCCTTGTACTGTATTATGACATTTGTATCATGTGTTTCATTTCTTGCTGTGTTGCAATTTTTTTGCTGCATCCCAATTGTACCTCTACATTGTTCGAGTTTATGTTATTGTTCTCTCACTCTTATGTGATACTGATTATTGTCATTTTTCATGATTACATGCAGATAAGTCCAATCTGATGAAGGCTCAGGCCGAAACGTCATTTGTAACTTGTTTTGGACAAAAACATATATGCTTATGAAAAAATTTTTTTTCTTAATACGGACCAATAAAGAGTGATTTTGCATTACTATCCGTTGTGACTTACTGACTTAGTCTGGGAGATTTAAAGTGCCGAGGTTACTCACTAATTTTATCTATTATTACCTCTGAGCACCTATATACCAGTGAGCAGAGCTTCCTCTACAGTAGTTCTCCTGATTAGGCATGCCCTTACCTCATGAGCAGGGCATTGCAGCTTTGGTAGCAACCATTACGACATGGACTCTGCTGCTGTGGACCCGGGGAGAGTGAGTGCAGATTCATTGCACCCACACTCCTCACATGAAGGGTCCGCACTCCTAGAAAATGGGGGATACGTTCCCTGAGTGTCTCCCCCCCATATTCTAGACGGTCCAGAGTCGTCGTGGGACCCCTTTATTTTTTTTCTTACAATAAATTGGTGAAAGAGGAAATGTTTTGGGGACTGTTTTTTCAAATAAATTTCTTTTGTCGATTTTTTGTTTTTGTTAGTACTGACAGTTTATGATGTTGGGTATCTAATAGACGCCATGACATCACAAACTGCTGGGCTTGATCTCAGGTGACTCTACAGCTAGTATCAACCCGATTTATTACCCCGTTTGCCACTGCACCAGGGCACGGGATGAGCTGGGGTGAAGCGCCAGGATTGGCGCATCTAGTGGATGCGCCACGTCTGGGGTGCCTGCGGCCTGCTATTTTTCGGCTGTGAAGGCCCAATAACTATGGACCTTCCCACCCTGAGAATACCAGACCACAGCTGTCCGCTTTACCTTGGCTGGTGATCCAATTTGGGGGGGACCCTACTTTTATTGTGTAATTATTAATATTTATAAAATAATTATAAAAAAGAGCCTGAGGGGACCTCCACATTGGATCCCCAACCACGGTAAAGCTGCCAGCTGTGGTTTTCAGGCTACAGCCGTCTGCTTTACCCTAGCTGGCTATCAAAAATGGGGGGACCCAACGTCATTTTTTTTTTTAACTATTTTTTAAATAGAAAAAATTAATGGGCTTCCCTGTATTTTGATTGCCAACCAAGGTAACGGCAGGCAGATGGGGGTGGCAACCCATAGCTGTCTGCTTTATCTGCGCTGAAAATCAAAAATACCGCGGAGCGCTACGTCATTTTTTTAAAGATTTATTTTTACAGCACTGTGATGTCCAGCAATCAAAATACAGGGAAGCCCATTTTATTTTTAGTTATTTAAATAAATAATTAAAAAAAATATATATGGGCTCCCGCTGCATTTTTTGTATTGCTAGCTAAGGGTAATCCAAGCAGCTACTGGCTGCTAACCCCCACTGCTTGGTCTTACCTTCACTGGCAATGGAAAATCCAGGGAAGCATTTTTTATTTTTTTTGCCAAAAAACTACAAAAAAAAGGACGTGAGCTTCGCCATATTTTTGTATGCTAGCCAGGTACAGCAGGCAGCCACGGGCTGCCTCCAACCCCCAGTTGCCTATTTGTACCCGGCTGGGAACCAAAAATATAGGGAAGCCAGTTTTTTTTTAATTATTTCACTTATTTCATGAAATAATTAAAAAACAAATGACGTGGGCTTCGCCCCATTTTTGTGTCCAGCTGGGTACAACTAGGCAGCTGGGGATTGGTATCCGCAGCACAGGTTAGCCCGAGGTTTCTGGGCGCCTCTACTGCGGATTTCAGTCCGCAGCCGTCCCAGAAAATGGCGCTCTCATAGAAGCGCCATCATCTGGCACTGTATCCAACTCTTCCAACAGCCCTGGAGCCGGGTGGCTTGTTGGGTAATCATGAGTTAATACTGGCTTTGTTTTACTAGCCAGTATTAAGCCAGAGATTCTTAATGTCAGGCACGTTTGACCCGGCCATTAAGAATCTCCAATAAAGGGTTAAAAAAAACACCACACAGAGAAAAAATACTTTAATAGAAATAAATACACAGACACATTAGAGACTCCATCTTTATTACCCCCTGTCAACCCTCCACGATCCTGCTCTTCTGTCTTCTTTCTTTCTAGTGTAGTAGTAGTGACGATTGTAGTGAGGATGAGATTCACCAGCTCATGACTTGGGGCTGGGGAACCTCCATCCTCACTACAATCCTCACTAGTGTAGTAGTAGTGACGATTGTAGTGAGGATGAGGTTCACCAGCTCATCACTTGGGGCTGAGGAACCTCATCCTCAGTACAATCCTCACTACAATCGGGAAGCAGCGTGCAGCCTTCACTCCATGAGTGATCAGTGCTGGCTGTCAGCGGTAACAGCGGTAACGCTGACAGACGCGTTACCATAGCAACGGTGCTCTCGGAGCCGCGGTTAGCGGTGACATCACCGCTAACTGCGTTGCTATGGCAACGGTGATCTCCGTTAATGACCGGCTGTGTCAGCCGGTCCCTAACGGAACGGGGAGTCGACCGTGTGCTAGAGCATGTCGCCGGTACACGGCGATACACATATGTGCACCGTGTACCGGAGAGATGCACTCGCAGGTCCTACATGACGTGTCATAGTCATGTGACCAGTCTGTAGCCAATGAGATAATAGCCACGTGACTGGTCACATGGCTATTTTGACGTCACGATAGGTCCCGCATCTCTGCTGGCAGTGCCGGTCACCGGGAGGATTCAGCGATCATCGGATGGAATAGCGGCAGGAGACAGAGTGCAGAAGGGATCGCGAGGACCGGTAAGTGTTATGGCAATGTTTATTAACTGTTTGTGTACATTTATCATGCATTTTTATGTGTTTGTGATTGCCTCCCATTATAGCCTATACGTTCGAGTTCGGTTCGTCGAACGTTCGACGAACCGAACTCGAACGGGACCCCCGTTCGGCGAGCCGACCTCGAGCCGAACCGGGACCGGTTCGCTCATCTCTAGTTGCAATATCAATATTAAGGAGTGTATTTAATATTTAATGCAGTACCTTAATAATGCACTGTATAGGACTAATCTCCCTTTCCTACAAAGCCCAGGCTGTGTACGACCTTCATGGGAGAGCAAGATGACAGGCCCCTGGCTTCCATGGAATCTTAATGGTAATCCATGATTGTCCCATTTAAATGCAAATGGATAACCGCACAAACCAAGCTCACATCCAGCACCTGAGCCCGCTCCAGACATTACAACTCGCTCTGTGGCTGAGTTTTTAGGCAGGGATTACAGAACGACATTTTGACACCCCAGAGAGATACCTCAGACCGCTGACGTATTATTGGGATAGGTGTGCAGTCTTTCATGATATAAATATGCTATGTCTAATGTGTGTGCTATTGAATAATATAAAAGCAAATGTTAGTATTTAAGTGTTTTTTAGAGAAGAACAGGTTTCACATGTAGTAGCGTTAAGACTGTAGACCAGGTTGCCAAATTCTGTCATCTAGTGGTCAGATTAGGTCAGCGGTAAAGCAAGTTTTAGAAGAGATGTTAGATAAAATAGGATTAAGATAATGAAAGGGAGGAGTGACAGGTGGCAGGGCGGATGACTAGAAGAGAGAGTTCTGGAGGAGAGTCCGTCAAGAAGTGGGTTCAAAGTGAGAAGACGTGGCCTCGGTGTTAGGTCCAGGTAACCCCTGGAGGTCCAAAGCCTACGGCTCAACCTGGCGGGCTTAGAGAGTTTTCCGGCTAGAGAAGCTGTCAATGCTCAGAAACGGATGAAGGTAAACGGTATTAGGGGAAAGGAGGCAGAGACTCCGGAGTATTGATGATGAGGTCCGAGAAAGCAGGGGCCAGAATGAGGACTAGTACCCCACGGAGAGAGAAAGGAAGGCCAAGTCTGTCATAATGGTGTGAAGAGTAAAAGTAAACAAAACTGTTTGGCCAAGTGAACTCAGGTATTGTGTGACTCACAATCCGACGGTATCGAAGATTGGCAGTAGGGGTGATGGACACCGACCCGGAGCAGCAAGTTAGTGTCATTCACCCCATCCAAAGCAATGTCCGCACATGGAGTCTCCATGGCGAGGGAGAGAGGCGTCCACGCAGTTCAGGACTGGCCCAGTTCTTCATGATGCTCATCTCACCTCATGGCAGAAGTGGCCATGGCTATACCATTAGTTTCAGTGGTAGCATCTTCTTGACAGATTTGTTTTAATGCTGATGGTAAAAACAATTAAGGGCAATTAGAATCAATGAACGTAAAAAAACCACAATGGGTTAACTCAGTCATTTTATACGATTGTTGAAATTCTCTAGACCATCTTTTTGGGAGAAATGCAACATAATCCAATCAAGATAAGTTTATAATGATTTTCCCTGTAACGTCCCTTTATTAATTATACATAGAAAATCCTACTGCTCAGGTTTCTTGAGAGTTTTCTGGCTATATTCACTCATATTAACACTGCTAATCTCCAACCTTCGCTCTAAATGTAGATTAAAAAATACATTTTATGAGATTTTCTATTTTAGACATTGCAACGTGACTCGGAACGTCTTAGTCGAGCCGAGATAAGAGTCAATTAAATCCTTGATCGTCGATTCCTGAGTGCACTCTGCCAAAAGATCATGAAAGGCAATTCCATTACCAAGCCTCTGATCCGGGAATAATTGACCCATAACGACATCTTTTCTTAATTATCGGTCTATTACCTGGGGATGAGTACAACAAATGGACATGTAATTCATCCGATACATTTCATGTGAGAAGCTTTTTCTCTGTTATGGGACTGTAATATGATTTGCCTGGATAAAAAAAAGTCACAGCTAAAATCAGATCAAATGGATTTGCCAATCGACAATCATCACAACGCGTTTTAGTTCTGGGAATGCGGCCAGTGTCGCTTACTTTATGGCAGATGATATAATGGATGTTAATGATTGTTACGCGGTTCATAAAATATGTAGACAAACACATGATCATAACATTTAGACGGGTCGAATGATAAATTGTGGAACGAAGATGTGGCTACTGCTGAAAGGTGGGGATCAGCAGTAATTACAGGCATATATTATTGTGTCTTCTGCTGCATGTTTTCCCATGTGCCCTATAATGTACATGATGAGCTTGTGCAAGGGCATGGCTGGAGGGGGTAGTGAGTCATGTGTCCCATGTGGTTGGTGCCATGGGGCAAAAATGCCTAAATCAGCCTCTAGGCTATATACAAAGGCATCAAACTGAATCTTTGCCCTGGTTGAGAAATAAACTACCGTAAGTCCCCAAACACAAAAGATGAATGTTACCTGTACCTCCTGATTTCAGTGGGACGTGATAAACATTTGATGTGTATGGGGACTCCTGATTGTCCGGCCACAGGTTATGTTAGATGCTAGTAATTTTGTTTTTCATGGGGCTAAGCCGATACTAAAGCTTTTCGGTAGCGGTTTTCTCCTTTTTCATCGTGGTCATATGTATCGGTAAGTTGGGAGAGATAGCTAACATTGGGCGGACAGTTATCTTATGTGAATAGCCCACTTTAGTTATGCCAAACCTACTATAACTGCATACAGTATCTCCTATAGGTAGTGTTTTATTTATCCACATGGTTAAAAAAAAGACAGGACAAAGATAAACACTGTACTCATCAGTCCCAAAGGAACTGAATGGTGCGATGAACAATCATGTAACGGGAACAAAAAAAACCTATTCTCCCACCCAATTGGTTCAAGTGCCAACAGTCAGACCTCCACCGATGTATAAGTTATCATTTGTCACTTATGCTGTAATTAGCTGCAGCAGTCCGGTGACTAGAAGAGTGCGCCATCAGAATGACATCTGAGAACATGCTCTAATAGTCACCTTAATGCTGCAGGCAATCACAGGTTTTAGCTTCTTGTGACTTCCAAATGGAGCAGGCATCACTTCCTGCGGACGTCTGCGCCGGGCTCAAGAAGTGATGCCTGCTCGGAATGTGTGGGACTACCAATAGGTAGCACACTATTTCTTATTTTAAAAGTTTGATGTACATGGAGCTGCAGATAAGTCTTTTGCTTTACCCATAAAGAAATGAAATGATGAATGAAACTTTACATTTATTCCACATACACTCCACTGATGTTAACCCTAGAACGCATACTTGGGGCCTCGCAGGCCTGCTAGGTTACTTGTTTTCTATTGTAGCTTTCTATGGTTGCGCGTTCTAGGGTTAACACACTTCTTACATCAGTATTCCAAGTTCTGTAAGCCTAGAAAAAAAAAGGATTTCAGTTATGCCTCAAACCAGGCATCCGAAGCAGTGATGGCATCAGAAATGGTGTGACGTTTGGTACTCTTGAAGTGTTCTTTCAGATTTGGGAACAGATGATAGTCGGAGGGACCTAGATCTGGTGAATAAGGTGGGTGGTCAACCAGCTGGAAGCTCAGCTCTGCCAGTTTTGCTGTGGTCGCTTATGCAGTGTGAGTGGAGGCATTGTCTTGCAGGATCAAGATTCCTTTGGACAGTTTGCCGTGCCTTTTGGCCTTCAGAGCTGCATTCAATTGGTCCAAAAGTTCAATGTAATACCTTGCATTGATGGTTGAACCCTTTTGAAGGTAGTCCACTAGCAGCACACCCTCCTTATCCCAGAAAAACAGACGCCATCACCTTAGTGGCTGATTTTTGCACCCTGAATTTCTTTGGACGAGAAGAACCACTGTGCCTCCACTCTTTTGACTACTTGCTGTTTTCAGGGTCATACAAATAAATCCAGGTCTCATCCATAGTGACCAGTTGATCCAGGAAGTTCTTATCAGTCCAGAAACGCTGACAAATGGATCGGGAAGTTTTCACTCGCATGCGTCTCTGATATGTTGTTAAACATTTGGAGGCCCACTTTGCAGATCGCTTCCTCATGTCCAAATGTCCATAGAGAATGAAACAAACACGTTCACAGGAAATCCCCATGATGTCTGCTATTGCTTTAGCTGAAATTCGTTGATTCTCCAGTATGAGGTTGTGCACGGCATCGGTGATCTCCGGAACAACAACCACTCTCAGTTGTCCAGGACATTCCTCATCATTGGTGCTGAAGTGGCCCGTTTTAAATTTGGCAACCCAGTTCTTTACTGTGGAATATGAAGCGCATTGATCCCCCAATGTCTGCAACATATTACCATGAATATCCTTCGCACACTTTCCTTGCAGAAACAAGAATTTTATCACTCCTTTGCTCTCAGTTGCTGTGAATATCACATTAGACTCAGCCATTTTGTTTTCCCGCGTGTGTAGAACACTGTTGCCATAAGCAACAAACACAAAATTTTGAAAACATATATTAGACATGGCTTTAATGTGATGTAATATTCGTTACCATGGAAACAAAATTAATCACAAAGCTAAAGACTTATCAGCAGCCCGTCGTATACTCTTCTTTGTTTTGAACAATCCCTTTGACTGAGGACATGTATGAAAGGACGTGACAATATCAATAGCAGATTCGAAAGTGTCACAGGTTGGCGTCACAAATGGGCGAACCCAAACTGTAAAGTTCGGGGTCTGTACCAAACACATAGTGTTCATGCACACGATCCCGAACACGAGCTTTCCTGGGAAGCTTGTGTTACAGTACGGGACCAGTTCAGGTCCAGGGGCTTTAAAAATTAGCACATTATTATAAAACATTATGATTATACTTACAGGTCCCGCAGCGCATCTTGCAGACCCGCTCAGCCACTGTCTCACGGCCCTTTCTGCTTCCGGGTCCGAACATTAACTTCCAGGGGTATTCACTGCACTGCTGTCACTCGGCAGTCTTCGGCTGTTTTCGGTTGTGTTTCCGGTGACATCAGGGTTCACCCGAGCACATGGCTCATGGACTCGATTGAACTTTGACTGTCACTGTACGAGTCTCGCATCGGTAACACCTGACAGGAGCGGGTCGGCTGCATGTATTTCCATGAAGCTGATGCGCTCATGTCAGGAGAGTGTGCACCGTGTGGGGTGATGCAATGCAAGGCTCGCATGAGTCATATGCAAGTGGAAGTATACCCTCAGTGTTAGCCTGCTTCTCGCTCTGTAGAGACACTTGTCTGTACCCAGTGATGAAGCAGAACTGACATTGCTCTCCCTGCTTCTCAATGGAGAAGATGGAGTCTCTAAATGTTTTTTTGTTTTATTACTAATAAAAACTTTTTTTCTGCGTTGTGTTTTTTTTTTTTTTACTGGTTACTAGAAATTCATGATGGCCATGTCTAATTTGGCGTGACACCATGAATTTCAGGCTTAGTAGCAGCTGAGAATACAAAGCTGGTATTAACCCATTTACTACCCAGCGTGCCACCACCATTAGGGCTGCTGGACGAGCTGGGTAAAGCGCCTGGAAATGGAGCTAAGAAACAATGCGCCATTTCCAAAGGCGGCTGCAGGCTGCGATTTTTAGCGTGGGGGGCCCAAAACACTAGGGCCTTACCACGCTGAGAATCCCAGCCCCCCGCTGCCTAGTTTTACCTGACTGGAGATCAAAATACGGCTGGATTTAAATAATTAAAAAAAAAAATAATGGGCTTCCTGTATTTTGTTTGCCAGCCAAGGTAAAGCCAGGCAGATGGAAGTGGCAGCCCATAGCAGACCACTTTATCTGCGCTGAGAATCAAAAATGCCGCAAAGCACTACGTCCTTTTTGAAATTATTTGTTTATTTTTACACTATTATATGTGTGAAGGACCCAACAGCCAATCACAGACACTGTCACACAGAATGGGCGTCTGTGATTGGCTGTTAGAGTAACCTTGAATCTGCCCATACATTCTAGATGCTACAATGTATGGGCTGGTTTCAGGTTACTCCAGCATCCAATCACAGACGCCCAATCTGTGACAGCGTCTGTGATTGTCTGTTATTTTACCAGTAAAATAAAACAACAACACAGAGGAAAAAAATATTGTTTTAGAAATAAAACATAAGACAGTTAGGACTCCTTGGGGAGCGGGGGCTGTAAAATAAAGAATATAGTTAATAAAATAGCCTATAGTTGGACATGCTAAGGGGGCCGACTATCCAAGGGAACTAACACCCTTGCGACTAGTTGCTGACCTCATTAGCATATCACATGGGATCTTTAGAAATACCTTTTCTAAAGATCTCTTTACCTATATTACTAGATGCTGCAACTACTTGGCAGGGATTAGCAATATACACCCAGAACTTCTCATGGCTCTTGATGCATATTTCATCTGACAGGTTCCCTTTAATGCCTTAAGGACTGAGCCACTTTGTACGGTAATGACCAAACCACATTTCTCAAATCTGACCACTGTCACTTTATGAGTTAATAAATCTGGAACGCTTCAACAGATCCCACTGATTCTAAGATTGTTTTTTGTGACATGATGTACTTCATGATAATGGTAAATGTTGGTTTATATTATTTGCATTTATTTATAAAAAAAAAAATATGGAAAATTTTGCAAAAAAATTGAAAATTTCACCATTTTTAAACTTTTAATTTTTATGCTATAAAATAACATTTCCAACATATATACTTTACATCAGCACTGTATTTTTCAACTGATTTCTTTTTTTATCAGGATATTAATAACATTCAAAGTTTATGAGCAACTTCAAAATTTTTCAACAAAATTCACAAAACCAATTTTTTTAGGGACCACATCAAAGTGACAAAAAATACCCAAAAGTGAAATCATTTTAAAATTGCACCCCTCAAAGTATTAAAAACCACATTTAGGCCTCTTTCACATGTTCGTGAAAAACCACGCACGTTTTTCACGGACGTGTCAGAGGTGTGTTTTGCCCTCTGTGAGCCGTGTTTATGGCCTACGTGTGTTCTCCGTGTGTTATCCGTGATAACACATGGAGAACGGGAACTTTCTGCTCACCTGTCCCTGGCGTCGCTGTTTGTGGTGCTAAACTTTAGTCTCCGGTCCTGCCGACTCCCCGCTGCTGCAGCTTCCAGCCGCAGTGAAGTGAATATTCAATGAGCATAATGGGCGGCGGTCGGCAGCAAGTGACAGCAGCGGCAGAGACAGGAGGGCTGGAGAAGGTGAGTAAAGTTTTGTTTTTTTTTTCTCACAGACACATGTCTTCTCTCCGAACACATCCATGTGATCCGTTTGCATTACGTGTTACACGGTTGCGTTCCGTGTGACACCCGTGATGCCGGAGAGAAAACGGACATGTCGACATGAGAAACACACGGACACACGTAAGTACGGAACGGACACACGTTCCGTGCGCAAATACTTACGTGTGTCCAAAACCATAGGAATACATAGGTCTACGTGTGTACGTGTCTCCTGTACGTGAGAAAACTGCCAAACACGTACCAGAGGTATGTACGTGTGAAGGAGGCCTTAAAAAGTTTATTAACCCTTCAGATGCATCACAGGAATGAAAGTAATATGGAGAAAAAAAGGAATATTTTACTTTCTTCCCACAAAAATGTTGCTTTAGCCCCAAATCTTTCATTTTCACAAAGGTAATAGGAGAAAATGCATCCTACAATTTGTTGTTCAATTTCTCCTGAGTACACTAATGCCCCATATGTGGTCAAAAACTTTTATTTGGGTGCACAGCATGGCTCAGAAGGCAAGACACACCATTTGATTTTTGGAGTGCACATGTGGCTAGAATAGATACCGGACACCATGCTGCATTTGCAGAGCCCACGATGTGCCTAAACAGTGAAAACCCTTTATAAGCGACCCCACTTTGGAAACTACACCCCTTAAGGAATTTACCTAGACATATGGTGAGCATCTTGAACCCACAGGTGCATTACAGAATTTTAAATCATTGGACTGTGAAAAATAAAAATTCATTTTTTTCCAAAAAAATGTTGTTTTAGCACTACATTTTTCATTTTCACAAAGGTAGCAATAGAAAATGGACCACTTAATTTGTTCTGCAATTTCTCTTGAGTAAACAGATACCTCATATGTGGTCAGAAACTCTTATTTGGACACAGGGCAGGGGTCGGAAGGGAAGGAGCGCTATTTTATTTTTGGAGTGCAAAATTGTCTGGAATAGATTGTGGGCACTATGTTACATATGGAGAGCAGGCCGAGGTTCAAAACCACCAAAAATAGGAGTTACACCATTTTGGAAACTACACCTCCCACAAGAAATGTGTCTAGGGGTCTGGTGAGCATCTTGAAGCTATTAGTACTTCACAGAATATTACATTTTTTCAACAAAAATGATTCTGAAGGTCCAAATTTTTAATTTTAATAAGAGTACAGGACAAAATAGAGCACAAAATTTGGAGGTCAATGCGAACAAGAGCATTTTTCAGGAAGATTTTCCAGAAAAATGCTTGAGTTCTCCACTGACTTCCATTATAGTTGGTACATGAGTCGATCTGTCCAAGTGTCCAACTGCTGGTTGTGAGACCTGAGCACTCGAGCATGGTAGTGCTCGCTCATCACTAGTTACGACGACCGAGCACCAGAGCATGGTAGAGCCCGCTCATCACTAGTTACGACTATCAAGCACTCGAGTATGGTAGTGCTCGCTCATCACTAGTTACGAGTACTGAGCACCCGAGCATGGTAGTGCTTGCTCATCACTAGCTACCAGTACCGAGCACCCGAGCATGGTAGTGATCACTCATCACTAGTTATGAGTACTGAGCACCCGAGCATGGTAGTGGTTGCTCATCACTAGTTACTAGTACCGAGCACACGAGCATGGTAGTGCTCGATCATCACTAGTTACCATTTTCGAGCACCCAAGCAATGGTAGTGCTTGCTCATCACTAGGTATGAACCATCATTCTGCACCCATACAGAAATTATCGACCCATTTGGAAGTGCTCCTTCCCAATTGTTTGTCGGCACATTGTTTGCCTCCATCCAGGAAACAATTAGAGCAGTTTACACAATAACGGCTGAAAGAACAACATGTCGTTCCTGGAAGGTTTCCAGGTGAGCTCTGTGATACAGACTTTCCACTCACTGAATGTCACCCATGCATGACTCACTGATGAACCTTATCATTACCGGTGTCACAAGATGTGGATATAAATATCTCAGGTACGTTGTCAGATCATTATGAGGAGATTCTTTTCATACATTCCATTGTAGAAAATGCTGCTTGCACCCTGTAGCAGTTTCCATTCATTACTGACAAAGGTACTTTTTCCAGACTTACAATATTGTTGACTTATTTTTAGAATAGACTATCATTACCAGTTTGGTGGCGGTACGACACCCTGAACCATCATTCAGACATCCAATTTTTGTGTACAAGTGCAATCCGGATATACCTCATAACTGTTCTAGTGTATGGGGCTATTCACATGTCCATCATTTTTTTTTGCAGAACCTGTGTTTCACAACAAATTGCACAGGCATGTCCAATTTTGATCCGAGGGTTCTTTGGTCTGCAAATAAATCGAATTCAATTTTTAATGACTGTCAGAATGGAGAAGGTGGAGAAACTTTTTTTTCTCCACATATTAAAAACACTGACACTCGAACCACACTCTGATCAAAGTCTGATCCAAAAACTTGGTGTGTTTTTCTTGTACATAGAAAAAATAGATATCTGGACAAGGCCTTAACCCCTTATGGACATATGACATATGACATATTGGTAAGTCATATGCTGGATACTTGACTTTGATGATCGTGGGTTGTCAATGGGTTGGTATGACAGTAGGGGGTCTGCGGAAGACCCATGTGCCTTTCATTAAGGTACTCCTGTGAAAACCAGCCCGTGGCTGGCATTCATGTGAGAATGTGATTTTTGCTGAATATAGAATACTATGGCATTGCTGTATGTAGCACAAGGGCTCAGACATTCCAGATTAAATTCCCCCAAGGGGCTAAAAAATAAAGTTAAATGTGAAAAACAAGATGTTTTAAAAAAAATATGGAAAAAAAAATAAAAAAACCCATAAAGTTTGAAATCAACACCCTTTTCCATCATTAAAAAAATATAAAATAAATTAATTGGTAAACAGTGTAGTGAGAAAAAAAATCAAAATGCCAAAATTGGGGCATTTTGGGCCTTTTTTTGGCCACACTTCTCTCTTCGTTGCTGAGGGCAGATCAAAGAATTGTAGGACACATGCGCAAGCGTTCGTTGACCTTTCCCCGTGCCTGCGCAATACAGTACTTTGCTCTCCCCGCAGCAGGTCAGAGTGAAGTGTACATGCACAGTAGCAAAGTGAAGGACTCTGTGTGGATGATGTAGGAGCGCATCATCCACACAGAGCTGGGAAGGATCACGGCAATCGTAAGAAGAGAGTAGGTGCCGAACTGAGACCAGCTACACCCATTGGACCGGACCTCCCTGCCGGTGAGTATAATAAAAGTTGCTTTTTACGTTATACAGAGTGGCCTGAGCTCTTATATACAATATTCTAGAATGCTGTATATAAGGGCTCACTGGTGGTGGCCGCAACTTATAGGGCACAAATCTAGTGACAAATTCCCTTTAAAAAAGATAGAAGCTTAGATGACATTACATCAACACTTTACAACCACATGGATGACTTTTTACCCAGCCAGGACATTTTGGCAACCTACTGGATTAAGAACCCACTATAATTTATCAGACAGGTCTTATTTTATGGGTGTTCCTATACCCAACCCTCCCTTGACCTCCCTTTTGCTTCTTCTTCTTCTTTCCAAGTCTTCTCTTTTTGCCATATATAATACAATAACTCGATGTAATGTGTTTGGCGAGTGTTAAGTTCCAATTGATTTTGCTTTGGATTTGTGTAATGACGACCTTCCATAATTAATAATTAAAGTTTAATTATTCGTGTCTAATGTAGAGGCTCTTATTCTGCGATCAATCCATGATGAACGCTTTTAAATGTTTCATTACACGGTAATAAAATAAACGTTAATAAAAATTAGAGTTAAAAATAAAAAAGATTTGGCCGGTCATATCCAGATAAAAGTAATATTGATCCTTGTTCTGGCATGTGCAGTCCGTTTGGATCGAAACTCTGATCGTCTGAATTAGTTTTAATAGAGAAAGAAAGAAGAGAGCGAATTTATCTTGGGAAAAGTTGGCTTGGAGTAACGAGCTAGGCAGTATGGATGATCTGTAATAGTGCGTCCCTTACGGGAAATCCGAAACGTCTTTCATACACAGAGGTTCTTCACCTCAAATAACATTGATACAAATCCAGATTGTCTTCCATCATGAACACGTCTTCGTGCAGATAAAGGGAGGGTGGGAATGAAGACATATTGGACAAATGCCCAAAAGCATAGCTTCACAGATGTCGTGTGTCTTTTGGCCCGATACATGTAGAATCACGTGTATAGGTATTGCAATTCTCAGTCTTTGTGTTATTGTACTGCAAAATACTGGATGACTCAAATTACACAGAACAGTTCTTCCTTATGTCATTGGTTATCTCAGGTGACTGAAGACATGGGACTCATAAAATGAAGCATAAGACCAGTTTTGAATGAATTTTACATTAGGACTCCCATATTTCTGAAAATCAAGCCTATATCACCACAAGATCTATGGGGATTTTAATAGGGTTCAATAACATTAAACCATAGAAATATGTAGTAATAATTCATGTGGAAGCCCTACTGGTTAGTATTTACTATATTTATTGTGACCCACCTTTCGAACATAACCTCTGGTAGACTGCAATCACTGTTTTGGCTGCAAAGTGATGATGCCTATGGGTGCCAGGGGTGTAACGATCATGGTCGTAGGGATTGTGACCGCTACCGGGCCCCAGGGATGTAGTGTACCGCCAAACCCAGCACTTGCTTCAGCTGGATGTGGGTGCACATCTAGCTTCCAGCTGAAATACATCACAGCACAGAGACCTGTCGGGTCCCTGCACTGCGATGTGCTATGGCTATGAATATTCACTGCTCCCCAAGCACATAATCCTGGGCATGAGGAGCAGAGAATATTCTGACACAGCTGACAGCACTGTAACTGGGTGCGCATGACAGTGACGTAATGCACTGTGCCGCTTACATGGTGGTCAATTGCCAGAATGCCAGCGTTGGAGGAGGACACTGGGGGAGCGGCAGGAAGGTAAGTGTAATCTTTCTTTTACTGATGACAGCGTGCTGGGGATCATAAATACCAGGATGTGGAAATATACCAGGATGGGGCTATATACCAGGATGCGGATATGAATGTGACATATACCAGGATGGGGCTATATACAAGGATGTGGCTAGGATGGGGACATATACCGGGATGGGGCTATATACTAAGATGGGGACATTATTGGAACATATATCAGGATGGGGTATACACTAAGATGGGGGACAGGATGGTGCTATGTACCAGGATTGGGACATATAGCAGGATGGGGCTATATACCAGGATAGGGACATGATGGGGACATACAGTTAGGTCCAGAAATATTTGGACAGTGACACAATTTTCGCGAGTTGGGCTCTGCATGCCACCACATTGGATTTGAAATGAAACCTCTACAACAGAATTCAAGTGCAGATTGTAACGTTTAATTTGAAGGTTTGAACAAAAATATCTGATAGAAATTGTAGGAATTGTACACATTTCTTTACAAACACTCCACATTTTAGGAGGTCAAAAGTAATTGGACAAATAAACCAAACCCAAGCAAAATATTTTTGTTTTCAATATTTTGTTGCAAATCCTTTGGAGGCAATCACTGCCTTAAGTCTGGAACCCATGGACATCACCAAACGCTGGGTTTCCTCTTTCTTAATGCTTTGCCAGGCCTTTACAGCCGCAGCCTTCAGGTCTTGCTTGTTTGTGGGTCTTTCCGTCTTAAGTCTGGATTTGAGCAAGTGAAATGCATGCTCAATTGGGTTAAGATCTGGTGATTGACTTGGCCATTGCAGAATGTTCCACTTTTTTGCACTCATGAACTCCTGGGTAGCTTTGGCTGTATGCTTAGGGTCATTGTCCATCTGTACTATGAAGCGCCGTCCGATCAACTTTGCGGCATTTGGCTGAATCTGGGCTGAAAGTATATCCCGGTACACTTCAGAATTCATCCGGCTACTCTTGTCTGCTGTTATGTCATCAATAAACACAAGTGACCCAGTGCCATTGAAAGCCATGCATGCCCATGCCATCACGTTGCCTCCACCATGTTTTACAGAGGATGTGGTGTGCCTTGGATCATGTGCCGTTCCCTTTCTTCTCCAAACTTTTTTCTTCCCATGATTCTGGTACAGGTTGATCTTTGTCTCATCTGTCCATAGAATACTTTTCCAGAACTGAGCTGGCTTCATGAGGTGTTTTTCAGCAAATTTAACTCTGGCCTGTCTATTTTTGGAATTGATGAATGGTTTGCATCTAGATGTGAACCCTTTGTATTTACTTTCATGGAGTCTTCTCTTTACTGTTGACTTAGAGACAGATACACCTACTTCACTGAGAGTGTTCTGGACTTCAGTTGATGTTGTGAACGGGTTCTTCTTCACCAAAGAAAGTATGCGGCGATCATCCACCACTGTTGTCATCCGTGGACGCCCAGGCCTTTTTGAGTTCCCAAGCTCACCAGTCAATTCCTTTTTTCTCAGAATGTACCCGACTGTTGATTTTGCTACTCCAAGCATGTCTGCTATCTCTCTGATGGATTTTTTCTTTTTTTTCAGCCTCAGGATGTTCTGCTTCACCTCAATTGAGAGTTCCTTAGACCGCATGTTGTCTGGTCACAGCAACAGCTTCCAAATGCAAAACCACACACCTGTAATCAACCCCAGACCTTTTAACTACTTCATTGATTACAGGTTAACGAGGGAGAACCCTTCAGAGTTAATTGCAGCCCTTAGAGTTCCTTGTCCAATTACTTTTGGTCCCTTGAAAAAGAGGAGGCTATGCATTACAGAGCTATGATTCCTAAAACCTTTCTCCGATTTGGATGTGAAAACTCTCATATTGCAGCTGGGAGTGTGCACTTTCAGCCCATATTATATATATAATTGTATTTCTGAACATGTTTTTGTAAACAGCTAAAATAACAAAACTTGTGTCACTGTCCAAATATTTCTGGCCCTGACTGTATATACCAGGATGGAGCTTCATACCAGGATGTGGCCAGAATGGGGACATATACTAGGATGGGTCTATATCCCAGGATGGAGACATGACGGGGCCATATATACCAAGATGGGGACATGATGGTGCCATATATACAAGGATGGGGCTATGATGGAGACATACATACCAGGATGGGGCCATGATGGGGATATATATACCAGGGTGACCCATGATGGGGACCTATATACCAGGATGGGCACACATATATCAGCATTTTGCTGTGATTGGGTCATACACCAGGGGGAGTACATATTTACCTGGAAGTGGCCTAGGATAGGGGGACATTAGTACACGATGAAGGGGATGCGGGAGGGGGGGGCAACTCATATGTCTTTGTAGGATTTTGAATGGTACAATGGCCCAGATTGGGGGGGGTAGATCAAACTTTGCATAGAGGCCCATCTGCTTTACCTTGGCTAGTTATCAAAAATAAGTAGGACCCAATGTCGTGTTTTTAGATAATTTAAATAAATAATTTAAAAAGACAACATGACGAAAAGTTTGTTGATTGGCTGCTCTGCAGGCTTCCAACAAACTTTATTAGCATACAAACGGACTCTAAACTTGGACACAGACTTTTTTCCCAGTATGAACCCCAAACTTTGCCGTTTAGATTCACTCATCCCTAGTAGTTATATCAAACAGGTGCCTTATGGAGAGGTGTTGTTGGGTCAAATGGAAAGATGAAATAGAAAGTCACCTTCACTTTATATATTCTCGATAACTGCCACAAAATATAACATCTAAAGGGTTAAATAAGTTTTCCACTACTAGGATAACCCCTTCTGATTTCACTTGTTTCCCCCAGTTAAAATAAAATACTCTGTACTCACCTCTCTTTCTGGCACCGTTCAAGCTCCATTGGTAATCGTGGTCCAGGCCTCACATGACATTGTGACATCACGCAAGCCCCGCTTCCAATCACCACCTTCTTCTCTCTCCCCGCCTTCGGACCAAATGACTAATTCAACAGGAAGTGACGCTGCCGCTACCACTCACTTTCTGTTGATTGCTCATTTTGTCCGAAGGTGTGGTGAGAGAATCGGCGGTGATTGGACGTTGGGCTTGGCTGATGCCACAATGTCATGTGAGCCCCGAACTGCAATTACCGAAAGCGCTGAAATGGCGCCAGAACAGGAGGTGAGTACAGGGTCTTTTATTTTAACTGAGGGAAACAAATGGAATCAGAAAGGGTTATCCTAGTAGTGGAAAACTCCTTTAAGGAGTTGAACTACTATAGCCTCATTTTCTATATATCCTTATATCACTACTTCATGAGTAAAGTTAATAGAAACCAAACCATAGGCCTAATTGAAAGCAGGCCAAGCTTCACATGAATAAGTCAGAGAAGGTAAAAACGTCAGCGGCACGGCAGAGAGAAGGGAATTACTGCAATAAGACATTGAGAAGGTTAAGCATTGTTTGATCAAGTATACGTCTTGCTGGAAAGAGAAGTTTCAGGTTCCTTTTTCTCAGTTTCCCACAGATTACTTTGGCTTTATGCACCCACTTTTCATCATGCTGTTAACCACCTACTGTCCAAATATCTCCCAGGCAGAAATACTTATACGGGAAGCGGAAGACTTAAGGCCGCTTTACACGCAGCGACATCGCTAATGCGATGTCGTTGGGGGTCACGGAATTCGTGACGCACATCCGGCCTCGTTAGCGACGTCATTGCTATGTGTGACACCACAGGATCGAGGAACCTCACCTTACCTGCGGCCGCCCGCAATGAGGAAGGAAGGAGGTGGGCGGGATGTTCGTCCCGCTCATCTCCGCCCCTCCGCTTCTATTGGGCGGCCGCTTAGTGACGTTGTTGTGACGACGAACGAACCACTCCCTTAGAAAGGAGGTGGTTCGTCGGTAACAGTGACGTCGCTATGCAGGTAAGTAGTGTGACGGGTCCTAGCGATGTGCGCCACGGGCATCGATTTGCCTGTGACGCACAACCGACGGGGGCGGGAACGCAGCGTGTAAAGTGGCCTTTAGACTACCTGGATAAATGTGTTGGGACACACATCTTAATCATAGCCATGCAGCCAGAATGGCTTGTTCTAAAGAGCTCACTGATAAAGGCGCAGTCCTGGAATAGGACCCAGTGGTGTAACAAGTCCGTTCCTGACATTTCTTACTTAGTAAATATTTCCTTAACACCTATGAGTGAGATTATTAAGAAGTAGAAGGAATTGGCGCAACTAAGCTTAGAAGTAAAGACCACGTAACATAAAAGAGTGCTGAGGAGCAAAAGGAAAAAATGTGAATTACACCTACCGGTATTTGGTAATTCGGTTTCCAGTAGTCCCTCAGGACAGCACCACAGGAGTTAATCCTCTTGACCTATACAGGGACAGGATCACAGAGAGGTTTAAAAGGCCCCTCCCACCTCCACCCTCCAGTGTCTTTTCAAGTAC
Organism: Anomaloglossus baeobatrachus; assembly: GCF_048569485.1. Taxonomy (NCBI): domain Eukaryota; kingdom Metazoa; phylum Chordata; class Amphibia; order Anura; family Aromobatidae; genus Anomaloglossus; species Anomaloglossus baeobatrachus. The sequence goes on along the minus strand of NC_134353.1, from coordinate 883,053,043 downwards.
TTACAGAAGGATGGATACAAACGGTTTATACCAACAAATAGTAACTCATCTGCAAGATAAACCCTAAGGGGAGGAAAATAAGGGTGCTGTCCTGAGGGACTACTGGAAACCGAATTACCAAATACCGGTAGGTGTAATTCACATTTTCCAGAACGTCCCTCAGGACAGCACCACAGGAGCAGCACCAAAGTAATATCTCAGGGCGGGTACAGAAGCCTTAAGGACACAAGTCCCGGGCAAGAAATAGGTTAGACATATCAATCTGTAAAACCAAAAATATGGATAGTAGTAAGAATCTGCAAGCATATGAAATCCTGTGCAGCTCATCTTAAGGGTTACCAAACATGGCTGGTGTAGGATCCATAGCACCCAGAACCCACCAATGTCTGGAGAACATTAGAAGGACTAATTCTTTGATAAGTACCGTCGTGTACTGAAAAACTACAAGGTAAATCACCATAGTGAGTGTGATATATTCCATACTGCTGAATATTCAGAATAAATGAGGTAGACAGCTTATACTACAGAAACCAGATATAGTGAGAAATACCCGGAAAATGGGTTAGATGAACATTCTTAACACCGCAACAATAGAATAGATGTCAAAGTCCTTAACAGCCTATCAAGGGATGAATAAACCACAGCCCGATAGAATGATCACCGTCTTAGATCAAGAATAAACTTGTCCGTGCTTAATAAACCAGGTCAGTACTGTCATCAGCTCTCCTAGGCTCAAACGACTACCCCTGGTCACAGACCAGCCCACCGTACCACCAGAGGTCACATTCTGGCCCCAGAAGCCCAAGATGTCAATGCATAAACTACTGGATCTTGAGTAATGAGACGGACCGTCATGAAAACTAAAGACATGAAGAGTTGGAGTCTGGAAGGCACGTCTTCCGATATTAGCAAGCCAAGTACATCATCCGACCACTTGAGGGAAGCATTGTTCACCATTCCCAAGGTGCAGATGCCAAGTACAGCGGGGTATGGAATCTGGATGTGATGAAAGTGTCCCAGAAAATGTAGGTGGCCAAACCTCATATACACTGTATACAGTATATATTATATATATTGGAATTTAAAGAACTGGTTTGTCATATCCGTGGCTGCTAATACAGGAGCCTAGTGTTGCCCTGAGCTGGTGTAAAGAAACCATTACCACCTGGGGCAGACTACCCAACTAGAAATGGACTATACTCCATTAGCATGTAATTACCACTATATCGGACACTAGCGTAAACATACCACACAGTCTTCCATAGTGACCAGGGATCATCTTCTAGAGGAATGAGGGCTTCTAATAATCACAAAGTGATATTTCATTTGACAGCGGTGAGACCCTGGATTTTATCTCGTGAGAGCAGTGAGCCTAAGAGGGAGACTATGGAGCTCCCTGCCACAAGATGTTGGAAAACCTCACAGGTTATTTACGAGATTCTGCATGTTGAACAGTGGTCCAGAAAACTAGTCCAATTGCCATCAAGGGACCCGTCACAGTAAAATGGGGCTATTACCATGATCGGCTACATTCAGTTCTTTCCATTATAAGATGAACTCGATAAACATTTCTCTTTAATCATAAGTTATAAATGAGAGACCAGAGCTAAGCAACTAAGCACAGCTGAATACTACTGATTAGAAAGGAAGGACCGGAGCTGAACTCAGATTCCTGTTCTGAAGCCGTAATAAGGAGAATTACTAGGCCAACTCAAACATGGCTGCCAATCACGCTAAGCCAAGTGCAGGTCCAGAAGCGTGAGGCCTCGCTAACCAAAGCCGATGCTAGAGACCCAAGATGCGAAGTATGCAGCCTGAGGCGCAAGGGACGAGGCCACTGGCGCAAGGCCAAAGGCGCCGAGACGCAAGGCCAAAGGTGCAGAGATGCAAGGCGCAATGCCAGAGGTGCAAGGCCCAATGCCAGAGGCGCAAGGCCCAAAGCTAGAGGCGCAATGCCAGAGGCGCAAGGAGCAATGCCAGAGGCGCAAGGTGCAATGCCAGAGGCGCAAGGCACAATGCCAGAGGCACAAGGCGCAATGCCAGACGCGCAAGGCCAGAAACATGAAGCGCAAGGCGCAAGCCCGGAGGCGCAAGGCACAATGCCAGAGGCGCAAGGCCAGAGGCGCAAGGCCAGAGGCACAAGGCCAGACGCGCAAGGCCAGAGGCGCAAGGCCAGAGGCCAGAGGCGCAATGTCAGAGGCACAAGGCGCTATGCCAGACACGCATGGCCAGAAACATGAAGCGCAAGGTCAGAGGCGCAAGGCCAGAGGCGCAAGGCGCAATGCCAGAGGCGCAAGGCCAGAGGCGCAAGGCGCAATGCCAGAGGCACAAGGCCAGAGGCGCAAGGCGCAAGGCCAGAGGCGCAAGGCGCAAGGCCAGAGGCACAAGGCGCAATGCCAGAGGCGCAAGGCCAGAGGCACAAGGAGCAATGCCAGAGGCACAAGGCCAGAGGCACAAGGCGCAATGCCAGAGGCGCAAGGCCAGAGGCACAAGGCGCAATGCCAGAGGCACAAGGCCAGAGGTGCAAGGCGCAATGCCAGAGGCACAAGACGCAATGCCAGAGGCACAAGGCCAGAGGCACAAGGCGCAATGCCAGAGGCGCAAGGCGCAAGGCCAGAGGTGTAAGGCCAGACGCGCAAGGCCAGAGGCACAAGGCGCAATGCCAGAGGCACAAGGCCAGAGGCGCAAGGCGCAATGCCAGAGGCGCAAGGCCAGAGGCACAAGGCGCAATGCCAGAGGCACAAGGCGCAATGCCAGAGGCGCAAGGCCAGAGGCACATAAGGCGCAATGCCAGAGGCGCAAGGCCAGAGGCGCAAGGCGCAAGGCCAGACGCGCAAGGCCAGAGGCCAGAGGCGCAAGGCCATGCGCGCAAGGCCAGAGGCGCAAGGCCAGAGGCACAATGTCAGAGGCTCAAGGCACAATGCCAGAGGCACAAGGCACTATGCCAGACACGCAAGGCCAGAAACATGAAGCGCAAGGCCAGAGGCAAAAGGCACAATGCCAGAGGCGCAAGGCCAGAGGCACAAGGCGCAATGCCAGAGGCGCAAGGCCAGAGGCACAAGGCGCAATGCCAGAGGCGCAAGGCCAGAGGCACAAGGCGCAATGCCAGAGGCACAAGGCGCAATGCCAGAGGCGCAAGGCCAGAGGCACAAGGCGCAATGCCAGAGGCGCAAGGCCAGAAGCACAAGGCGCAATGCCAGAGGCGCAATGCCAGAGGCACAAGGCACAATGCCAGAGGCGCAAGGCCAGAGGCACAAGGCGCAATGCCAGAGGCGCTAGGCCAGAAGCATGAAGCGCAAGACGCAAACCTGGAGGCACAAGCCCGGAGGCACAAGGCACAAGCCCAGTGGAACAAGGCACAATCCCAGAGGCACAAGGCACAAGGCTAGAGGCACAAGCCCAGAGGCACAAGCCCAGAGGCCCAAGGCACAAGCCCAGAGGCCGAGAGCCAGTGAAGCCAAGCCATGAAGGGCAAGGCTGAGAAACAGTAAGACCAGAGACGTCAAGCAGTGAGGCCTTGACTGTCCCAAGGTTCCAAGCCAGCGTGTGGTGAGAGCTGTGTGGCGTGTGGGCCGAGGCCAAAGCCGTGAGGCGCGATGCCGGAGCCCCAAGTTGTGAGATAGAAGGTTGGAGCCGCGAGGCCGGAGCCAGGAGGCGCGAGGCCGGAGCCAGGAGGCGCGAGGCCGGAGCCGTGAGGCGCAAGGCCGGAGCCAGGAGGCCGGAGCCAAGAGGCGCGAGGCTGGAGCCGTGAGGCTTTGAGGCGTGAGCCAGAGTCGTCACGAGGCCAGAACCCTGAGGCGCGAGGCCAGAGTTGTGAGGCCCCATCAGAGTTACCCTTAAGAGTGTAATTCACCTGTGAACTTCAGGATACACCTACTTCATGAGTGGTATCCTAAATGCCAAATTAGTCACACCTGAACCAATTAACTCACCTTGAGGTTCAGCTGGAGGGCAAGTTCCAAATGCGAGATAATGTGTTATATCCACAATTTTCCCTCCTATAGAAGGAGTAAATCAGACAGAACCCGGTCTGGTGAGATAATAGTGGAATCAAATGAGTGTTATTAAACCACAACAACAGGAGGATTAACATAGGGTTCCATCAACAGGTAAATTCTGAACTTAAACATGAGGTCTGCTGATCCCAGCAGAACATAAGGCAGCAACTTCACCATGCAGCATAATCTACTTAGAAAGTTCCAAGCCTACATTTTTGTGCATGAGGCCCAGTGTTCCATAAGGCATGCAGCTTGAGTCAGCCCAGAGGCCCCGCAAATTCCCCAGTGCACTTACCTGTGCAGCATCCACTGTGCTGTGGCTTCACCCTTCTTTCCACCTCCAAATCTTAGAGGGATAGAGGAAACTAGGTAATGCAAAGAGCCCTCCATGAAGAGAAGTGGCATCATGGGCAGGAAGACCACATCGTTGCAGATGGTGTGCTGATGGCTGAGGGACCTCTCTTCAAGAGGTGTCGACCCCGGACCTCTTGACAGAGAGAAGGGAAGGCCGAGACCCCCCGATCTCCCTGAGTCCGTTCTCATACAGCCAGCAATGGCTGAGGGACCTCTCTTCGAGAGGTGTTGGCCCCAGGCGACTTGACAGGGTGAAGGGAAGGCCGAGACCCCCGATCCCCCTGAGCCCGTACTTCTTGAGTCCGTATGATGAAATTCCAAAAGATAAAATAGCTCCACTCTAGAAGCACCTCTCATGCGTCTGTCTCCTGAAGGGAGAGGAAAAATACTGGAGGGTGGAGGTGGGAGGGGCCTTTTAAACCTCTCTGTGATCCTGTCCCTGTATAGGTCAAGGGGATTAACTCCTGTGGTGCTGTCCTGAGGGACGTTCTGGAAAAAGTCACCAATGCTCTGCTGACTCCATAAATGCATAGTCCAAAACATCATTTAGTATTAACATCAGCACAAAAACTTTATCCCCGCTGGGAATTTCATGGTACGGGTTTTCATGGCTGAACAGCTCTACTCAGCCTTACATCACCAAGCACAATGCTAAGTGCACTCATTATATTAGAATTGCATAATGTATTAATATTCAGAGTAAGCCACAAATTATATTGCAGGCTAAGTCTGCCAATATAAGAACATCTCCTTTCTCGGAGAAATAGAGGGGCTTCCCAAATAGTATAGGATAGTAGTAAGAATCTGCAAGCATATGAAATCCTGTGCAGCTCATCTTAAGGGTTACCAAACATGGCTGGTGTAGGATCCATAACACCCAGAACCCACCAATGTCTGAAGAACATTAGAAGGACTAATTCTTTGATAAGTACCGTCGTGTACTCAAAAACTACAAGGCAAATCACCATAGTGAGTGTGATATATTCCATACTGCTGAATATTCAGAATAAATGAGGTAGACAGCTTATACTACAGAAACCAGATATAGTGAGAAATACCCGAAAAATGGGTTAGATGAACATTCTTAACACCGCAACAATAGAATAGATGTCAAAGTCCTTAACAGCCTATCAAGGGATGAATAAACCACAGCCCGATAGAATGACCACCGTCTTAGATCAAGAATAAACTTGTCCGTGCTTAATAAACCAGGTCAGTACTGTCATCAGCTCTCCTAGGCTCAAACGACTACCCCTGGTCACAGACCAGCCCACCGTACCACCAGAGGTCACATTCTGGCCCCAGAAGCCCAAGATGTCAATGCATAAACTACTGGATCTTGAGTAATGAGACGGACCGTCATGAAAACTAAAGACATGAAGAGTTGGAGTCTGGAAGGCACGTCTTCCGATATTAGCAAGCCAAGTACATCATCCGACCACTTGAGGGAAGCATTGTTCACCATTCCCAAGGTGCAGATGCCAAGTACAGCGGGGTATGGAATCTGGATGTGATGAAAGTATCCCAGAAAATGTAGGTGGCCAAACCTCATATACACTGTATACAGTATATATTATATATATTGGAATTTAAAGAACTGGTTTGTCATATCCGTGGCTGCTAATACAGGAGCCTAGTGTTGCCCTGAGCTGGTGTAAAGAAACCATTACCACCTGGGGCAGACTACCCAACTAGAAATGGACTATACTCCATTAGCATGTAATTACCACTATATCGGACACTAGCGTAAACATACCACACAGTCTTCCATAGTGACCAGGGATCATCTTCTAGAGGAATGAGGGCTTCTAATAATCACAAAGTGATATTTCATTTGACAGCGGTGAGACCCTGGATTTTATCTCGTGAGAGCAGTGAGCCTAAGAGGGAGACTATGGAGCTCCCTGCCACAAGATGTTGGAAAACCTCACAGGTTATTTACGAGATTCTGCATGTTGAACAGTGGTCCAGAAAACTAGTCCGATTGCCATCAAGGGACCCATCACAGTAAAACGGGGCTATTACCATGATCGGCTACATTCAGTTCTTTCCATTATAAGATGAACTCGATAAACATTTCTCTTTAATCATAAGTTATAAATGAGAGACCAGAGCTAAGCAACTAAGCACAGCTGAATACTACTGATTAGAAAGGAAGGACCGGAGCTGAACTCAGATTCCTGTTCTGAAGCCGTAATAAGGAGAATTACTAGGCCAACTCAAACATGGCTGCCAATCACGCTAAGCCAAGTGCAGGTCCAGAAGCGTGAGGCCTCGCTAACCAAAGCCGATGCTAGAGACCCAAGATGCGAAGTATGCAGCCTGAGGCGCAAGGGACGAGGCCACTGGCGCAAGGCCAAAGGCGCCGAGACGCAAGGCCAAAGGTGCAGAGATGCAAGGCGCAATGCCAGAGGTGCAAGGCCCAATGCCAGAGGCGCAAGGCCCAAAGCTAGAGGCGCAATGCCAGAGGCGCAAGGAGCAATGCCAGAGGCGCAAGGTGCAATGCCAGAGGCGCAAGGCACAATGCCAGAGGCACAAGGCGCAATGCCAGACGCGCAAGGCCAGAAACATGAAGCGCAAGGCGCAAGCTCGGAGGCGCAAGGCACAATGCCAGAGGCGCAAGGCCAGAGGCGCAAGGCCAGAGGCACAAGGCCAGACGCGCAAGGCCAGAGGCGCAAGGCCAGAGGCCAGAGGCGCAATGTCAGAGGCACAAGGCGCTATGCCAGACACGCATGGCCAGAAACATGAAGCGCAAGGTCAGAGGCGCAAGGCCAGAGGCGCAAGGCGCAATGCCAGAGGCGCAAGGCCAGAGGCGCAAGGCGCAATGCCAGAGGCACAAGGCGCAATGCCAGAGGCGCAAGGCCAGAGGCACATAAGGCGCAATGCCAGAGGCGCAAGGCCAGAGGCACAAGGCGCAAGGCACAAGGCCAGACGCGCAAGGCCAGAGGCCAGAGGCGCAAGGCCATGCGCGCAAGGCCAGAGGCGCAAGGCCAGAGGCACAATGTCAGAGGCTCAAGGCACAATGCCAGAGGCACAAGGCACTATGCCAGACACGCAAGGCCAGAAACATGAAGCGCAAGGCCAGAGGCAAAAGGCACAATGCCAGAGGCGCAAGGCCAGAGGCACAAGGCGCAATGCCAGAGGCGCAAGGCCAGAGGCACAAGGCGCAATGCCAGAGGCGCAAGGCCAGAGGCACAATGCGCAATGCCAGAGGCGCAAGGCCAGAGGCACAAGGCGCAATGCCAGAGGCGCTAGGCCAGAAGCATGAAGCGCAAGACGCAAACCTGGAGGCACAAGCCCGGAGGCACAAGGCACAAGCCCAGTGGAACAAGGCACAATCCCAGAGGCACAAGGCCAGAGGCACAAGGCGCAATGCCAGAGGCGCAAGGCCAGAAGCACAAGGCGCAATGCCAGAGGCGCAAGGCCAGAGGCACAAGGCACAATGCCAGAGGCGCAAGGCCAGAGGCACAAGGCGCAATGCCAGGGGCGCAAGGCCAGAGGCACAATGCGCAATGCCAGAGGCGCAAGGCCAGAGGCACAAGGCGCAATGCCAGAGGCGCAAGGCCAGAGGCACAAGGCGCAATGCCAGAGGCGCAAGGCCAGAAGCACAAGGCGCAATGCCAGAGGCGCAAGGCCAGAGGCACAAGGCGCAATGCCAGAGGCGCAAGGCCAGAGGCACAAGGCGCAATGCCAGAGGCGCAAGGCCAGAGGCACAAGGCGCAATGCCAGAGGCGCAAGGCCAGAAGCACAAGGCGCAATGCCAGAGGCGCAAGGCCAGAGGCACAAGGCACAATGCCAGAGGCGCAAGGCCAGAGGCACAAGGCGCAATGCCAGAGGCGCTAGGCCAGAAGCATGAAGCGCAAGACGCAAACCTGGAGGCACAAGCCCGGAGGCACAAGGCACAAGCCCAGTGGAACAAGGCACAATCCCAGAGGCACAAGGCACAAGGCTAGAGGCACAAGGCACAAGCCCAGAGGCACAAGCCCAGAGGCCCAAGGCACAAGCCCAGAGGCCGAGAGCCAGTGAAGCCAAGCCATGAAGGGCAAGGCTGAGAAACAGTAAGACCAGAGACGTCAAGCAGTGAGGCCTTGACTGTCCCAAGGTTCCAAGCCAGCGTGTGGTCAGAGCTGTGTGGCGTGTGGGCCGAGGCCAAAGCCGTGAGGCGCGATGCCGGAGCCCCAAGTTGTGAGATAGAAGGTTGGAGCCGCGAGGCCGGAGCCAGGAGGCGCGAGGCCGGAGCCAGGAGGCGCGAGGCCGGAGCCGTGAGGCGCAAGGCCGGAGCCAGGAGGCCGGAGCCAAGAGGCGCGAGGCTGGAGCCGTGAGGCTTTGAGGCGTGAGCCAGAGTCGTCACGAGGCCAGAACCCTGAGGCGCGAGGCCAGAGTTGTGAGGCCCCATCAGAGTTACCCTTAAGAGTGTAATTCACCTGTGAACTTCAGGATACACCTACTTCATGAGTGGTATCCTAAATGCCAAATTAGTCACACCTGAACCAATTAACTCACCTTGAGGTTCAGCTGGAGGGCAAGTTCCAAATGCGAGATAATGTGTTATATCCACAATTTTCCCTCCTATAGAAGGAGTAAATCAGACAGAACCCGGTCTGGTGAGAAAATAGTGGAATCAAATGAGTGTTATTAAACCACAACAACAGGAGGATTAACATAGGGTTCCATCAACAGGTAAATTCTGAACTTAAACATGAGGTCTGCTGATCCCAGCAGAACATAAGGCAGCAACTTCACCATGCAGCATAATCTACTTAGAAAGTTCCAAGGCTAAATTTGTGTGCATGAGGCCCAGTGTTCCATAAGGCATGCAGCTTGAGTCAGCCCAGAGGCCCCGCAAATTCCCCAGTGCACTTACCTGTGCAGCCTCCACTGTGCTGTGGCTTCACCCTTCTTTCCACCTCCAAATCTTAGAGGGATAGAGGAAACTAGGTAATGCAAAGAGCCCTCCATGAAGAGAAGTGGCATCATGGGCAGGAAGACCACATCGTTGCAGATGGTATGCTGATGGCTGAGGGACCTCTCTTCAAGAGGTGTCGACCCCGGACCTCTTGACAGAGAGAAGGGAAGGCCGAGACCCCCCGATCTCCCTGAGTCCGTTCTCATACAGCGAGCAATGGCTGAGGGACCTCTCTTCGAGAGGTGTTGGCCCCAGGCGACTTGACAGGGTGAAGGGAAGGCCGAGATCCCCGATCCCCCTGAGCCCGTACTTCTTCAGTCCATATGATGAAATTCCAAAAGATAAAATAGCTCCACTCTAGAAGCACCTCTCATGCGTCTGTCTCCTGAAGGGAGAGGAAAAATACTGGAGGGTGGAGGTGGGAGGGGCCTTTTAAACCTCTCTGTGATCCTGTCCCTGTATAGGTCAAGGGGATTAACTCCTGTGGTGCTGTCCTGAGGGACATTCTGGAAAAAGTCACCAATGCTCTGCTGACTCCATAAATGCATAGTCCAAAACATCATTTAGTATTAACATCAGCACAAAAACTTTATCCCCGCTGGGAATTTCATGGTACGGGTTTTCATGGCTGAACAGCTCTACTCAGCCTTACATCACCAAGCACAATGCTAAGTGCACTCATTATATTAGCATTGCATAATGTATTAATATTCAGAGTAAGCCACAAATTATATTGCAGGCTAAGTCTGCCAATATAAGAACATCTCCTTTCTTGGAGAAATAGAGGGGCTTCCCAAATAGGGGACCCTTGTCTGAAATCTATATTCTCTAGGAGAGTATATGGTTAGGGGTAGCCTGCATTATAAAGATGGGGAATATCGATTCGCACGACCAGCTCCAGCATCCACGTCAATCTGTGGCTGCCGGTCAGTAGCTTCGAGAACCACCTCCTCAGTGACCAATGGCCTAAGAACTGCCTTTTGTCTGTCTATATCCGTGGCTCTTCTTTTAAATAGCATGTCACGTGCGTCATGTCGAAATGATGACAAGCTGTGTTGGGCTGGCTAATCAAAATAGGAGACAGGGATGTCATCAGATAAGAGATGGTTCTTAAGTCACAGATTATTTAGGTGGTTGTTAGACCAGGTCACACCATCTCTGCCACATAAGAGAACCCCCTTTTACCTCCTGCACCAATAAGACTGAATAGGTTAGTTTTGGAGCTATGATGTGATTATTTAGGCACTGATACATCCACAGTCTTTGAATTGCAGAATATGTATGTTTGGCAAATGCTGGGAACTTGGGCGACAAACACAATTTTTCATCGTAAATCAAGAAGGAAATAAAATGCACCAATATTTCCATCTCACATTTAATAGCCTTTATGGAATTAAAAACTTCTGTTCAAACCAGTTATTAAAAAAACTCCTCGTTCATCATGATGATGTTATAGATTATATCTGAAGAGGAAAACATTTTGTGAAAATATTCTCATCTCCAGGATGCAAGTGTCTCAAATGTGGGATCGTTCCGTTACAAGGAAAGTCCCATTATTTCATACTGAATCACCATCTTAAATATTAATGAGTAATGGAAGGAAGAAGGAACCTGCTGACAACTTGTCTTGTGTGTGCCAGGATAAGCTAAATGTTTCTTCCATGTGGATATTATACCCTAAAATGTTAAATATGGTAATAAAGACTTTCCTACCCTTTGCCCCCTATAAAGTCATGGAAGACAAATTCTCTTGGTGCCCAATGAAGAGGTTTCAAAACGGATCTCAACAACATCTGTACCTGAAATTCATACTTGCTACAAGTCCTGATGGAACATTAAGTGAGGTTCTGGAGGAGTTAATGGACTGTACTGGAGGTGAGGCTTAAATGGCCTCAATTTGGCCTTCTAAATGTAGGAAGGTATAGAATTTCAATATGGAAACTTTTGGACAATCATTCATTGAATTGCCTCTTGTCCTTGTAATTGGATTACTTAAAGGGAACCTGTCAGGTGCAATATGCACCCAGAACCATGATCAGTTCTGGGTGCATATTTCTAGTCCCTACCTAACTGTACCAGCATCTAGTGGCATAGTTAAAGAGATCTTTAGATAAAGTATTTTTAAAGATCCTTTATGATATGCTAATGAGAGCAGGGACTAGTCGTAAGGGCGTTAGTTTACCCTACTAATCCACACTCTTAGCATGTTAGCACGCCCACAGTGCCTGGGGAAGTGCACTGAGCCTAAACCTGGCATCTGAGGGGGTGACAACGGACACAGGTATGCACGTCCCAGCCGATGACGCTGGGCAATGAGCATTGAATACAATCTGCAAATCTAATCATATGCTAAATAGTTGCAAGTCAATTTATGTGTGAGATAGCCAAGATGATTCATCATAAAATGAAGGTAATCAAACGCTGAAAGCTGTAGTGGAGGGCAAACTATGGAGCCTGAAAGTCAAAAGTTCAAAACATTGTTGACCTTTTGCTTGTCTCTGTATACCAAATATGAATTATTGCAATATCAAGGGAGATTTTCACACTTGACAGATGTAACACAAGCAGATCAGCAAGTAAATACCTGTGTGAAGAGAGGAGGAATGAGCATTAGCTTCATGCCATCTTTAACTGCCATGACACTTTGGAAATATATATTGCACGCATGCCCCTCAGCACATGTGCTACCCCTAAGCTAGGAGCAATAGATCTTGGAATTATAATAAGTTCCACAATTGGATGTGTTAAAAAAAATGTTCCTGTGCTGAGATAATCTTATATATGTGTCCCTGTTATGTGCCACGTAATGGCAGTGTCTAACCATGCAATATGCTCCAGTTCATGTTCAGCAAATATTATAGCTCCTGGCCATGGGAGAAAGCAAAAGAAAGTATAGAGACAGGACAGTTTGGGATCGCAGCTGATTCTTTATGTGAGGTAAAACATTTTCCTTTCTGCTTTATCACATGAGTGTTTCTGCCCGTCACCAGCAGTCTGCACTCATCATAGAACATGTCTCACGTTAATGACATATGAGCTCGCTGAGTTGATTTATGATGCGCTCAGGGGACAGGAGACTCGGAAGCATTACTCCTGTGATAAAACAGGAACTCACTGAAAGCAGCAGCAGCTGCAAGCCTCTGTTATGTTGTCTGTATAATCACTTATTCTTCCTCCCCTTGCCATGAATTGTGGTATGTGCCGATTAGAGATGAGCGAAGCGGCCGTGGTTCGGCTCGAGTTCGGTTCGCCGAACGGAGGTCCCGTTCGAGTTCGGTTCGGCGAACCGCTCGAACCGCATAGGAAACAATGTGAGGCAATCACAAACACATAAAAACACCTAGAAAACACCCTCAAAGGTGTCCAAAAGGTGACAAACAACTCACAACACAACACAAACACATGGGAAAGTGACAAGGACATATACTCATGCGAAAACAAAAGAGCTGGACAAGGAAAAAGAGGAGGAGACACAGATATAGGCATGGCATGCCCTTCTAAAATCATGTAAAACACCGCAAGGTGACTCCAAGCGGAGTCTCCCTTTTTTCCAAAAATTGGGCCACACAGACACCCACCCCTTCAGTGTCAGCACTTGTGCCCCAGTTGTACAATTCACAGCTAGATTTGCATCAAGCACATTCAAAAATACGCCATACTTAACCGTCCCCAGGATGACACCGGGGTAGTTAGCTAAGTCTTTGCTGAACCATGACTTGTTCATCTTGGCTCCTTTTAAAAAACACAGCAAGCAAGGGTTACTCCAAGCGGAGTCTCCCTTTTTTCCAAAAATTGGGCCCCACACACACCCACCCCTTCAGTGGCAGCAGTTGTGCCCCAGTTGTACACTTCACAGTTAGATTTGCATCAAGCACATTCAAAAATACGCCATACTTAACCGTCCCCAGGATGACAGCGGGGTAGGTAGCAAAGTCTTTCCTGATCCCAGCTCTGTTCATCTTGGCTCCTTTTAAAAAACAGAGCAAGGGTTACTCCAAGAAGAGTCTCCCTTTTTTCCAAAAATTGGGCCACACACACACCCACCCCTTCAGTAGCAGCAGTTGTGCCCCCGTTGTACACTTCACAGGTACATTTGCATCAAGCACATTCCAAATCCACAAGCATTTACTCTCCCCAGGATGACACAGGGGTAGTAAATTCCTTGTGGATCCATGACTTGTTCATTTTGCTGAACGTTAGTCTGTCCACATTGTCACTGGACAGACGCGTGCGCTTATCTGTCAGCACACACCCAGCAGCACTGAAGACACGTTCAGAGACAACACTGGCAGCTGGACACGACAAAATCTCCAAGGCGTAAGTGGAGAGCTCTGGCCATTTTTCAAGATTTGAAGCCCAAAATGAGCAAGGCTCCATTTGCAAAGTCATGGCATCGATGTTCATTTGGAGATACTCCTGTATCATCCTCTCCAGCCGTTGACTATGTGTCAGACTTGTTGTCTCTGGTGGCCTTGCAAAGGAGGGTCTAAAAAAATTATGAAAAGATTCAATAAAATTGCTGTTACCGGCACCAGATACGGTGCTACTGGTACAGGTAGACTGTTGAAGATGACGAGACCGTCCCATGTTTGTCAAGTTACAACTGGGAGATTCACTCCCTGCACCTGCATGGTTGTTTGGTGGAAAAGTTGAGCTAAGATTGAGTAACAGCTTCTGTTGATACTCCTGCATACGTGCGTCCCTTTCTATGTCTGGAATTATGTCACAAAATTTGGACTTGTACCGGGGATCTAATAGTGTGGCAAGCCAGTAGTCATCATCACTTCTAATTTTGACAATACGAGGGTCATGTTGGAGGTAGTGCAGCAAGAAGGCACTCATGTGTCTTGCGCAGCCATGCGGACCAAGTCCACGCTGTGTTTGTGGCATAGAGGTGCTAACCGTTCTTTCTTCCTCTGACATGTCCCCCAACCTCTTTCAACTGAAATTTGACCAAGGTCTCCCTCATCCGCTGAGTCTTCCATGTCCATGGACAGTTCGTCCTCCATTTCTTCATGTTCTCCTGCACCTTCCTCAACATTTCGCCTGCTACCATGCGCCCTTGTTGATCCCTGTCCCCCATGGTCCCATGCCTGCCGCGTTAGTGATGATGAACGTCTGGACCTTTGTGATGTTGTTGTCTCTTGCGTATATGAATCCTGTAGTTCCTCCCCTTCCTGTTGTCCCACCCCCTGACTCCGAATAGTGTTTAGCGTGTGCTCCAGCATGTAAATGACTGGAATTGTCATGCTGATAATGGCATTGTCAGCGCTAAACATATTCGTCGCCATGTCGAAACTGTGCAGAAGGGTGCATAGGTCCTTGATCTGAGACCACTCCATCAGGGTGATCTGCCCCACCTCTGCATCTCGTTGGCCCAGGCTATACGTCATGACGTATTGCACCAGGGCTCAACGGTGCTGCCACTGTCGCTGTAACATGTGGAGAGTCGAATTCCAGCGTGTCGGCACATCGCATTTCAGGCAATGAACCGGCAGGCCGAAAGACTTCTGGAGTGATGCAAGTCGCTCAGCAGCGGTGGTTGAACGGCGGAAGTGAGCAGACAGTTTTCGTGCCCTGTGCAGAAGGCCATCTAGGCCGGGATAGTGTGTTAAAAATTGCTGGACAACAAGGTTCAACACGTGAGCCATACAAGGCACGTGTGTCACCTTGCCCAGGCGAAGGGCCGCACCCAGGTTTGCAGCATTGTCGCACACGGCCTTACCAGGCTGCAGGTTGAGTGGAGACAATCATTTATTAAACTCAGTCTCCAGAGCTGCCCACAACTCAGCCGCTGTGTGACTCTTATTTCCAAGACATTTCAAGCTAAAGACCGCCTGATGCCATTGCGCTCTGCTGCCAGCATAGTAATGAGGGGTGCGTGATTCCTTCTGCGCAGTTAGAACGCTGGTGGCCTGACCAGGCAGGCTTGGGGCGGAGGTGGAGGACCCAGACGAGGTGGAGGAGGCAGAAGCAGTGGCGGAACTTGGACAGACAGAGGATTGACACACAAGTCGTGGGGACGGCAAGACTTGTGCAGCAGACCCTTCACCATCTATCACCATAGTTACCCAGTGCCCAGTCAGCGACATGTAACGTCCCTGTCCATGCTTACTGGTCCAAGTATCGGTGGTGAAATGCACCCGTTGACACACAGAGTTTCTCAAGGAAGCGGTGATGTTGTGTGCGACATGCTGGTGTAGCGCAGGCACACCTTTCTTAGAGAAGTAGTGGCGACTGGGCATCTGGTACTGGGGCACAGCGACAGACATAAGGTCTCTAAAATCCTGTGTGTCCACCAGGCAGAAAGGCAGCATTTCGGTAGCCAAGAGCTTACAGAGGGATAAAGTCAACCTCTTAGCTTTGTCATGGGTCGCAGGAAATGGCCTTTTATTTGTCCACATCTGAGGGACAGAGATCTGGCTGTTGTGTGTAGACGGTGTTGAGTAGGGTGTCCCTGGAAAAATGCAGGTTTGTGAGGAAAGTGCAGGCGTAGACATGATGTTGCCTTCATCCAACGTTGGTGCTATCGATGTCTGAGAAAGCTGTACACACGCACTTGTTTCCCCTTCCAAACCAACTGACGACCTACCAAGCAAACTGCCTGTTGCGGTTACAGTGGTGGAAGTTGTGCGTGGAAAACCAGGTGTGACAGCTGTCCCCACAGTCCTAGAAGATGAAGAGAGCGCGGATGCACTGGAAGGGGCAGGTGGTGGATGGTTCGCTCCGCTAGGCCGCATTGCAGCACGGTGAGCTTCCCACTGGGACATATGATATTTATTCATGTGACGATTCATGGAAGAAGTTGTCAAACTGCTGAGGTTTTGCCCTCTACTAACAGAATCACGACAAATTTTACAGATCACATAATTTGGGCGATCTTTTGCTATGTCAAAAAAGGACCAGGCTAGGCAAGGCTTAGAGGGCATGCAACCTGCTGATCCACCCCGACTAGTGCTCAGAGGCAGAGTGGTGGCTGAGGATGCAGTTGTAGACGTGCTACCAGTGCTCCGACTCTGTCCAGGATGGCGCAAGGTAACTTCATCGTCGGTTGCATCCTCCTCCACCGCCTCTGTTGACCTCCTCGAGTGCATGACTGTGGGTTGACAGTAGGTGGGATCTAGAACTTCCTCATCAATTGTTGTGTTTGCACTCCCCTCACCCTCAGACCGAGCCTCTTCTTGCCCTGACAGAATATTTAAGTTGTGATCCCAATCTGGTATCTGCGTCTCATCGTCATCAGTATGTTCCTCATTGTCTATAACAACAGGTGTTACAGTTTGTGAAAAAGGGTCAACATTATGCTCAGAAACTTGGTCCTCACGGCCTGAATCAGAGTCACAAAGGTTCTGGGCATTACTGCAGACTATTTCCTGGTCTGTACTCACTGTAGCTTGGGAGCAGACCTCTGATTCCCAGCCTATAGTGTGACTGAACAGCTCTGCACACTCAGCCATCTCAGTTCCACCATACTGTGCAGGGCGGATGGAGACATCAGAGCTGGGAGAAAGCAAGTGTGATTGGGCTGACAACTCAGAGGACTGGTGTTTTTTGGATGCGGTAGTTGAGGTGGCGGAGAGGGCACTTGTTGGACCACTTGAGATCCATTCAAGCATTTTCCTTTTTTGGCCATCATCTACCTTTGTTCCAGTTGTTCGTGTCCGTAAAAAAGGGAGCACATCGGATTGTCCACGGTAAGTAGTAGACATCTTACTTTTGCTGGAAGATGGTCTATCTTCAGCAGATGTTAATGGAGCTTTGCCACCTTCCCCACGGACAAACCCTTTTTTTCCTTTTCCAACACGCCTCTTCCCCTTTCCACCAGCATCTGTCATTTTGCCACTCATTTTGATTGCGACAAGATTGTGCACTTAAAATGTGGTAGTAAAAATTGAGAGGTGATGTAGATTGCATCGGTGTTCTAGATTTATTAACAGCAGAATAAACAACAATAATTATCCCTGACAATGCAACTACGGCCCTTAAACTGGCAGCATAGTTTGCTAGTATAATGGCTTAGTAACAATGAGTTTGAGTGTGCAATGCAGAGGTGCTGCAAATAGATTTGCACTAGCGGGACACTAATAGAAGTCCAACTGCCACTTTTAGGATGCCACTAAGTTTACTCAGTGTTTGCTAGTATAATGGCTTAGTAACAATGATTTTGAGTGTGCAATGCAGAGGTGCTGCAAATAGATTTGCACTAGTGGGACACTAATGGAAGTCCAACTGCCACTTTTAGCATGCCACTAAGTTTACTCAGTGTTTGCTAGTATAATGGCTTAGTAACAATGAGTTTGAGTGTGCAATGCAGAGGTGCTGCAAATAGATTTGCACTAGTGGGACACTAATGGAAGTCCAACTGCCACTTTTAGGATGCCACTAAGTTTACTCAGTGTTTGCTAGTATAATGGCTTAGTAACAATGAGTTTGAGTGTGCAATGCAGAGGTGCTGCAAATAGATTTGCACTAGTGGGACACTAATGGAAGTCCAACAGCCACTTTTAGGATGGCATTAAGTTTACTCAGTGTTTGCTAGTATAATGGCTTAGTAACAATGAGTTTGAGTGTGCAATGCAGAGGTTCTGCAAATAGATTTGCACTAGTGGGACACTAATGGAAGTCCAACTGCCAATTTTAGGATGCCACTAAGTTTACTCAGTGTTTGCTAGTATAATGGCTTAGTAACAATGAGCTTGAGTGTGCAAAGGGCAGTAGGGTACAGTGGCAGGGTTGTGGGTCTGGGTAGAGGAAAGGAAGCCTCACTTTCTATCCCTCCTAATGGGGAAATGCAGCGAGGAAATCCCTGAGCTTAGCTACACAGACGCTGTTATCTTGTGTAGCTGTTAAAATCTGTTTCCAAGACCTGACTGTCACCTATGGCTCTGAGCCTGCTGTTATTAGCCCTTACAAGGGCTAAAAGAAATTTCTATCCCTATTCTGTATAGCGCTGTGTGTAGAGCGTACACAGCAGTATCGGAGACAGGAGCAACGCCAGCGGTGACTGACACCCAGACGCAGAAGGCAGATAATGGCGTCCAGACGGGCAGATGCCCGTATTTATAATGCAGGGACATGTGACATGGACATCCTATCACACATGCCGTTGCTTCTCTGGCTAAAAGTCCACTTAGCTGTGTGTGTGTCTGGGATTGGCTGACATGCTGGCCCGCCCCACTACACGCGCGCGCTTAGGGAAGGAAGACAAGGAAAAAAAAAAATGGCGATTGCCATTATCCCAGCAGCAGTGATCTGAATGCGCTGTTCCCGCACACTACACGCTGAAATTTCATAATAGTGTGAGTCACAGAGTGACTTACACTATTACAGCGGAAAGCCAGCTAGTAATTAGCTTGGCTTTTTGCTTCTAGAACTGTTCTCGAACGTAACTAGAACTATCGAGCTTTTTTAGCAAAAAGCTCGAGTTCTAGTTCAATCTAGAACAGACCCCAAAATCACTCGAACTGCGAACTGGAGAACCACGAACCGCGAACCGCGCTCAATTCTAGTGCCGATCATATTCCTGTACGGTCAGACATAGCCATTACACAGTACATAGCGGGGGCACAAGTAGAAGATGATCTCTGCACAGGAGATATATATCTGATTGTGGAACTAATAATTATTCCTGATCTATTGACTTTCTTTTTAGGACAGCTCCTATAAAATGCACATACCATTATTGCTTTTTCTGAGATTTTCCCCAGCTTTTTTTTAGCTTTAAAGGCTTATAAATTCTTGTTTTTCCTGCTGTATGAATGAAAGTATACCTTCCAATTTTGAATGAAAGGGAAGAGGGACATATAGTAAACAACAACTCCCCCAGTGCACAGTGGGTCCCTACACGATATGTTCCAATATGCCCCCACAGTATATTCCCACACAAAGTATGATATCTCCAGTTAATCTTCCATACAGTATGATGCCCCACAGGATCCCACTACACAGTAAAATAATAATGTCCCAAACACAGTATGATGCCCGTCCAGCCACCCATAATGATGCATCAGCTACCTACAAATCGGTATTATAGACCCATTACTGGCTGTGAGCTGCCACACAAGGTCCATTTACAGAGTCTTTATACTGTATTCATGGTACTAAGGGGGCATTTACTATGTGGTGAGATTGCACATCACACAGGATGATACCTCCACATAACATGATGCACCCAAAGCCTTCCTTCACACAGTATGATGTCTCCCACAGTCTATTTCCCACACATTTTGATGCTCCCAAAGCTCCTTACGCACAGCATAA
Organism: Anomaloglossus baeobatrachus; assembly: GCF_048569485.1. NCBI lineage: Eukaryota > Metazoa > Chordata > Amphibia > Anura > Aromobatidae > Anomaloglossus > Anomaloglossus baeobatrachus. The sequence goes on along the minus strand of NC_134353.1, from coordinate 883,033,525 downwards.
TGTGCCCTCAGTCCCACCCCCACACAGTACAATGCTCCCAATCTTCCCAAGACAGTAGGATGTCCCTACAGCTCCCCATTATGAAGCATAGACTACTTACAATTCTATATTATAGACCCATGGGGGCTCTGAGTACTGTCACAAGGGGTCCATTTACAGAGCCCTTATGCTGTATTCATGCTACTCTGGAGGTGTGACGCACTGGGCAAGCCAGGGGTCACAGGTCATAACACCACCACACCCTACACCCCAGTTAGGAACACCAAGGCTAACCTAAAATCCTTGTTGCCTTCCTCCAGGGGCTGATGTCCACACCAGGGGGTGGGCCAGGCGGTTGGCTCCGCCCACCAAGGAGTTCACAGCCCTGGAGGCGGGAGAACCAGGCAGATAAGAAAAGTTAGTGAAAGTAGAAGGAGTTAAAGTGGAAGACTAAGTGAGAGTAGTGACAGAAAAAGGAACAGTTAAGCAAGCCTGAAGTTGGTCGGGGTGTGTGCCCCGGACTGAGACAGCAAGGTCAGCAGACGGCGGTGACTGTCTGCAGGGGAGACTGCTTGGAGGTTGCTGGAAGGACCGTGGACGGGTGGTGGCCCGGCGGTACCGGAGCGGTATACGAAGAGCAGTCAGCACCATTGGCAGGGGCCTTTCGGATCCCGGCAAGGCTAGGAGTCGCCGTGAATTTGCCAAATCCGTTAGTGAAGGGGACCTCTGGGTCTCCCAACAACCAAGTCCCGATTGAAGGCAACAGTCCAACCGTTACAGAGAGACACCGCCACCGCCAGGGCACCAGTTTCTCAGGGCCAGCGCCTGCGGGCAAAGTAGGGCTCCTCCGGCCCATATCCAAGCTGGGGAGCGGGTTACCGGTGGGAACCCATCGCAACCATCATCATCTTAGGTGCAGGAAAAGGGACCGTCACCGTCAACTACTGGGGAAGCAAGTGCAGCCGTCCGTGGGAACCGTCTTTCCAGCCGTGTGTTTTACCGAGAACTGTGTTATCGTGTCAGGCTGAGTGAGTACCACAGTGCCGCAAGGCACAGCGCTGCCCCTGCGTCCCTGCACCCCACCAAGCCCTGCATCACCCACCTCATCACTGGGCCCCGGGACAACTACACCCTACCCACGGAGGGGAGGAATAACATCTAGCTGCTCCATACCATCACCCCCGGGATCCCCATACAGAGCAGCGGTGGTGTCAACAAATCACCACAACCGTGGGTGGCGTCACGGACAATAAACTATCCCAAAAACCAATCCCCTTTCACTCACGGGCGAGGAGCGCCGCTCGAGTCCCCGGGATCCGGCCCATCGCTCGAGCCACCGAGCAGCAGCAGCAGCAGGCCGCAGCAGCCGCAGCGGCAGCCGGACCCGAGCAGTGGGAGAGCGCGGCGTCCCCTCCTCCGCCCGCGACAACTTGGCGTCACGAACAGGATCTTACCGCTCTGCCGTTGGGTAGAGGTGCGCCCTGTTACCGCCGGAGGTGGCCGGCCGGAAAATTTCAGAAGCCGCCATCTTTGGCGCGAAAAGTTCCCGCTCGAGCGTCTTCTCGAGTAGTAGAGGCGCGAAGGCCAAAACCCCGCCCCGATAGAGGAGGGGCTGGAAAGAGGCTAAGGGGGACGGAAACAAGATGTCTGCGCCCGACGGAGCCGCTGGAGGAGCGGTGGTCGCAGCCGCAGTGGCACCCGTGGATGGGAATGGGCCTGCCCAGGTCCCGGCCGCGCTGGCGGGAGGCGCCGCAGTCCCCGCGCTCGCTCAGGTGATGCCGTTCTCCTTGCCCTATGCGCCCGGAGCTACCTGGCTACCGCAGTATGACGGGAAACCTGATGCTTTACAGGTCTTCCGGAAAAAGCTTAACCCGTTGCTAGAACTGTACCCCCTGACCGATAAGCAACGTGCAGCGGTAGTGCTGGGCCAGTTAACCGGCGCGGCTGAGCAGGAGGCGGAGACCTGGGCCGAGGGGGACTGGTTCTCTGTAGCCACCATCTTTGAGAAGCTAGAAACTGCCTTTGAGACCCGTACTGAAGCTGAGCTGAGGATGCAGTTTTACCAGTGCCGGCAACGGTCTGTGGATAGCATTCGGGACTATGCTTTACGTCTGCAAACCGCCCTCCGCACGCTAAAGCGGGTGAATCCTATCAATGAGGCGGACAGCAACAAGATGTTAGTAGAGCAATTTGTGCAGGGGATGAGGTCCCCTGAGGATCGCAAACAACTCCGGCTGTGGGCCCTAGAACACCCTGATGTGGACTTTGCCGTGTTAAAGGAACGGGCCATTAAAGCACTGCAGCCCCCAGCTTCGGAAATCTTGGAGCCAGCCCCGTGGCCCATTGAGACGGCCCCTGTTGTGGTGGCCCCTGCCCTACCAACCTCCCCAATACCTACAGCCCCAAGCAGCACGATGGAGGAACTGGCAGCCCAGGTCCGTCGCATGGACGGAGACCTCGCCAAGATTCTCGCTGCACTCCAACCTTTGACCAGATCTCAGCCTCCAGCACAGATACAGCTTTCCGACAGCCCTGAGGATGTTCCCTGGATGCAGCGGAGAAGTGCTAACAACCCGCGGAGCAGACCTCCAACCTGCTACAAGTGCCGTAAGCCTGGGCATTACTTCCGACAGTGCCCGTTAAACGAGCAACCCCTGGGGTCCCGGGCCAATCCTCAGGAGTAGAACCCCGTGGCCCCCCAGACTGGCGGGACCGGTATATCGGGGCCCGGCCCATCATCCCCGTGGCTGTGGACGGCATACCGGTCATGGCTCTCTTGGACACTGGATCACAGGTAACCACCATACCATACACATTGTACCAGCGGTATTGGGGGATAGACGAGCTGGCTCCCCCAGATACTAGTATAACACTAATTGCTGCTAATGGACTCCCATTGACCCAAGTGGGGTATAAACAAGTGGCTATGACAGTGGGGCAAGCTGAACTGCAACACCAGGGTATGATTGTGATCATGAATGAACCCAGTGATCATAACCCGAAGATAGTGCTAGGAACCAATGTGATGGAGCACTGTATGGGTGATGTGTTGGCCCTACTGCAGCAGCTGGCCGCCACGGCGGCGGGGAGCCGACAGAGAGCTGTGCAGCGTGAGATCCGAGCCTTGATGTATCACCAGCATGTAAACTCAACAGGAGGAGAGATTGGTGGAGTGAGAGTGATGGATGTTGCTCCGTTGATTGTGCCCCCTAGGAGTGAGATGATGATTTGGTGTAGGGCAGCGGTAGGGCCTCAGGGGCGTGACTATCCTGCCATGATGGAGCCCATACCCTCCGAGCACTGGCCCACTGTAATGGCCGCCCGAGGGGTGGTAGACGTAAAGAAGGGGAGAGTGCCCGTGAGGGTACTGAACTGTGGGGGGGAAGAGGTCAGGCTTCCCCGGTATGCCACCATTGCCAAGCTGCTCACCCTGGATCCCCACACCATCCACGAGGCCACTCCCTCAGTTTCCCCACCTACTACCAGCACTCCCCCGCCTCAAGGGGAGGTAAATGAGTGGCACCAACAGCTACACGTGGGCACTGATGATACCCCTACACATCACAAAGCAGGGGTATACAGGGTGGTGCGGGAGTATGAACAAGTTTTCAGCAAACATCCACTAGACTTTGGGCAGATCAAAGGGGTCCAACACCACATCCCCACCGGTGAACACCCCCCTATCAAAGAGAGGTACAGGCCTATTCCTCCTGCACATTACCAGTGTGCCAAAGATATGTTGAGGAACATGAAGGAGGCAGGGGTTATTCGGGACAGCTGTAGTCCCTGGGCCGCTCCGTTGGTACTGGTCAAGAAGGATGGTACCATGCGGATGTGTGTGGACTACCGGAAGATTAATCAGATAACGCATAAAGATGCCTACCCACTGCCCTGTATTGAAGAGTCTTTGGCCGCACTGAGAACCGCAAATTACTTCTCTACCCTTGACCTCACCAGTGGGTACTGGCAAGTGGCAGTGGCCCCGGAGGACCGGGAGAAAACCGTCTTCACCACCCCAATGGGGCTCTGTGAATTCAATAGTATGCCGTTTGGGCTGTGCAATGCCCCTGGAACCTTCCAACGGCTGATGGAGTGCTGTCTGGGACATCTAAACTTCGAGACCGTCCTGTTATACCTGGATGATGTGATTGTGTACTCTCAGACATACGAAGCCCATCTGGAGCACCTAGCCAAGGTGTTCGCGTCCCTTGCCAAATACGGGATGAAGTTGAAGCCCTCTAAGTGCCACCTGCTGAAACCCAGAGTGCAGTACCTGGGGCATGTGGTGAGTGCGGAAGGTGTCACCCCCGACCCTGAGAAGATCACTGCCATCCAGGACTGGCCAAGACCAACCACCGTGAGGGAAGTAAGGCAGTTTTTGGGTCTGGTGGGGTACTACCGGCGCTTCATCAAGGGGTACACGAAGATGGCTGCTCCCATGCAAGACCTCCTCGTGGGACAGACCAAAGGGGGTAGACCCATCGGAGCCCCACTGGTGTGGGAGGACAGGCATGAGGAATCCTTCCGTCAGCTGAAAGCGGCCTTGACTGGAGAAGAGGTCCTAGCGTACCCTGACTACGGCTGCCCATTCATCCTCTACACAGATGCCAGCAATGTGGGTTTGGGGGCAGTCCTGTCCCAGGTCCAGGAGGGAAAGGAAAAGGTGATTGCCTATGCTAGCCGAAAACTCCGGCCGACTGAAAGGAACCCTGAGAACTACAGCTCCTTCAAGCTCGAGCTCCTGGCACTGGTGTGGGCTATCACCGAGCGGTTCCGCCACTACTTGGCCGCAGCAAAATTCACCGCTTTCACGGATAACAATCCGTTGACTCACCTGGACACGGCCAAGCTGGGCGCGTTGGAGCAGCGGTGGGTGGCCAGACTAGCCAACTATGACTTCACAATCAAATACAGGGCCGGTCGTGTCAACATTAATGCTGATGCACTCTCTCGGATGCCCCACTTGTCAGAAGGAGGGTGCGAGGATGATGACCTCGAAGAGATCGAGTTGCCTGCATTTCACCAGCCACCAACTGAGAAGGTACATGTCCACCAACAACGGGTGAACCTGGATCCGCTGCCCAGTCAAGAGTGGCAGGAAGCTCAAAATCAGGCGCCCGCTGTCCGCCTAGTCAAGACCCTGGTGGAGCAAGGCGCTGCTGGGATGGTCCCTGCCGCCCCAGCTGAAGCCCAATGCTTGTGGAAGGAACGGACCCGGCTGTGTCTATATCAGGGGAGGTTGTACCGTGAGCTGATCAACCCGAAGACCCATGAGAAGATCCGCCAGTTGGTTATTCCCCAAGCTGATGTACCCACTGTTCTGCAGGCGTACCATGATGGTGCCGGCCACTTCGGATGGAAGAAGCTGGAGATGCTGTTGAGGGAGCGGTTCTATTGGAGTGGGATGCGGGAGTCTGTGGAGGCCTGGTGTCGAGAGTGCGGTCCTTGTACGTTGAGGAGGAAGGATGAAGCCAGCCAGAAGGCTCCCCTACGCCCGATCATTACACACCAATCCCGGTTCATGGTGGTTGTCCCGGTCAAGGACCTAACCGGCCGTACCGCCGCTAGAGCGTTCCAAGCTTACTTCTGTCGACCCCATGGATACCCTGAGAAGGTGCTTACCGACCAAGGCCCGGCCTTTGAGGCGGAGGTGTTCCATGAGTTCTGTCAGCTGTACGGCTGCAAGAAGATCCGGACCACACCTTACCATGCCCAGACCAACGGTATGTGTGAGAAGATGAACCATCTGGTCCTTGGCCTCCTCAAAACGTTGCCGTTGGAGGAGCGGAACCTGTGGCCGGAGAAGCTGCCTGACTTGGTCGATATGTACAACAATATCCCGTCTAGCTCGATGAAGTGCACCCCAGCGTATCTGATGAGGGCTCGGCCCGGCCGACTGCTGGTGGATCTGGAAATGGGACTGGAAGCCCCAGAGACACTCCCCTCAACGGCTGAATGGGACACCCGGCGGAGGGTGCAGTACCGACAGATTCAAGAGTATGTGGAGAAGAATCTAAGTCGGAGTCGAGAACAACAGGAGCGGCGCTTCAATCAGAAAGCGTCTGCGGGCCCTTTCCAGCCTGGAGATGTGGTGTTAAAGCGGAAGAGGAAGACCCACAAGCTGGATGATCAATGGGAACAAACCCCATACGTCATACAGCCCACAGGATGGGAGGATGGGAAGGCCTACCAGATCAGTCGTGACCAAGGGGGCACTTTGGCCACGGTTTCTCAAGACCATCTGAAAAGGTGCCCACCAGCATTGAGGGTAACGCCTGAAGTACCGGTTCCTCCACCAGCAGAGAAGGCAAAAGAGGTGATCCACACTGTGATGGGTGACTTCCCAACAGACTGGCCTACACAGAACGGCGCGGTGATTCTTCCAGTGATACTGTTCCCACAACCTGTGGATGAAGAAGTGGTGGAAGCGGTCAACCGTGAGCCAGAACCAGTGCCAGTGCCCAGGGATGAACCTGTGCCCAGCTCCCCTATGCCTCCGCCTGCCCCACACGATAGCAGGGAGGAGGAACCGATTGTTCCCTCTGCCCCACTGCCTAGCCCCACTGACACCGGACCCCGGAGGTCCACCTGTCCCAACCTAGGTAGGCCCCCACTTAGGTACAGGGAAACCGTTCTTTAAAAGGGGGGAAGGGGAAGAAAACATGTGTGTTTGAAAGTTTTGTGTTTGAAAAAGTTGGAAAAAGATGAAAAATAAGTAAATGGAACCGAAGCTTCATCTGATTAACTGTGATTGGGAACCGGCCGTTGCCGGCACTGTTGTCCCTGTGGGGACCGCTTGAAAAGTTGTTTGCATAGGAACTCCTATGGACAAGCCCGTGAACTTGCAGGGCAACCACAAACGTTAAGTGGGTTGTAAATAAAAATCTTTGTTGCAGCTACCGTTACCGCCTCCGGAGAGGCAGGTTGGAGGGAGGGCCCGCAGTGGAGCAGGCTGGGGCCCAGCCACCACAGGAACCAGTGGCTACCCTCTGGAGGGGAAGGACAGATCCCGCTCGGGTAACTTGTGCTGGACTGGGGTCAAGGGGTGCTGCCTGGGTTTTAGGGGCAGCATCAGGGCCAGGTTACTTGGGTGGGAGAGAGCGGCAGCTGCAACCGTTAAAATGTTTGCAACGTTTAAGAACTGAACCTCCCGATGTGGGATGATGTCATAAGTTGTATTATGTTTACCTTTTTATATATTTACAGAAAATAAAACCGGTGTTGGACGGGCAGCCCGCGGACGGTCTGCATTTTGCTAAGGGGGAATGTGACGCCCTGGGCAAGCCAGGGGTCACAGATCATAACACCACCACACCCTACACCCCAGTTAGGAACACCAAGGCTAACCTAAAATCCTTGTTGCCTTCCTCCAGGGGCTGATGTCCACACCAGGGGGTGGGCCAGGCGGTTGGCTCCGCCCACCGAGGAGTTCACAGCCCTGGAGGCGGGAGAACCAGGCAGATAAGAAAAGTTAGTGAAAGTAGAAGGAGTTAAAGTGGAAGACTAAGCGAGAGTAGTGACAGAAAAAGGAACAGTTAAGCAAGCCTGAAGTTGGTCCGGGTGTGTGCCCCGGACTGAGACAGCAAGGTCAGCAGACAGCGGTGACTGTCTGCAGGGGAGACTGCTTGGAGTTTGCTGGAAGGACCGCGGATGGGTGGTGGCCCGGCGGTACCTGAGCGGTATACGAAGAGCAGTCAGCACCATTGGCAGGGGCCTTTTGGATCCCGGCAAGGCTAGGAGTCGCCGTGAATTTGCCAAATCCGTTAGTGAAGGGGACCTCTAGGTCTCCCAACAACCAAGTCCCGATTGAAGGCAACAGTCCAACCGTTACAGAGAGACACCGCCACTGCCAGGGCACCAGTTTCTCAGGGCCAGCGCCTGCGGGCAAAGTAGGGCTCCTCCGGCCCATATCCAAGCCAGGGAGCGGGTTACCGGTGGGAACCCATCGCAACCATCATCATCTTAGGTGCAGGAAAAGGGACCGTCACCGTCAACTACTGGGGAAGCATGTGCAGCCGTCCGTGGGAACCATCTTTCCAGCCGTGTGTTTTACCGAGAACTGTGTTATCGTCTCAGGCTGAGTGAGTACCACAGTGCCGCAAGGCACAGCGCTGCCCCCGCGTCCCTGCACCCCACCAAGCCCTGCATCACCCACCTCATCACTGGGCCCCGGGACAACTACCCCCTACCCACGGAGGGGAGGAGTAACATCTAGCTGCTCTATACCATCACCCCCGGGATCCCCATACAGAGCAGCGGTGGTGTCAACAAATCACCACAACCGTGGGTGGCGTCACGGACAATAAACTATCCCAAAAACCAATCCCCTTTCACTCACGGGCGAGGAGCGCCGCTCGAGTCCCCGGGATCCTGCCCATCGCTCGAGCCACCGAGCAGCAGCAGCAGGCCGCAGCAGCCGCAGCGGCAGCCGGACCCGAGCGGTGGGAGAGCGCGGCGTCCCCTCCTCCGCCTGCGACAGAGGCATTAACTATTTGGGGGAATTATACATCACACAGGATGATGTTCACACAGATCTGCTCACACAACACAATGACCTCTCTACAGTCCCCCACACATAACATGATGCCATCAATGTCTCCCACACAGTATTATACCCCACATAACCATCACACAGCACATCTCCCAGAGCACCCTTTAGACAGTATGATGCCCTTAGTACCCCATACAGTATGATACACTACAATTTCTTCCACATACATTATGATGCACCCAAAGAACCCCCGCACAATTTGATGTTCAGTTTCCTCCACAAAATATGATGCCCCCACCATCACCCACCATCCCCCACACACAACATGATACCCTCACAATATCCCACACACAGTATGATACCCCCATTCCCTCCCCCCAGTTTCATGAGTTTCATGCCCTAACAATGACCCCCACATACTCTGCATATTCAGGACAGTCCTGTTGGTCTGGGACAGTTGGGAGGTATGATGAAAGGCATTTAAACAAGTCTCTGTAATATGGCTAAGCAGTCTGTTGTTTAGTAGATAGAAGTTCCTGTGACAATTCCAGTACATGTAACTATTTGAGGTGATCACATAGCGGTCAGTAGAAAAAGCCTAAAATTAATCAGACTTTTGGATCCCATTAGGTAATAATAGCAGCCAGTATACAGTGGGTACAGAAAGTATTCAGACCCCTTTAAATTTTTCACTCTTTGTTTCATTGCAGCCATTTGGTAAATTCAAAAAAGTTCATTTTTTTCTCATTAATGTACACTCTGCAACCCATCTTGACAGAAAAAAAAACGGAAATGTAGAAATTTTTGCAAATTTATTAAACAAGAAAAACTGAAATATCACATGGTCATAAGTATTCAGACCCTTTGCTCAGACACTTATATTTAAGTCACGTGCTGTCGATTGTGATCCTCCTTGAGATGGTTCTACTCCTTCATTGGAGTCCAGCTATGTTTAATTAAACTGATAGGACTTGATTTGGAAAGGCGCACACCTGTCTACATAAGACCTCACAGCTCACAGTGTATGTCAGACCAAATGAGAATCATGAGGTCAAAGGAATTGTCCAAGGAGCTCAGAGACAGATCTGGCCAAGATTACAAAAGAATTTCTGCAGTACTCAAGGTTCCTAAGAGCACAGTAGCTCCATAATCCTTAAATGGAAGACGTTTTGAACTACCAAAACTCTTTCTAGACCTGGCCATCCAGCCAAACTGAGCAATCATGGGAGACGAGCCTTGGTGACAGAGGTAAAGAAAAACCCCAAGATCACTGTGGCTGAGCTCCAGAGATGCAGTAGGGAGATGGGAGAAAGTTCCACAAAGTCAACTATCACTGCAGCCCTTCACTAGTTGGGCCTTTATGGCAGAGTGGCTCGATGGAAGCCTCTCCTCAGTGCAAGACATGAAAACCGCATAGAGTTTGCAAAAAAACACATAAAGGACTCCCAGACAATGAGAAAAAGATTCTCTGGTCTGATGAGACGAAGATGGAACTTTTTGGTGATAATTCTAAGCGGTATGTGTGGAGAAAACCAGGCATTGCTCATCATCTGCCCAATACAATCCCAACAGTGAAACATGCTGTTGGCAGCATCATGAAATGGGGGTGTTTTTCAGCTGCAGGGACAGGACAACTGGTAACAATTGAAAAAAAGATGAATGTGGCCAAGTAAAGAGATATCCTGGCAGAAAACCTCTTCCAGAGTGCTCTGGACCTCAGACCTGGCTGAAGGTTCACCTTCCAACAAGACAATGACCCTAAGCACACAGCTAAATAACAAAGGAGTGGCTTCAGAACAACTCTGTGACCATTCTTGACTGGCCCAGCCAGAGCCCTGACCTAAACCCAATTGAGCATCTCTGGAGAGACCTGAAAATGGCTGTCCACCGATGTTCACCATCCAATCTGACAGAACTGGAGAGGATCTGCAAGAAAGAATGGCAGATGATCCCCAAATCCAGATGTGAAAAACTTGTTGCATCATTCCCAAGAAGACTCATTAATTACTGTACTAGCTGAAAAGGAGGGCGCTTCTACTCAATACTGAGCAAAGAGTCTGAATACTTATGACTATGTGATATTTCAGTTTTTCCTGTTTAATAAATTTGCAAAAATGTCTACATTTCTTGGTTTATTTCTGTCAAGATGGGGTGCAAGTGTACATTAATGAGAAAAAAATGAACTTTTTTAAATTTAACAAATGGATGGAAAGAAACAAAGAGTGAAAAATTTAAAGGGGTTGAATACTTTCTGTACCCACTGTATAATTGTTGATATTCACTGCAATGAAACACTTACCTAAACTGTCCATAATCTGTCTCCTGCATATATTTCTGAAGTAATCTCCTGATATCTTCCAAAATGTAATCTCAGGTCTTCCCGTGACCTCTTTCTCTCCTCCACACTTATTTGTTCCTCACAAAGTGTCTCCAAGACTTCTCCCAAGTTTCCCCCATCCTTTGGAATTCTGTGCCCAACCCATCCGAATATTTGCCACATTCGGAACCTTCAGACAGAACTTGAAAACCCCCTGCAATGATCCTACTGTCGACTCACCACCATCGGGCCTGCCACAAGCCCCCCAATCTACTGTCTCCCTCTCAATTACCCTGTAGACTGTAAGCCCGCAAGGGCAGGGCCCTCTCTCGTCTGTATTAGTCTGTCTCTGCTAGTTTGTTTACTGTACTGGCAGATATTCTTGGAATTGACCTGCATTTTATTCCTGGGTGGGGAGAATCATCTGCAAACAGAACGATTTCAGTCAAACAATAGAGCAGAAATGTATCCTCCTTAGTAATTTATCTTGGACAACGTTATAACTTCACATGGAAACCCAATATATCCAGATGGAATGACACATTCACTATTCCTCGCCATACCCACGTTTAATTAGCTGTGAAATTCCGTTCAGGTTAGTTCAGTTCATTATTTTATAGAAATTCTTCCAAAAAAAGGGGTCAGTGGACTATGACGGGAGGAGAGGAGGACACTTCTTTGGAATTTTTGCACTAATTGTTAAAATAACAGACACTAGACTTGCCCAACCTTATAAGTTCTGGGTTAATGTTTACTGAGAAGCAAAGTCAAGAGTTTACAACCTGTCCAGATACATGTCCAGGGCTCTGTTTTTGTTGTAATCTTTTCATAAACCCCCTTAGGTTGTCTCATCCTATTAAATGGGTGAAATTACAAAGTGCTTGTAAAAAGAAGCAACTTGGCAATTTGCCTCATTAAAAATATTCTTTTTTTTCCAAAACAGAGGACTTTTTAATTCTATACCTTACGGCTCGTTGTCTAGGTTACCGGCCACCAGTGTAGTCTATAAGTGGCGGCTGGTCACTTAGACGAGTAGTATGAGCTTACAAGTGCTTTGCTCTAAAACTTCATTGATTATTGCATCCGGCCAGTTTCAGTGGCCCTGTGAATGTCCCCTGGTCCGTTGTAATGTCCTTTGTAATGACTAACCCTAATATAGCATCATACCGTACTCATATAAAACCATCCATACAGTGACACATATACTTTTTAGATTGGCCATAATCCTTGGGGCAATTTAGATTGGTGGTAGCCACAATCGTCTTGGCTCAGCTGTCAGGTCATCGGTTGCAATTCTAACGGCAAAGACCACTTAGGTCACACACTCCTGTATGCCTACGTCTTGTCTGTGAAAGATGACTGACCACTAGTTATGAGTGAGAACTACCATTCTTGGGTGATTGGTACTCGTAACTAGTGATGAACGAGCACTACCATGCTCAGGTGCTTGGGTTCTCGTAACTAGTAATGAGCAGGCACTACCATGCTCGGGTGCTCAGTACTCGTAACTAGTGATCAGCGAGCACTACCATGCTCGGGTGCTTGATACTCGTAACTAGTGATGAGGGATCACTACCATGCTCGGGTGCTCATAAATAGTGATGAGTGAGCACTACCATACTCGGGTGCTCATGTGACGCCCTGGCCTATCAGGTCGTCAAAGGGTATTGTGCAATCTGCCCTTCTACACAGTATCCACCCTCCTTGGTTACAGATCCTGGTCCTTTGGTGTTGCTAACAGCTTAGCCAATCAAAATCCTAGGAACACCCCCACTTTAACCTAGCAGACACACCACTGGGGAGCCTGAATGGAATAGGGCCGCCCACATGGGGGGTTGGTGAGGGGAAAGTGAGGAAAGTGATAGTTGAGCTGGGGAGTTTAGCTTGGGAAGTTGAAAGGAGAGGAAGTGTAGTGGTGACTCTCGTGATGAGAGGCGACGGAGGAGAGCTCCTGTGTACTAGGTGGCAGACGTTGGTCTGGGCCTGGTAGGAGCTGGAACCCCGGTCACAGGGGACACTGTCAAGGGACACGTATTGCCGAGGAAGGCGGCCGGCGGCCTTGAGCTATCACCGGGCAGGGACCAGGGCACGACGCGGTACGTGGACCCTAGGCCGGAAAGTAGCTTCACGCGTTCCAGTAATTTACCCGACGGGGGTGAAGACTTCAAGTGTCATCCCCAACCCGCTCCAAAATCGGGGTACTAGGGCACTGATGGGATAGGACTTTCCCAATACAGTCCAAAGAAATCCTACACGTGAACCCTGAGTGCAAGCTCACTCCATTAGCCATATGGGTGAGCGGGACCTGAAGAGTTTTATACCCATGGGTCCAACAGAGAAAGAGGTGCCAAGGACAGGGCCACAGGCTAACAGCAACAACAAGGGCACGGACCCAAGCGTGCTCCCTACAAGCTGCAGTGGTGCTCAGAATTCTGGTTTACAAACTGTCGGTGTTGTTATGCTTGGACTGAGTAAGTACACTGAAATACCCCTGTTCCTACCCCAGCGGCACCCATTCACCAACCATCCGACGGGCCCCGGGACACAAAACCCCTACCCATGGAGGGGTTAAACATTAGGCTGCCACACCATCGTCACCGGGGTCCCCAACCGCAGCGTTGGTCCCTCACATTACCACGCACCGTGGGTGGCGTCACAAACTTTCCAAACCCCCCCTGTACATAGCCCCCCTTTCATCAAGTGGCCGCGCGACCCCCGGGTCCGGAGACCCCTCGAGCCACCGCGGATCCGGATCGGAGCAACAGCCCTGCTGCTGGCACAGGGGCGGCACACTCATCACTAGTGATGAGCGATCACGACCATGCTCGGGTGCTCGTAACTAGTGATAAGCGAGCACTACCATGCTCAGGTGCTCGGTACTCGTAACTAGTGAAGAGCGGTCACTTCCATGCTTATGTGCTCGGTACTTGTGACTAGTGATGAGCGGGTGTGTCGCCCTGGACAAGCCAGGGGACACAGAGCACAACACCCACAACACCCCACACTCCCAGCAGGCACATCAAGGTCAGACACAAAACCCTTGTTGCCTTCCTCCAGGGGCTGATGTCCACACCAGGGGGTGGAGCCAGGCGGTTGGTCTCCACCCACCAAGGAGTTCACAGTCCTGGAGGCAGGAAACTGCAGTCAGTTTAGCTCAGGCAGAGCTTGAGTGCAGAGCAGAGTTCAGTTTTGGACAGTGAAAGTGGAAGGAGGAAAGGGTAGTAGCGGAGCAACTGACTGACAGCATCCAAGTGTGTGGCCCGGGCGAGACAGCAAGGTTGGCAGACGGTGGTGACCGTCCGCAGGAGTGGCTGATTGGAGTCTACCGTAAGGACCGTGGACGGGTGGTGGCCCGGCGGTACCGGACCGGTGCAGAAAGAGAAGCCAGCACCAGTGGCAGGGGCTTTTCGGACCCCAGCAAGGCTAGGAGTCGCCGTGAATTTGCCGAATCTGTTAGTGAAGGGGACCTCCTGGGTTTCCAAACAGTCAAGTCCCGACAGAAGGCAACAGTCCAACCAAGTGAGAGAGACACCGCCACCGCCAAGGCAACCGTTTCTCAGGGCCAGCGCCTGCAGGCAAAAGGGGCTCCTCCGGCCCATATCCAAGTCGGGGAGCGGGTTACCGGTGGGAACCCATTGGAACCGTACAGACAGCGTAGGTGTAGGGAAAAGACAGTCACCGCTAACCTGCAGGGAGCAACAACACCGCAGCCGTCCGAGGGACCCGTCCATCCAGCCGCTTGTTTTACCGTGAACTGTGTCCTCATCATTGGGCTGAGTGAGTACCTCCATGCCGTGCGGCACAGCGCTGCCCCTGCGACCCTGCACCTCATCAGGCCCCGCAACCCGCCTGTCATCCATCCCTACCCCATCACCGGGCCCCGGGACAACCAACCCCCTACCCATGGAGGGGAGGAATAACAACCAAGCTGCTCCCAGTCACCGCTCCCGGGATCCCCGTCCAGAGCAGCGGTGGTGTCACCAAAATCATCACAACCGTGGGTGGCGTCACGGACAACATCCATAATCAAAACCCCCACAGCCAATCATCCCCTTTTCACTCACGGGCGAGGAGCGCCGCTCGAGTCCCCGGGATCCGGCCCCACCGCTCGAGCCACCACCGAGCAGCAACAGCAGCCGCAGCAGCAGCGGCCGCCGGACCCGAGCAGTGGGAGAGCGCAGCGTCCCCTCCTCCGCCCGCGACACGGGCACTACCATGCTCTGGTGCTCGGTACTCATAACTAGTGATGACCAAACACTACCATGCTTGGGTGCTCTATATTCGTTACTAGAGATGACCGAGCACTACCACGCTCCTCGGGTGCTTGGTACTCATAACTAGTGATGAGCAAGTATACTATGCTTGGGTGCTCAGTACTCGTAATGAGGGGTTGGATGCTCGGACAGGCTTGACTCGCGTACAGAGTATAAGATCTTCCAGAAAAATGATGGCGTTCCCCATTGACTTCCATTATACTCAGTATACGAGTCGAGCATGTCCGCTTGTCCAACTACGAGTACAGAGTACCCAAGCATGGTAGTCAACTAGTTAACACTGACATCATCACAGCTACAATGTGGTTTGGTATCCTGAAGGAATTCTGTACAAATACAGGACAGGAAAATGAATCACAACAAGAAAAGCTTCTTTAAGGACTAAGGATAGCTGAAGGAAAACCCCTTGGAATCTGCGATGATGGACATGATGGCTTTCCTCCAGCTTTCATATGAAATGGATAAGAATTGAGCATCATTATAAGAATTTGATATAAGAGGACAAGTTGAAGAACTTCTCACTGATGTTTGTAGTGTTATTTTGGCATGAGATGCTCCTAGTGCTCTTACCACCTTAAACTTTGCATTTGTCTTACAAAACAATATACAGTTAGGTCCAGAAATATTTGGACAGTGACACAATTTTCGCGAGTTGGGCTCTGCATGCCACCACATTGGATTTGAAATGAAACCTCTGCAACAGAATTCAAGTGCAGATTGTAACGTTTAATTTGAAGGTTTGAACAAAAATATCTGATAGAAATTGTAGGAATTGTACACATTTCTTTACAAACACTCCACATTTTAGGGGGTCAAAAGTAATTGGACAAATAAACCAAACCCAAACAAAATATTTTTATTTTCAATATTTTGTTGCGAATCCTTTGGAGGCAATCACTGCCTTAAGTCTGGAACCCATGGACATCACCAAACGCTGAGTTTCCTCCTTCTTAATGCTTTGCCAGGCCTTTACAGCCGCAGCCTTCAGGTCTTGCTTGTTTGTGGGTCTTTCCGTCTTAAGTCTGGATTTGAGCAAGTGAAATGCATGCTCAATTGGGTTAAGATCTGGTGATTGACTTGGCCATTGCAGAATGTTCCACTTTTTTGCACTCATGAACTCCTGGGTAGCTTTGGCTGTATGCTTGGGGTCATTGTCCATCTGTACTATGAAGCGCCGTCCGATCAACTTTGCGGCATTTGGCTGAATCTGGGCTGAAAGTATATCCCGGTACACTTCAGAATTCATCCAGCTACTCTTGTCTGCTGTTATGTCATCAATAAACACAAGTGACCCAGTGCCATTGAAAGCCATGCATGCGCATGCCATCACGTTGCCTCCACCATGTTTTACAGAGGATGTGGTGTGCCTTGGATCATGTGCCGTTCCCTTTCTTCTCCAAACTTTTTTCTTCCCATCATTCTGGTACAGGTTGATCTTTGTCTCATCTGTCCATAGAATACTTTTCCAGAACTGAGCTGGCTTCATGAGGTGTTTTTCAGCAAATTTAACTCTGGCCTGTCTATTTTTGGAATTGATGAATGGTTTGCATCTAGATGTGAACCCTTTGTATTTACTTTCATGGAGTCTTCTCTTTACTGTTGACTTAGAGACAGATACACCTACTTCACTGAGAGTGTTCTGGACTTCAATTGATGTTGTGAACGGGTTCTTCTTCACCAAAGAAAGTATGCGGCGATCATCCACCACTGTTGTCATCCGTGGACGCCCAGGCCTTTTTGAGTTCCCAAGCTGACCAGTCAATTCCTTTTTTCTCAGAATGTACCCGACTGTTGATTTTGCTACTCCAAGCATGTCTGCTATCTCTCTGATGGATTTTTTCTTTTTTTCAGCCTCAGGATGTTCTGCTTCACCTCAATTGAGAGTTCCTTAGACCGCATGTTGTCTGGTCACAACAACAGCTTCCAAATGCAAAACCACACACCTGTAATCAACCCCAGACCTTTTAACTACTTCATTGATTACAGGTTAACGAGGGAGACGCCTTCAGAGTTAATTGCAGCCCTTAGAGTCCCTTGTCCAATTACTTTTGGTCCCTTGAAAAAGAGGAGGCTATGCATTACAGAGCTATGATTTGTAAACCCTTTCTCCGATTTGGATGTGAAAACTCTCATATTGCAGCTGGGAGTGTGCACTTTCAGCCCATATTATATATATAATTGTATTTCTGAACATGTTTTTGTAAACAGCTAAAATAACAAAACTTGTGTCACTGTCCAAATATTTCTGGCCCTGACTGTAAGCACAAGTACGGTAATTTTTTTGTTCTCTTTTATTAGAGCTGCAACCGGTTTCCTTTTTAACTCTCGAAGCTATGGAAGTGGAGCCAAGATTTACAATACAATGGAACGTGCACATAAGTAGGAATGCAGCGAATGTGCTGATACCGTAGGCGATATTGAAAGGAGGACCGAGGCCCCGCATCTTACTCAGGAAGGAGGAAAATCATGCTGTGAACACAGTGAAATCAACCAACAACAAAAAAACCCAACTCATTAACTGTGTCATTTTAAGAGCTCTAGAGGATGAAAAATGTGATTCATCGAATTCGCTCTCCTGCCTTTCATGCATGATAAAGAAGAAACAGCTCAGAGGAAAAAAGAATATCCGGCACTCCTCAAAGAAAAGATGGATTTCAGCTGAGTCAGATTCTCATTAAGTAATTAAGACACACAAACCCAGTTAAACTTGACTATATAGTGTAAAGCTTAAATGGATTGTCTCACAAAGACTACCCCGGCAGACCTGGCTTGTCAATGCATTACATAGACTGCCATTATTATGGATCTGACTAGAGGCAGAACCCCCCTACTACAACAAATACAGTAGTTACCACTTTTGTGAAAAAGTATTGTCTTGGTGAGACAAAAGATTTTAAAGGGTATTACCGCCTTATCAAGTGACTGCATATATCCAGGATGGAGGCAGCTTGTAGATAACCCAACTTATCACTAGAAGAATGAAACATAGCTCTTGTTATATTCTCTTTGCACAGCAGCACTTCGAGGAATTCATGTATATAGGGCTAAGCTGATGGACTTGTATACCCTATTTCTCCGAAAGTAAGACATTGTCTTATATTTTTTTTCACTAGGTCTTATGTTTGGGGGAGAAATAACGTCTGGAACTCCATTCTGAGTCTGAACTGGGTGCAAAAACCTAAAAAATCAACACTATATGGAGAGAAAGTATCCACACCAGTGACTATGTAAGGGGAATATATGAAAAGCAGAAACTGCTGTGTGAATACTGACATGAAAAATCCAATAGCTATAGGTAAGAATGAAAATATGAAAAATGGAATTTAGGTTTTTGCACCCAGTTCAGACTTAGAATGGTGTTCCAGACGTTATTTCTTGATTGATTTGTAGTCTTTCGTTTGTGAACCCGGCCCCACCACACCTATTGCCAGTCCACATTATACGTTTATATAGCCTGGGTCCCAGCTTCCCATACACGGTAAGTTTTTTTAACATGAGAGGACACACACAAGCTAGGGACCCCAACGTAGAGAAATACTTTGGCGTAGTGTTGGGGCTCTATTGCATTGATCAATTCAATAGCTAAATTTCTCTTTTTTCATATGTTCATGGCAGTAATGCAGATTCCATTTTTCATATTTTCATTCTTACATATAGCTATTGGATTTTTCATGTCAGTATTCACACAGCAGTTTCTGCTTTTCATATATTCCCCTTACATAGTCACTGGTGTGCATACCTTCTCTCCATATTATGTTTGGGGGAGGGCTTATTCTTGGGGAGACATGGTTGGGGGAAAGTTTACCCCCAAATATGCAGATCCCACTTTGCAGGACCATAATACTTACCAGACCCTGGGCATCTGCGTGGCTCCCAGGTCTTCCTGCAGTCTCCGGCGGGTGCTCCCAGCAGATATGCTGCACACCGTCCTCCCCTTCTTCTGGCTAACACACATCAGATCGTATACACATTTTCATACACACACTCATGAGATTGCACATGCAATTGCGCGTACACACACACAACATATGCATTGATACCACTTATTTCCATCCAGCAGGGGACTCTTTGCTCTCTTGTTTCTATGATGTGTTCCCCTGCTGGGACCTCCAATGCGTTGCACCCGCAGGTCCTGGCACTCCACTGCACAGTGTTTGAGGTCCTTATGCCGCCCAGAAGCAATCGATATCGCTGGATGTAGTGAGTGTGTGTGTACAATTTGATGTGTGATTGTGTGTGTGCGATCTCATGTGTGTGTGTGATCTGATGTGTGTGGGTGTGCATTTCGCCACAGGTGCTTGATGCGTTTCACTGCTCCCGGTTGGCGTCTGGTGAGTATGATCGCGAAGTCTTTTCTCTTCTTTCGTCTTTCTTTTGGGAGTGTCTGCTTTCTATAATGAAGTGTCCTGCAGTATTCTTTAAAGGGAACCTGTCACCAGATTTTTCCCTATTAAACTACTGTATATTCTATATTTTGTTTAGTATTAATTCTATATTAGTACATTTTGTTTAGTATTAACCAGGACTATAATCTCATATTAAAGGTTTAATTTTGTTCTAATACTTTATTATCTCATATGCAACGTTCTGAGAAGACTGGATAACAGTTAGGAAACCGCTAAAATAATTCTACGTAAACGTTATCATGGCATATTTCTGAGAAGGGTGGATGCTGGTTGAATTTCCACTGCATACAGTGTTACATTACTTTGTAAATGGTACAGTATAAGTTATGAATTCACAGGAAAATAAACAGAACTAATTTTGCTCACAAGTGTGAATGTCGTTTTTCTGAGCGCTTGTTATCTCAAAGACCTAATTCAATTTAGACCTCACTAGTGATCCCGTAATTTGTCCTTTGGGTCAGAGCAGGAGAGCTACAACACTAAGGATCACTTCACACTAGGCTAAGACTGAAATACCCCTTTAGGGCTCCAACACACATCCGTTAAAACCACGCACGTGTGATATGGGCCGTTTTTCGGGTCCGTTTTCCGTTTTTTAGGTCCATTTTTATGGTATGTGTGGCCAGCGTGTGTATCCCGTATGCTAACCGTATGTGCATGTGGAATGTCCGTGTGTGCGTGAGTGAAATAACTGACGTGTGTGTGTTGTCCATGTAAAATGTTCCGTGTGTGTGTGATGCACAATATCGTTGATACATGTCGGCAGACAGCAGACAGAGTTGCGCGATGAGATGAACTCAGGTGAACTTCACCCGACTTCATTGTCATGCTGCGGCTCTGTCTGTGTGCCGCGTACTGATTAGCGGTCACCCGTGAAGGACTCACCGGTGACCGCTAATCCCCTGACTGAATTGAGCAGCCGTCTCTCATACTTACCGTTCCCCGATGTCTGGCGCGGCGCTGCATGGCTGTTATAAAAACTTCGGCAGCTTTTACTATTTTGAAAAAGCCAGCCGCTCATTAATCAATCTCGTATTCCCTGCTTTACCCACCCACCGGCGCCTGTGAATGGTTGCAGTCACACACGTCCACCACGCTGAGTGACAGCTGTCTCACTGCACCCAATCACAGCAGCCGGTGGGCGTATCTATACTGTGCAGTAAAATAAATAAATAAATAATTAAAAAAACCGGCGTGCGGTCCCCCCCCATTTTAATACCAGCCAGATAAAGCCATACGGCTGAAGGCTGGTATTCTCAGGATGGGGAGCCCCACGTTATGGGGAGCCCCCCAGCCTAACAATATCAGTCAGCAGCCGCCCAGAATTGCCGCATACATTATATGCGACAGTTCTGGGACTGTACCCGGCTCTTCCCGATTTGCCCTGGTGCGTTGGCAAATCGGGGTAATAAGGAGTTATTGGTAGCCCATAGCTGCCACTAAATCCTAGATTAATCATGTCAGGCGTCTCCCCGAGATACCTTCCATGATTAAAATCTGTAAATGACATTTAAAAAACACACACACACACGAAAAAATAATTTATTAGAAATAAAAAACACTAACAAAGTCCCACATCACCAATTTATTAACCCTGACAAAGCCCTCCATGTCCGGCGTAATCCACAGACCTCCAGCGTCGCTTCCAGCTCTGCTACATGCAGGTGACAGGAGCTGCAGAATACACCGCCGCTCCTGTCAGCTCCACGCAACAAATGAGGTGAGTAGCGCGATCAGCTGAGCTGACACTGAGGTTACCCGCGGCCACCGCTGGATCCAGCGGTGGCCGCGAGTTGCCTGACTGACAGCAGCTGATCGCACTACTCACCTCATTTGTTGCGTGCAGAAAACGGACATGCTGCCGTGCAAAATGCACACAGGTACGGATCACGAACACGGACAAACGGACATGCATCAAAAACGCACGTGGAGCTTTTATCATACAATAACATTGGTGCACGTTTGGCCGTGTCTCCAGTATACACAGAAACGGACCAAACACGCACGTGTTTCACGGATGTGTGTTTCAGGCCTTAAAGAAAGCCAAAGCCATCAAAATAAATTTTTCATAATTAATTAAAGTGGCCTTATAAATACATTATATATACTGTATGATATACTCCAACATATAATCTCTGGTCCTCCCAATACCTCCTTCTTTCCTCCACACTTATCCCTTCCTCTATCAGCTCAAAGACGTCTCCCAAGTATCCCCTGTCCTCTGGAAATCTGTGTCTCAACATGTCAGATTATTATCAGCTACACTTGCAAGCTTCCAACAAAACTTGAAAACCCATCTGCTCAAAGAGGCCAACAGTCTGCACTGACCCCGCTGCTTCCTCACCACCGCCAGAGCTTCTGCCTCACCACCACTGGGGCTGCCTCGACCCCACATCACCTACTGTCTCCTCCCGAATATCCTTTAGGCCTCTGTCACACGTTCGTGCCACCGGTACGTGTTTGGCAGTTTTTTCACGTACCGGAGACACGTACACACGTACACCAATGTTACCCTATGGTAACAGGCACATTAACATAAATCCACATGGAACGTGTGTCCGTGTGGATTGTACGTTTGTACATGTTTAAAAACCGCCGACATGTCCGTTTGTCTCCGGCATCATGAGTGTCCCACGGCCCACACCTGTACCACACGGATGTATTGTGGATGCGGTCCCGTGTGACACGCGCCGGAGAAACATGTGTCATTATTTTAAAGTAAAAAAAACACATACTCACCTCCTTCAGCCCTGCAGAATCTTCCACTGCAAACAGTTGCTGCTGTCCGCAGCTCATTATCAGCGTGTTAAGGAGGTGGGCGTGATGTCACGGGCACTAATCTCCGCCCCTCCGCTCGGCCGGAAGCAGCATCAGCGGGGAGTGGGCGTGGCTGGAGCCGAAGATCAGTACCCTGGACAGCAGCAAGGACCACGTGAGTATGTAAATTGCCGGTTCTCCATGTGTTATCGCGGATAGCACACGTAGAACACACGTGGCCCGCACGTACCGGAGACACGACTTACCTAACACAACACGCAAGGAAAATACGTGTCTCACGGCACGTGCGTGATTTTCACGTGAGTGTGACAGAGGCCTTGAAATGTAAACCCGCAAGGGCAGGATCCTCTGTACCAATCTGTGTACTGCAGGAGTCGGGAACCTATGGCTCACGAGCCACATCTGCCTTTTTTGATAGCCGCATCTGGCACGTAGACACATCTTTAAAAATAACAACAAAAAACTTATTTTCTGGTTTGCAAGACGCGCTTTACCCCTCCTAAACTGGGGGAAAAATGCGGGTGCATCTTTCAAACCACATATGGCTTACCGGAGTGGCAGTGCTTGCACAGGGTCGGCGATACTTCAGGCTCGTGGGGTGTCGCGGCAAGCACCATTGATCTACCGGCGGACTGTGGGATGCTTTGCATCTCCCACAGTTGATGAGATCGACTTTAAGAAAATGGCCGCATAGGCCGATAGGACTCCGTGGCTATTTTCTTAAAGTACATCACATCACTCTGTGCACGCGCCGCAGCAATTTTCTTGAAGTCGATCTCGTCAACTGCAGCAGATTCAAAGCAGCCAGCCGGCAGATCAATGGTCCTCGCTGCCGCGACACCCCACGGGCCCGCAGTATTGTCGACCCTCCGCTGACTCACACTGAGCCACGACACCCGCTCTTCCGAGCCTGCCAGGAAGATCAATGGCGCCTGCCTCCGTGACACTTAAGGTCCAGTCACACTAAGCAACTTACCAGCGATCCCAACAACGATAGGGATCGCTGGTAAGTTGCTAGGAGGTTGCTGGTGAGCTGTCACACTGCGACGCTCCAGCGATCCCACCAGCAACCTGACCTGGCAGGGATCGCTGGAGCGTGGCTACACGAGTTGCTGGTGAGCTCACCAGCAACCAGTGACCAGCCCCCAGTCTCCTAGTTACAGCACACATCAGGTTAATTAACCCGATGTGTGCTGCAGCTAAATGTGCACAGAGCAGGGAGCAGCGCACAATGCTTAGCGCTGGCTCCTTGCTCTCCTAGTTACAGCACACATCGGGTTAATTGCCTGATGTGTGCTGCAGCTAAATGTGCACAGAGCAGGGAGCAGCGCACACTGAGCGCTGGCTCCTTGCTCTCCTAGTTACAGCACACATCGGGTTAATTACCTGATGTGTGCTGCAGCTACATGTGCACAGAGCAGGAGCCGGCAGCACAGGCAGTGAGAGCGGAGGAGGCTGGTATCAAAGGTAAATATCGGGTAACCAAGGACAGGGCTTCTTGGTTACCCGATGTTTACATTAGTTACCAGCCTCAGCAGAAGCCGGCTCCTGCTGCCTGCACATTTAGTTGTTGCTGTCTCGCTGTCACACACAGCGATCTGTGCTTCACAGCAGGACAGCAACAACTAAAAAATGGCCCAGGACATTCAGCAACAACCAACGACCTCACAGCAGGGGCCAGGTTGTTGCTGGATGTCACACACAGCAACATCGCTAGCAACGTCACAAAAGTTGTTCGTTACCAGCGATGTTGCTAGCGATGTTGCTTAGTGTGACGGGGCCTTTAAACGAGCCCGCAGCAGTATCGCCGACCCTCCGCACACTGATCCTCTTGAGTCGCGACACCCCCTCCTCCGTGCCTACAGCATCGCCTATCCTGCCTCCTGGGACCTTCTGTGCTTCTCCACCACCACTCCCCTGGTGAGTATGGCTCTCACGAAATTACATTTTAAAATATGTGGCGTTCATGGCTCTGTCAGCCATGATCTACTGTAACTTACATCTGTATTTAGTATGTAACCCATACATGTACAGCACCATGGAATTAATGGTGCTTTACAAATATATACATATATATATTTATTTTATATATATATATATATATATATATATATATATATATACACACACATTATATATATATATATATATATATATATATATACACTGTAGAGGGCAGAATGATCATATTAACAAATGTTCTGCCCCATAATTCATACAAATAAGAAAGCCGCGGAGACACCATCACGTGTTTCTCAACGCTGGCAGGAAACTAGCCAGGTCTTTCACCGGGAAGGAACAACCACGGGAAGGGCAGTCTCCAGTCAAGGAGACCACCTATACCAAACATGGTATCCATCCACAGACAGCCGTTTCGGGGTATTTGCCCCTCATCAGTGTGGAGTAGGAATCTGGCTAGTGGGGGCAATGCCTAGTATAAGACTACTTAAGCAAGCATTGTTGACCTTAGGGAGATCAACATATCCACTGCGGAGACACCATCACGTGTTTCTCAACGCAGTGATTCTAGAGCATTGCCCCCTGGGAAGTATGCAAATAAGAAAGCCGCGGAGACACCATCACGTGTTTCTCAACGCTGGCAGGAAACTAGCCAGGTCTTTCACCGGGAAGGAACAACCACGGGAAGGGCAGTCTCCAGTCAAGGAGACCACCTATACCAAACATGGTATCCATCCACAGACAGCCGTTTCGGGGTATTTGCCCCTCATCAGTGTGGAGTAGGAATCTGGCTAGTGGGGGCAATGCCTAGTATAAGACTACTTAAGCAAGCATTGTTGACCTTAGGGAGATCAACATATCCACTGCGGAGACACCATCACGTGTTTCTCAACGCAGTGATTCTAGAGCATTGCCCCCTGGGAAGTATGCAAATAAGAAAGCCGCGGAGACACCATCACGTGTTTCTCAACGCTGGCAGGAAACTAGCCAGGTCTTTCACCGGGAAGGAACAACCACGGGAAGGGCAGTCTCCAGTCAAGGAGACCACCTATACCAAACATGGTATCCATCCACAGACAGCCGTTTCGGGGTATTTGCCCCTCATCAGTGTGGAGTAGGAATCTGGCTAGTGGGGGCAATGCCTAGTATAAGACTACTTAAGCAAGCATTGTTGACCTTAGGGAGATCAACATATCCACTGCGGAGACACCATCACGTGTTTCTCAACGCAGTGATTCTAGAGCATTGCCCCCTGGGAAGTATGCAAATAAGTAGTCTTATACTAGGCATTGCCCCCACTAGCCAGATTCCTACTCCACACTGATGAGGGGCAAATACCCCGAAACGGCTGTCTGTGGATGGATACCATGTTTGGTATAGGTGGTCTCCTTGACTGGAGACTGCCCTTCCCGTGGTTGTTCCTTCCCGGTGAAAGACCTGGCTAGTTTCCTGCCAGCGTTGAGAAACACGTGATGGTGTCTCCGCGGCTTTCTTATTTGCATACTTCCCAGGGGGCAATGCTCTAGAATCACTGCGTTGAGAAACACGTGATGGTGTCTCCGCAGTGGATATGTTGATCTCCCTAAGGTCAACAATGCTTCCATAATTCATACAGTCAGGGCCAGAAATATTTGGACAGTGACACAAGTTTTGTTATTTTAGCTGTTTACAAAAACATGTTCAGAAATACAATTATATATATAATATGGGCTGAAAGTGCACACTCCCAGCTGCAATATGAGAGTTTTCACATCCAAATCGGAGAAAGGGTTTAGGAATCATAGCTCTGTAATGCATAGCCTCCTCTTTTTCAAGGGACCAAAAGTAATTGGACAAGGGACTCTAAGGGCTGCAATTAACTCTGAAGGCGTCTCCCTCGTTAACCTGTAATCAATGAAGTAGATAAAAGGTCCGGGGTTGATTACAGGTGTGTGGTTTTGCATTTGGAAGCTGTTGCTGTGACCAGACAACATGCGGTCTAAGGAACTCTCAATTGAGGTGAAGCAGAACATCCTGAGGCTGAAAAAAAAGAAAAAATCCATCAGAGAGATAGCAGACATGCTTGGAGTAGCAAAATCAACAGTCGGGTACATTCTGAGAAAAAAGGAATTGACTGGTGAGCTTGGGAACTTAAAAAGGCCTGGGCGTCCACGGATGACAACAGTGGTGGATGATTGCCACATACTTTCTTTGGTGAAGAAGAACCCGTTCACAACATCAACTGAAGTCCAGAACACTCTTAGTGAAGTAGGTGTATCTGTCTCTAAGTCAACAGTAAAGAGAAGACTCCATGAAAATAAATACAAAGGGTTCACATCTAGATGCAAACCATTCATCAATTCCAAAAATAGACAGGCCAGAGTTAAATTTGCTGAAAAACACCTCATGAAGCCAGCTCAGTTCTGGAAAAGTATTCTATGGACAGATGAGACAAAGATCAACCTGTACCAGAATGATGGGAAGAAAAAAGTTTGGAGAAGAAAGGGAACGGCACATGATCCAAGGCACACCACATCCTCTGTAAAACATGGTGGAGGCAACGTGATGGCATGGGCATGCATGGCTTTCAATGGCACTGGGTCACTTGTGTTTATTGATGACATAACAGCAGACAAGAGTAGCCGGATGAATTCTGAAGTGTACCGGGATATACTTTCAGCCCAGATTCAGCCAAATGCCGCAAAGTTGATCGGAGGGCGCTTCATAGTACAGATGGACAATGACCCCAAGCATACAATCAAAGCTACCCAGGAGTTCATGAGTGCAAAAAAGTGGAACATTCTGCAATGGCCAAGTCAATCACCAGATCTTAACCCAATTGAGCATGCATTTCACTTGCTCAAATCCAGACTTAAGACGGAAAGACCCACAAACAAGCAAGACCTGAAGGCTGCGGCTGTAAAGGCCTGGCAAAGGATTAAGAAGGAGGAAACCCAGCGTTTGGTGATGTCCATGGGTTCCAGACTTAAGGCAGTGATTGCCTCCAAAGGATTCGCAACAAAATATTGAAAATAAAAATATTTTATTTGGGTTTGGTTTATTTGTCCAATTACTTTTGACCTCCTAAAATGTGGAGTGTTTGTAAAGAAATGTGTACAATTCCTACAATTTCTATCAGATATTTTTGTTCAAACCTTCAAATTAAACGTTACAATCTGCACTTGAATTCTGTTGTAGAGGTTTCATTTCAAATCCAATGTGGTGGCATGCAGAGCCCAACTCGCGAAAATTGTGTCACTGTCCAAATATTTCTGGACCTAACTGTATATATTCCTACTCTGACCTATATTGAATTGAGTGTGCAGCTAGGAACTGAATGAAAGTGTCAAAGAGCAAAGTGCTCTCATTTTTAGCATTCTAGACTAGAAACTTTAATAATGACACAGAGGTGCATGTCCTAAGAGGTCACCTCTTTCATTGCAGCGTACAATGACCGCGTTTATCCCAGTCCCTCTCATGTTTACCTCTTTTGGCAGCAATCTCCTGTTGTACCTTTGCACACTCTTGTGGTGATCTGTTCTCAATTACCAAATCACAGTTCCTCACATCCTCACATACAAGTGTCCGTCTGTTAGTTTGGCCGGCGTAGTTCTCCTCTTCATTCTGAGACATGGGCTATATACTCTTATGCTGTGGCTACTTTTCACAGATGCACTCTTTACAGTCAGAAAGAGGCTTCAACGCTCCCCTCTGCTGATGTCCATCCACACCCTCTTCTAGTTATGGTACTCTCTTGCAGTTGGGTTTGTCTGCTATACCTCTGACAAATGACAGCAACTACAGTTCAGGTTGGAGCATTTTATATGCTCCTCTGCGGCTCTTACTAAGTCTAGGCTCATAAATCCCTTACATTCTGGGGTCTGCTTGTAAGATGGTGCTAGGCCCGTGTGCCCCCGCCCTGAAGACTCTGGTCAACGTTAAAGTATAATAATCTGAACTGTATTCATGTGTATAATGTGTTCCTGCCTAGAGTGTAAGTGTGGCTGTCTAGTTGCCGGTTTGTGGTACTGCTCCCTGATGAAGAGGTTAGGTTAAACTATTTGGGAAGCCCAAAAGAGGAAGGACCAGCTGCAGGGTACAGCCTGACTCAATCCGAGTATAGTCACGTCATTTAGACAGTAGAAAGCTGTACTTGTGGGAAGTATAGTGAAAAGGAGGAGTGTGCAAGCCAGTCAGATACCTTAGGCAGAAGAAAGTGGGTCTTTGTGGCATTTATAATTTCGCTTCGCCCTCAGGGTCACCCTGGGAATAGAGTATGTTGGAAGGACTTTAGTCGGGGACGCGTAGAGGGTTACCTCCATTCTTAAGTCATGTGTACCTAGCCCAAACTCTAGAAAAGATTCCTGGGTTGCAACTGACTGCAGCGGTACAAGTCCTAAAGGGGGAATTTGGCATAGATTTGGGCAAATAGGACCGTACAGAATCACCAGTAGACAAGCCTTGTCCAACAATGGTCAAAACCATTATAAAGAACGGGTTCCTGAGGGTGAGACAAGACCATGGCTATGCAGGACTCTATGACTTTATTGTGTGAAACCGTGGTGCCAGACATTGAGGAGGAAAATGTACAAATAGCAGCAGTAGTACCAGAAACTATGGAGCAGCCTGCACTAAAACTATGCCTTGAAGTAAAATTTACAATACCAAAAATGTTCAAGCTTTGTGGCCGTACTAAGGATGTGTAAGAAACTGTCAGTAAAGAGTGTTGAGAAAGAAACCAGAATCTGTGTTTGTGACTCCTTTATTGGAAAATCCTGGTCCACATGATGGCCTAGTTACAGGTATAGCTTGCTGGCTTGCACACACAAAGACCACATGCACAACAAGGAATAGCTCAACCAAACTCTTCCCCCTTGTTCTGTGGAGGTGGCTGGGATGCGGATCATCGAAGGAGAACTGCAGAGAAGCAGAAGCACCCTCTCGCCCGCGACTACCCCGACATACTGGCATAACATTATTGCGGAGTGAGGGAAGGGGAGGTCTGGTAATTTATGATGTTGCTCTGGCCTTGCTAATCTAAAGCTTCACTGGGGATCCTGGAAGGTAAGAGATTCGCAAACTCTAGGTCCAGCTACTAGAGACTATGGACCTGGCTGATGTATGAAGTCCAGCGAATTGAACTGCTTAACTCTACTGCAGGCACCTATGGGCAGCCATACTCATGGCTGTCAACCAGATGATGCTTCAGCCATCTCAGTCAACACTCCCATACAGCTTAGCTGGTGCCTTAACTCAGATAATTAATGCGATTGGCAGTCCGGAATTCGACATGCCCAATCGACATCTTAACTGGCTATTGTCATGGCTTGAATTTGGGGATTTGCTGTTTCATGGTCAGTTCCTCTGTCTGCTGGACACTTGCCTTTTTTCCTGGTCCAAATGCTGATGATTCCTATTGTCTTTGCTTTCCCTTCTTGGCTCACTCCTCTCTAGGTGTTTCTTATTTTCCCATGTTAGTCTGCACCATCACATTTGGGGTTTGGTTATTTCTTGATCTTTCACTGCACTTCCTTGCTGGCTATGCTTCTAGATGGACTTGTTTTTAGGAGTTCCAACCCGTCGGCTTAGGGGTTTATCTTTGGTCATTTGAGTTCCTGCTGTGGGTTCGTTTTCCTTTCCATTACCTATTTCTTTCATCTTTGTTTTAGTTCTCTCACTTTGTGTCTTACTGCGTATTTTCTTCTTCCCTTGTTGGCAGTTTTAGGTCCATGGTGGTATTTTGAGTTGTGTGGCTAGGGGATTTCTAGCCTGTACAGGGACTAGTTGGGTGCTGGCCTTTCGTCCCCCTGTAGTAGGTGTTCCCCTTTATCCGTTACTCATGTGTGAGATTGACAGGCACCCCCATACACATTTGAGAGTCGGCCGAACCCATCGATATGGTAGTTTCAGCCAACATTAGTCTAGTGTGTATGGGGGCTTTAAGGCTCCACCACCACAACTCAGTTACACCCTGCATTAGACCTTTCTTTACCTCTGTTATATACTTATTAGTTGTGATGTCATAACTCACACATGTATTATACAAGATTGTTGCAACATCATACAAATTTATTACAGAATACAAATAATAAATGGCATTAAGGAACATTTTCTGCCATTCCAGGGAATACCTACTTAGAAATGGCATTGATCTGCCTACTGTAATAACAACAGATATCTGATAATGCGCAGCAACTGTACATATGATTATAGATGGGTGAATAGTGAAATATTCGAGTTTTCTTTATGTTATCCGTTTATTGAGTATTATTCCAGTATTCGTCAAGAATAGCGAATCTAATGCAAGTCAATGAGGAATCCAAGCATTTTTCTTGAAGATTTCCTACAAAAATACTCTGATTCCCCATTGACTTGCATTAGGTTTGTTATTCGTGATGAATACTGATATAGTACTCAATATTCATATAGCATAATGCGAACATCAATATTTCACTACTCGTCCATCTCTAATCATGATATAACACATTGTTTAGCATGTTATAGCTTACAGAAGACTAAACAATCGCATGTGCTCTCCAATATAATTTAGATAATGTGGTATCTTCACAACATTATCAAGTGTGACACATTGCAACCATCAAAGGATATCACAGTCCTGTACAGTATAGAACATTACAGTAGGGGTGCAGGTGACATTGGTCTTCAATTTTGTACCAGGGCTATGGACTCTAAGGGGTACTTTGCACATTGCGACATAGCTACTGCGATATCGTCGGGGTCAAATCGAAAGTGACGCACATCCAGCGCCGGTAACGACGTCGCAACGTGTAAAGCCTAGGAGAGAAGATGAACGAGCATCAAAAATCGGTGATCTGTGTCACGTCGTTCATTTTCATAATGTCGGTGGCAGGTACGATGTTGTTTGTCGTTCCTGCAGCTCCACACATCACTGTGTGTGAAGCCGCAGGACCAACAAACATCTCCTTATCTGCGCTCGCCGTCCACCGGCAATGCGGAAGGGAGAATGTGGGCGGGATGTTTACATCCCGCTCATCTCCGCCCCTCCGCTTCTATTGGCCGCCTGCCGTGTGACGTCGCTGTGACGCTGCACGACCCGCCCCCTTAGGAAGGAGGCGGGTCGCCGGCCAGAGCGACGTTGCAGGGAAGGTAAGTGTGTGTGAAGCTGCCGTACCGATAATGTTCGCTACGACAGCTATCACAAGATATCGCATGTGCGACGGGGGCGGGTACTATCGCGCTCGGCATCGCTACCATCGGCTAGCGATGTCGCAGCATGCAAAGTACCCCTAAGTTTGAAAGGTAACCTGTCACCAGACTTGGCGACTATAAGCTTGCCCATCACCACTGAGCTGTTACATACAGCATTCTAGAATACTGTATATAAGTGCCCAGGCCGTGCTGTGTAACGTAAAAAACAGATTTATAATACTCACCTAAGAGGTGATGGCTGTCGCTGCTCTCTGGTCCAGCGCCTCCTCTTTGCTGCGATCTCCATCCTCCTTCTCTCCAGCCCAGTGTGGCTGACGCGTCATCCACACAAGCCGACATTGCAGTCCTGTGGACGCACATTTTGATCTGTCCTGCTTAGGGCAGAGCAAAGTACTGTAATGTGCAGGCGCAAGGAAAGGTTAAAGACTGCCCGCACATGCGCACTACAATACTTTCCTCTGCCCTGAGTAGGGCAGATGAAAGTGCATCTGTGCAGTATCTCAATGCTGGCTAGTATAAATGACGTAAGACGCATCATGCACACGGTCCTCCGAAGAAGGAGGATGGCGATCGCCTCAGAGAGGAGGCGCCAGACCGGAGAGCAGCGACACCCATCGGACTGAACCACCCCCTAGGTGAGTATAATAAAGATGTTTTTTATGTTTTACACAGCGGCCTGGGCTCTTATATACAGTATTCTGGAATCTATATATATAATTGCCTTATTCTGTCTGTCTGTCTGTCTTGCTCCAAAATTGTGTCATGTGACAGTGTCACCGTAAGTGTCATAAAAGTGACAACTGTCGGATTGGCCGCTGGGCTCGGCCTGGCCCCTCCCCCCCACGGATTGGCCGCTCGCCTCGGCCTGGCCCCGCCCCCCGCATGGATTAGCCGCTCTGGGCTCGGCCTGGCTCCACCCCCCCACGGATTGGCCGCTCGCCTCGGCCTGGCCCCGCCCCCCACATGGATTAGCCGCTCGCCTCGGACCTCCGCACGCATCGCCCGCTCCGGTGTACACCGGCTCCCGGTACACATGTGCAGGGAGCCGGCATACGCTGCGGTCAATAATGAAGTGTCATGCAGCGGTGAAAGAGTTAAAGACACTGCAAGACACTTCATTATAGGCAGCGGGCATCCCCAGAAGAGAGAAGACAGAAGAAAGAAGACCCCGCAGTCATACTCACCAGACGCCGACCGGGAGCAGGTGAGCGCATCAAGGTCCTGCAGCGGCGGAACACACACACACACACACACACACACACACACACACACAAGAACAGACACACACACATCAGATCACACTCACTCTCACACACACATCAGATCGCATCCACACACGACATCCAGTGATATCGCTTACTTCTCGGCGGCGATACTGTGCGTGCAGTGACCTTCCAGGACCTGCCGGAGGATCACATGGCCGTAAGCATGTGGTATCTCCGGATGTTGTGAGTGTGTGAGCGTGTATGTGCGATATCGTCAGTGTGTGTGTGCGTGTATGCGGTCGGGTGTGTGCGTGTATGCGATCGGGTGTGTGCGTGTATGCGATCGGGTGTGTGCGTGTGTTCTGATGTGTGAGTGAATGCGATCGGATCTGTGAGTGTCGGCAGAGGAGCACGGCGTGCAGCACAGCTGCTGGGACCGCCCACCGGAGGGCACAGGGAGAAGTGGGGTACGAGTGTATGCGATCAGATGTGTGCATGTATACTGTCTGATGTGTGACTGTGGAGCACGATGGGGAGTGTGAAGCATGGGGGATGGAGCACGATGGGGGTGCGCAGCATGGGGGATGGAGCACGAAGGGGGGTGCGCAGCATGAGAGATGGAGCACGATGGGGTGTGTGCAGCATGGGGGATGGAGCACGATGGGGAGTGCGCAGCATGGGGGATGGAGCACGATGGGGAGTACGCAGCATGGGGGATGGAGCATGATGGGGAGTGCGCAGCATGGGCAATAGAGCACGATGGGGGGTGCGCAGCATGGGGGATGGAGCACGATGGGGGGTGCGCAGCATGGGGGATGGAGCACGATGGGGAGTGCGCAGCATGGGGGACGAAGCATGATGGGAGTGTGCAGCATGGGGGATGGAGCACGATGGGGGGTGCACAGCATGGGGGATGGAGCACGATGGGGGTGTGCAGCATGGGGGATGGAGCACGATGGGGGTGCGCAGCATGGGGGATGGAGCACGATGGGGGTGCGCAGCATGGGGGATGGAGCACGATGGGGATGCGCAGCATGGGGGATGGAGCACGATGGGGATGCGCAGCATGGGGGATGGAGCACGATGGGGAGTGCGCAGCATGGGGGATGGAGCACGATGGGGGTGCGCAGCATGGGGATGGAGCATGATGGGGGGTGCGCAGCATGGGGGATGGAGCACGATGGGGGGTGCGCAGCATGGGGGATGGATCACGATGGGGGTGCACACCTCCCGCCAAAACACACACACAGCGCCACACGCGCACCGCACAACACACCACACACACTGGGAACCACAAACACCGCCCTACACAGACAACGCCGCAGACACACAACACCCAACACACAAACACCGCGGCATACACAAATATACGCACATACCGCGCAACACACTGCACAAAACATACCTCCCCCAAAACACACACACGCACTCCACACCCACACAAACTGCGCAACACACACAGCAGCACACACACAGAACGCTGTAGACACACAGCGCTCCACAAACAACGCAACACACACAACGCAACACACATACAACACCGCTCTCACACCCCCCCACCCAGACAACACCCAGAACATTTACAGTGCCCTACACAAACACTGGCAACTACACACAACAACATCGATATATATAACAAAAAACATACATTAACTACACAATAAATTCTAGAATACCCAATGCGTTAGAATCGGGCCACCTTCTAGTGCTATATATAAGAGCCCACTGGTGGTGGTCGCAGGTTATAGTAGCCAAATCTGGTGGCAAGTTCCCTTTAACCCTCACAAGCTTGTTTTCGGCAACTCTTCTAAGAAAAAGGAATTATATTCAAAGCAGACAACCCTTTTACTGTATTTACTCTTAATTTAGTTACATGCAGTAGTTAAAATATTCTAAGGACTATAAAAAGAAATTGTCAGGTAATGTTTCTTTCTTTTCCAAAGAAATGTTTCATAAAGAAAAGTATAATGTAAGAAAATGTGTCATTTCAAAAGTAGATACTACTTCTTTCTTGCATCCAACAAAAAGAAGTTTCTTTTTTTTAATTAATATGTCTTTTGGGGACACTGTCAGCACCAAATGACTAAGCAAACCAAGCACAGCACCTTGTAGGGAATATAGCTCAAATAAAAGTAAAACCTTTAGTATCCAAATCAATTGCGGCATTTTGCTAGAAATACGATACTTCTTTTTTCAAATATGCTAATGTGGTGCTTTTTGCAGCCATGACCAAACAATTCAGTGCACCCTCCCAACTCCTTGTTTTGCATCTACGGTATTTCTTCCCTTCTCTTAATTGATTGGCAGCTCTAGCTTTAAAAAAAACAAAGGTGGGCAAAAATAGAAGGAAAACAAGTAGATGTGGTGCACTGAACTGCTCAGCCATACCAAGTGAGCACAGAGCACTTTATTAGCATATTTCAATAGAGAATAATTTTTGGATTTTTGGCAAACACAAAAACTAATTTAGACTTAAATGGAATGATTTTCATTAGCTTCCTAAAAAGGTATGCGCTTGGTTTGAACAGTCTTTTTACACTAAAAACTCCTTGAAAAAAAAAAAGAGCTGTGTAAGTATTAAATATTTACATAGCAGCATCTCCAATACAAATGTCTTATAAATCAAAAGACAAATTCATGTATATAGTCAAAAAAAAAATAGAAGTGTGCATTTTTGGGGGGCTATGCAGATCCCACTGCAGTACCCTTGGTAAACAAAAAAAAGTTAAAAAAAATAAGAAAATTATCAAGAATTAAGCATTATCAAGAAAATTATAGCTTAAATGGTTGGATCTTAGAGTATGTAACTCCTGCTGCAGTTATACACATAGATATGGGTCTAGAAAAAGGTAAAAAAAAGTATATAATGGAAGGCAAAGGAAGACACAGTAGAAAATGTTGCATTTATTGTTAATAATTATATTGGTTTCCTTAAAATGTCCTTGCCATGAGCTGTTATGCACAGAAACTACCAATACCAGGTTGTGTATTTCTATTCCACTTTTTACTTTGTACGGAAAATGTTTTAACAATTTAAATTTGGGACATCTTTACCAGTCTACAAATATATTAAAAATAAAAAGGTAAAATCAAATTTATGCAAAACAGATGTGTAATGTTTACAGATAGGATGATATTATCGGGTCTATTTTTATTGAAAAATATAAACCTTTCTCGACAATATGATTCTGTTTCTTTAGGATAAAAGACCCATTTTGCTTCCCCGTTGTTTTCTTCTTTAGTTTTATAAAGTAGGAGATGGTTTCTTGATATTCTGGTGGCTCTTGTAATCTGGTTTTCAATTGTTCTTGGATGGTAGCCTTGATTCAGAAAGGTCTTTCTGAGGCCCTCAAGGTGATTGTCTCTATCTGTAGTGTTGGAACATATCCGATTGTACCTGATGGCCTGACTGTACGCTATAGAGGTTTTTATGTGTTTTGGATGAAAACTGTCCCATTTCAGGTATGTTGGAACGGTCAATTGGCTTCTTGTACAGGGATGTCTCTATTTCATTGTTCCGTTTAATGATGGTGTCCAAAAAGTTGATTTCAGTGCAGGAGTAGTTGAGTGTTAGGTTGATGGTGGTCTTCAGCTGCTCCTCAGACTCTATCCAGATGATTAAAATATCGTCAATGTAACGGTAGTAGGCCAGAGGACTGATAGGACAGGAGGATAAAAAGTCACTCTCAAGCTTGGCCATGAAAAGATTTGTATATTGTGATGCCATTTTGCTTCCCATTTCAGTCCCAGTCTCCTGTAGATACAGTACATGGTATTGTCAAATGCAAATTAATTATGGGTGAGGATAAATTTTGTAAGCTTCACCACAGAAACTGCATCAATTCCTGCATTTTCCAAAAAGACTTTGCAAGCATTTAATCCATCCTGATGTGGAATATTTGAGTACAAAGATTCCACATCCATGGTGGCAAGGATGGTTCCCTCTGAAAGAGGACCTATTGCTGATAGTTTTTTCAATAGGTCAGTAGTGTCCTGGATGTAGCTGGTTGTATCCCTTACTAAGGGTTTAAGGATACCCTCTACCTATGTGAGGGTGCCCACACATGAAATGATGGGTCTTCCTGGTTTTCCAGATTTGTGAATTTTGAGAAGCATGTAGAATGTGCCTATTCTTGGACTTGCCGGTATCAGTTCATCAGCTCTTAACGATTTGTCAAGCAGACAAGAGACCAACTTGTTAAGTTCCTTGCAATAGTTCTGTGTAGGGTCAGACTCCAATTTTTAATGTAGCGTATGTCCATCAGTTGTCTGTGTGCTTCCTTCATGTAGTCTGATTTGTTCATCACGACTATTGAACCCCCCTTGTCTGCAGGTTTAATGGTGATTTCTTTGTTGGTTTTCAGAGATTTTATGGCCCTTCTCTCCTGGACACTGATGTTGGATGGTTGCTTCCTGTGTGTATCTAGGATAGTGATAGTCCTGATGTGATCCCCAGATCACATTAGGACTACAAGATCCCAGGTGCCTTCTGCTGCACCCCAACTAATGTGGTGTACTTAATTATATGTACAAAATGTCCAACTGGGGGTCTGTATGTAGGGGAGACAGGACAACAGCTCAGGACAAGGATACATTCTCACCTCCACACAATTAGAGAAAAAAGGATAGATCTACCTGTGGCCAAACATTTTTGTAACCCAGACCACAGCATCAGGGATATGAAATTGCTGGTATTGAAAGGAAATTTCAAGTCCCAGAGAGATAGGAGACTATGGGAGTACAAACATATGATGACCTTTCACACATTCAGATCAGGAAGGAATGTGCCACATGGATTTATGTCTTTTTACATCAATTAAGATATGTGCTCCTCAGAGCATCTGGGGGAATCACAGCTCTGGACCAGACCCTAATCAGAGGACAATAAAACTTTCACACTGCTTTTCTATGAACTGCTGCAATATTTATAGCCACAACAGTTTGTCCTCTTGCCATACTGATAGTTCTGCTTCACATAACTTGTCTTTTTTACTTCTCCATTCTATGCCCTGTTGTGTATAAATATGTGACTCTTCAGAATTTGTGTTATACTGAGCCTGATGAAGAGACCTGCGTAGTCTCGAAAGCTTGCTATTACCATCTTTTCAGTTAGCCGTTAAAAGGTATCAACCACTGAGGACTCTCGGTTCTTTTAAACAATTTATTTTCTTTTTTTTTCTTTCTTTTTGATCTGGATTGCTTGCCTTCATTTTATAGTTTGTGCCCTATTATAGTTTATTTTGACAATAGTTTTGTCCTTTCTAGTATTTGACCTCAAGTCTGCATTTTGCTTTGGCTCCAATAAACTTAATTGGTCTAAAAAACTGAGAGATCCCTGTTGCCAATTGTGCAGAGATTTCTGTCTTAGTTCAACCAACATTACCCAGAAAAATAATTAAAACAATGGTGACTCCATCTCACTATCATTACAGTATAATTCTCATACAGGTGCACGAGCATATGATCTTGTCCGTCAACAACAAGGAAAGGATATCTTCAACTTTGTATCAGGAACATAAACGTAGACAGAACATTTTAGTTTTACCGACTTTATGATTTAGATTTAAATAAAAATCAGTCTTATGTCTACTACAGCCAAGTAAACCGATCTACTACAGTTACTGCTAAACAAATGTTGTAAATAAGGTACCGCAGGGACCCGAAGAGGGACAATCAGTCTTTGTGTTATTTCTGAGCCAAGCAGTATTAAAATTCATAGCACCTTATCTGTATTTTTATGACACTAAGCTTTCTAAAGTTGATTAAGGTGTTGGTCTGTTTGCCCACAGATGCCACACAGGAAGATTTTCCACTTTATGACATATAAGAGTAGTGTGTCACGGGTGTGTCACAGGTGAAAGACAGTCATGTGGTTACTTTCTGACAATAGAAGGTCACAGTATTTGGCTGCGCAAAATGCTCCCTGACTTTGTATTGTTCCTGCTGTTAGTATTCGTTGTACTAGGTAACTTTCTTGCTGGATTTTCATCTCTTCCTCTTTAGGACCCAGCAGAGCCCTCCTTCCGTCCAGCTGTTGATTATCAGTATTCCCGTAAATACGCACATCTTCCTGGACTTGTGCTGGTGATATGATTCAGTTTATTCAACCTCTGGTTGCAAGCAAGTGGCTTGTACTCATCAATGATATCATTGCTGTAACTTTGCTGAACTTCTACCTGAGTCATCAGTGGATAAGTAGTTCATGAATTTTTCCCCTGTGTGTCCTCTCTAGTGTTTAGTAGGGTTGACAAAGAGCTCATCTCCATATATTCCCTATTTAGGGTCTTAGGGTCAGGTATTTAGCTTGGCACATAGGTGTGGAACCTATCTAGGATGGTGAGGGACCTCAGGGACCAGCAGTAGGATTGGTCAGAGGTCACCATCTCCCCGTTCCCTAGACACAGGGTTTCCCTTCCCTTTCACCATTCAATTGTTACTTCCTTGTACCTAGCGTGACATAGTGTTTACCGTTGATAGTTATAATCGTTGCCAAATTCATGTGCTTACCGTCAATAGCTATGATCATTACCACCTTCTTGCCACAGTAGATGCCCCTTTTAGTACCTATGAGGCTTCTGAATTCTATTTTTTTTAGCCCCAGCTCAGGACATCCACTGAATGTTAACTGTGTCATTGAAATGATCAGACGCCACTGTTTACACCAGCAGAGCGCGACACATAATGGGATACCGTTACCGTTCAGACAAGGTAAATGAAAGGTGCTCACCTTAAGTGATTGTGAGGAGTCACAATAACTATAGAAGCGTGCTCACTATAGTAAGAGAATGTAAACTAGTCCTTCATATACACAGCTGCAAATGCCTCGGGATATGCCATCAGCAAAGGTTCAGCAAAATAAGCATAACTAGTAGGAAGGAAAAAAAGTTAAAAACAATATATGGACACACACTTAATTAAAAAATAAAGTTGAATTGGTCTTAAATAACATGTTTCAGGGGGAAAAACACCTCTTCTTCAGTTAAAAAAAAAGGAACAGTGGCAACCGAAATGCCCACAGTTTAATTAGAGTAGAAGTGGTGATAGTTTTTTTTAAAAAAAATTAGCATAATAGGCATAATTATAAAAATAGTGATTGAGGTCGAGTCACATTACAAAAACAATAGATATATAGCAATATTCCAATCATCTGGATATGTGTTGCAGAACTCCCAAAAATGTATTAATGGCTGTAATCAGTTTTGCACTAACTAGACTAGGTTGCAGAGACTGAAGGCTGCTTTACAGGTGAAAGCACCCGCCTCCGTCGGTTGTGCATCACGGGCAAATCGCTGCCCGTCACACATACTTACCTGCCTAGCGACGTCGCTGTGGCTGGCAAACCGCCTCATTTCTAAGGGGGCAGTTCGTGCGGCGTCACAGCGACATCACACGGTAGCCGTCCAATAGAAGCGGAAGGGCGGAGAGCAGCCAAAAGAAAGTGACGCCCACCTAGTTGCCGGAGAACGCAGGTACGCTGTTGTTCCTTGTTCCTGGGATGTCACACGTAACGATGTGTGCTGCCTCAGGAACGACAAACAACCTGTGTCCTGCAACAGCAACGATATTTGGGATTAGAACGACGTGTCAATGATCAATGATTAGGTGAGTAATTTTGATCGTTAGTGGTTGTTCGCACGTTTCACACGCAACGACGTCACTAACGAGGCCGGATGTGCGTCACAAATTCCGTGACCCCAACGACATCTCGTTAGCGATGTCGTTGCGTGTAAAGCCCCCTTGAGGGATTCCTTAATTTTACTAAATTCCTAAATTTTCACTTTTATGTAGGGATTAGACATGAACGGACCCATGGAAGTTCGGTTTGGCGGGTTCATCTGGACTTTAGATATAGTTCGACTTGGCACCCGGACTTGATAGAAACCCCAATAGAAGTCACTAATTGGGCAGTTCGGGTCTCCGCTAACATGCAGCCAGCCACAAAGAGGACACTTCCATAGAAGAATGGACAGTGTTTTCCCATTTTTTTTCTTTGGTGTACACTACACTTGTTCACACTATTGTTACCCCGAGTGCAAGCTGTTCAAATACTGCAAGTGGCTCTCTATGTGTTGAGCACCGAGCGTACCCGAGCACATCGATGCTCATGTGAGTGGTTTGCATACGTAAAGCACCAGAACTCCGAACCCGAACGCTGTTGGTTTTGTAAAGTCGGTGTTTGATACGAACACTGCACCTCGGGTTCACTCATCTCTAGTAGGGATGAGTGAAACTGAACTGTAAAGTTCGGGGTTCATATGGAACATTGGGTGTCTAGGTCTTGGATTCGAACACGGACTAAACAAAAGTCCTTGTCCAAGTTTGGGTAAGGTTCGTATGTTAATAAAGCTTGTTGAAAAGCTGCAGCGCAGCCATTCAACAAGCTTTATTGCAAGCAGAGGTTGCCTGTTAGCTGCTGTAAACAATAAAGATTAAAAAAAAACAAAATTCCATGGACTCCCACCTATTTTTGAAAACTAGTAATTATTTTGAAGTAATAAATTGGTGAATGACGGAATGTGGGGGAGTCTTTTTTCACCAATTGGATTACGTCTGAACATTGAGGATTTTTTAAATTAATAAACTGGTGAAAGAGAGTGTATGGGGGAGTGTTTATTCAAATAATCTTTTTTTATCCTGTGTATTTTTTTAATTCTACACTTGTGGAGTTAGTAATGGGGGTGTCTGATAGATGCCTCTCCATTACTAGCCCCTGGGCTTCATGCCAGCTGTCAATTCACAGCTAACATTAATCCCAAAATTATTACCTCGATTACCACTTCAAAAGGGCAATCGGGAAGGGCTGGGCAAAGCTCCAAAATGAATGAATCTGATAAATGCGGCTGTGGGCTGCTATTTTCAGGCTGTTAGGGACCAAATAACCACAGCTCTTGCCACCCTGATAATACCAGTCCCCAGCTGTCTGCTTTACCTTGGCTGGTCATCAAAAATAGGGCAGAGCCCATGTTGTTTTTTTTAAATTGTTTTTAAA
Organism: Anomaloglossus baeobatrachus; assembly: GCF_048569485.1. Taxonomy (NCBI): domain Eukaryota; kingdom Metazoa; phylum Chordata; class Amphibia; order Anura; family Aromobatidae; genus Anomaloglossus; species Anomaloglossus baeobatrachus. The sequence goes on along the minus strand of NC_134353.1, from coordinate 882,991,957 downwards.
TTATTTAAATAAATAGAGTCGGATCCCCTCTATTTTTGATAACGAGCCAAGGTAAAGCAGACAGCTGAGAGTTGCAGCCCTCAGTTGTCTGCTTTACCCATACTGGTTATCAAAAATAAGGGAGAGCCACGTCTTTTTTTATTATTTTTTTTTAAATTCCCTATTAATATTTGTTATCCATATTACCTCAATTTGTCTTCGTTTTGTAGTCCCCTAACCTTTACTATGTCTATTTTACAGCCATTTTAAAGCACAGACGTTTGATGGGGTTTGGCGTCCGGAGTCACGTTTCGGTCTCGAATTGACTTTTTTTTTTTAAGTCCTGCTGAACCCAGCGAACCCGAACATCCACAGATCCAGTCATCACTACTGATAAAGTCCTTATACACATTAAACTAACATTCCAAGACAGATGATTTTGAGCGAGAGAAGAGGTCAACAAGCCATTTTTGAAAACAGCCATAATTGTTCCATTTGCAGTTTGCAAAAATGAAAGAATATGCTGTTGTAAGATGAGACCAAAGTTGTACTTTTTGGTCTAAATGGAAAACTTTGTGTGGCAGAAAAATAACACTGAACATCTCCCTGAAAACATCATTCCCACCGTCACACATGGTGGAGCAGCATCATGCTGTGGGGAGGCTTTTCTTCAGCAGGGACAGGGAAGTTGGTCAGAGTCTGTGGGGCCATATACAGGGCAATTCAGGAGGAAAACATATTAGATGCTGCAAAAGACTTTATACTAGGGCGTAGGTTCGCCTTCCAGCAGGACAATGACCCTAAACATACGAGACTGAGCTACAATGGAATGAATAAGATCAAAGCATATTCATGTGTGAATGCCCCAGTCACAGTCCAGACCTAAATCTCATTGAGACAAGACTTGTGACAAAACTTGAAAATTGCTGTTTACAGATGCTTCACCCAATCTCACTGAGCTAGAGCTATTTTGCAAAGAAGAATGGGAAAAATATCAGCCTCTAGATGTGCAAAGCTGGTAAAGACATCCCCCAAAAGACTTGCAGCAGTTATTGTAGCAAAAGCTGGTACTTCAAACTATTGACTCAGGGGCTGAATACAAATGCACCACAATTTTCAAATTTGTATTTTTAAAATATTTAGAAAACCATGTATTATTTCCTTTATATTTCACAAGTACTTGCTACTTAGTTTTGGTATATCACATATTATCCCAATAAAATGCATTTAAGATTGTGGATGTAGCATCAAAAAATGTGGACAAGTTCACGGGCATGAATACTTTTTCAAGGCACTGTAGGCAAATTGGAGACTTGCTTGAACAGATTTGTTACCTTAATGTGGAGGCCAGGTGTGAACAGCATCAAGAACAGTTACAAGAATTTGCCAACTTGATTGCCAAGAGGTTGATGTGAACAACACCTAGAAATGGTTGCACCATGGAAGTCAGGAGTAGCAGAGGAGATGATTAGACACTTGGCTGGTGCTGGACCATATGAAGCAGTAGCAAATTCCTGACAAAGATGAGGGGAACTGTGGACAATGCCAAGCACGTGGCATAGGGTGATAATGAGAAGTTTGCTGGGTTACCTCCAAAATTCGGCATGGTCTACTGCAAATGGAGGCAGCCATAGGTGAAGGGAGCAAGGCCCGGAGCCTCTAGAGCCAGGACAGATGAGTAAAACAAGAAAAGAAATTGAACATCAGTGTGATATACGCTATTGGTTTCTTTTTAGAATCTCTTTGCTAGACACTATGATCAGTATGAATAGAAGGGTAGTCAGATAAGCTGGGATAATAAGCCCAGAGGTAACGTATAAGATTCAGGGAGCAGACATAGATGTGGTCAGGAAGAGGTCCAAAGTCAGAAGCCGGGAGGTAATGTATAATGTTCAGGGAGCAGACAGGGACGTGGTCAGAAAGAGGTCCAAGGTCAGAATCCGTGAGATAACGTATAAGATTCAGGAAGCAGACAGAGACGTGGTCAGGAAGAGGTCCAAGGTCAGAAGCCAAGATCAGAACACTTACACCAGACAGGAGCCAAGAGCACACTGAGCAAACAGGAAGTATCACTGGCGAAGTTCAGACAAAGCAAGCCCAGTAAAGAAACAGGGCAATCACCAGGAACAAGGCACATCTGTGAAGGCACCTCCCAAAACCAGTGTGGACCCTAGTGCTGAAAGACAACCTGTCAGCAAGTGCACAAGACACATAGCAGAGCATTTTCAAATGCAAAATGCTGCGCACAGCGGAACCATGACACTTGTTTTATATTTCCATATCATGATTTAGCGTGCATTGTTATGCGTTTTTTTCCAATTCCTTGGAATGTGTAAAATATGCTCCAGAAACGCTGATAAAAAATGAGCAGCAAGTGCATGAGATTAAAGAAATCTTATTCACTTTGCTGATACTGTAAAACATTGAGTTTTCTTGCTCCAAAAGCGCACAGAAAAATGTGGGAAAAATGGGCCAAAAACGCAACATGTCAACATAGGTTAAATTTGTATTTTGGTCTTCATAACCAACAATGCACCACAAAGGACTAATGGGACAGATATCTTTGGTTGACTTTAGAAGCTAAAGACTTCACAAAGGATCCTCAGACCAAGACTCCGTAAACATACAATACTGTTGTGAAATCTAACTTCAAAGAGATTCCTCCTAAGCTTCTTACCGGAGATTGTATCCGTACACACTTTACTTGATGAGTACAGTCATGATCATAACAAACCGCTGAAGATACAAATGTCAAGGAAACTTCTGAGACAAAACACTATGTTATTGTGTAATTAGAGAGGTTTGTTGAAGGTCACGAGGCAGATAATTGAAGCTGAAGGGTTTTTTTCCCCCTTACTAAAGGCCCCGTCACACTAAGCAACATCGCTAGCAACATCGCTGCTAACGAACAACTTTTGTGACGTTGCTAGCGATGTTGCTGTGTGTGACATCCAGCAACAACCTGGCCCCTGCTGTGAGGTCGTTGGTTGTTGCTGAATGTCCTGGGCCATTTTTTAGTTGTTGCTGTCCCGCTGTGAAGCACAGATCGCTGTGTGTGACAGCGAGACAGCAACAACTAAGGCTACTTTCACACATCAGTTTTTTGCCATCAGGTTCAATCCGGAAAAAAACGGGTAAAACGGATCCGGTACCGCATCCGTTTTTTCCCCATAGACTTGCATTGGTACCGGATTGTACCGGATGGCTTTGCGTTGCATCCGTTTTTTTCCGGATGCGGCAAAATTAGTTAAAGCGGCGGCCGGAGGCAACGTAGCTTGCAACGTTTTTTTGTCCGGCAAAAAAAACGCATCGCGCCGGATCCGGCGCGATACGGCGTGTTTTACAATAGAAGCCTATGGACGCCGGATCCGGCGTAATGCGGTAAAAAACGGATGCGGCCGCCGGATCCGTTTTTCTAAACTGAGCATGCTCCAATGTAATTAACAAAACGGATCCAGCCAAAAAACGGACGAAAAGGATGCAAAAACGGATGCAAACCGTATCCACCGGATCCGTTTTTTAACGGATCCGGCATAACGGATCCGTTAAAAAACGGATCCGGTGGATACGGTTTTCACTTTTTTTTCAGGATCCGTTGGATCAGGAAAAAAAAGGACTGTGCCTGAATACAGAAAACTGATGTGTGAAAGTAGCCTAAATGTGCAGGCAGCAGGAGCCGGCTTCTGCTGAGGCTGGTAACCAATGTAAACATCGGGTAACCAAGAAGCCCTGTCCTTGGTTACCCGATATTTACCTTTGTTACCAGCCTCCTCCGCTCTCACTGTCAGTGCCGGCTCCTGCTCTGTGCACGTGTAGCTGCAGCACACATCTGGTTAATTAACCCGATGTGTGCTGTAACTAGGAGAGCAAGGAGCCAGCGCTAAGCATTGTGCGCTGCTCCCTGCTCTGTGCACATTTAGCTGCAGCACACATCGGGTAATTAACCCGATGTGTGCTGTAACTAGGAGAGCAGGGAGCCAGCGCTCAGTGTGCGCTGCTCCCTGCTCTCTGCACGTGTAGCTGCGTGCGATGGTAACCAAGGTAAATATCGGGTTGGTTACCCGATATTTACCTTAGTTACCAAGCGCAGCATCTTCCACGCGTCGCTGGGGGCTTGTCACTGGTTGCTGGTGAGCTCACCAGCAACTTGTGTAGCGACGCTCCAGCGATCCCTGCCAGGTCAGGTTGCTGGTGGGATCGCTGGAGCGTTGCAGTGTGACATCTCACCAGCAACCTCCTAGCAACTTACCAGCGATCCCTATCGTTGTTGGGATCGCTGGTAAGTTGCTTAGTGTGACTGGACCTTAGTGTATATGCCAGATGTGTGATGTCAACATATCATCAGCAGCACAATAAGTGAACATGATCCTTGGGAAACAATAACTGACTTCCTTGTTAGTCTGTCCCACGAAATACAAAATTTTCATCTCAGGAGCTTTAGGCCCAGATTATTTACGACCATGAAGTACACAACAAATAAAGTAAGTTTAATGCAGTTTTGACAATAATTAGTACCCAATTAAACTTTTTTTTTATCAATGACTCTGCTCTGCTACTCCTTCTGCTTCTCCCCTTTATAAGCCTATTCCCTGCCTCTTCCTGTCTCTCCCCACATTCTGGGACCCAGAGGCAGCTGTTCCACGCTCCCTCCCTTTGTCAGTGTTGATGGATTTTGGTACGAAGCTTACCTGCACCGGGAGTCCAGCTGCGGCACAATGATTTATACTGGTTGGGCTTTCATACTTCTGTATTAAGTCACATATTATCAATATGATAAATATCTTGGTGTCGTCAAACATAAAAAAGGGGGGAATTTTTTACTCCAAATGTAAAATATAACTTTTAATTATAAAAATGGAAACCTAAGCATCACTAAGTTAAGCTGTAGATAGATTGACTGCTACCAAGGTATTATATAATGACTTAGTAGTCCTTAGAGGTATATAATGCCTCAAAAAATATATCCAGGTGCTAACAGACGGGTCTCAAAGAGACAATTTTTTGTAGTAAAAAAAGAATGTAGATGGATAATAGTCACATGGATGGAATGTGGTCCATCATTCCAAACTTCCGTAACAAAAGGCCATCCAAAAGTGAATCTATATCTAAAGGCCGCTTTACACGCGGCGATTTATCGTGCGATCGCATATGCGATGGCACCCTCCCCCATCGATGGTGCTTTATGGGCAATTTCTTGCCCGTGGCGCAAAAAGTCGGTAACCCCCGTCACACGTACTTACCTACCGAACGACCTCGCTGGGGGCGGCGAACATCCTCTTCCTGAAGGGGAGGGACGTTTGGCGTCACAGCGACGTCACACAGCGGCCGGCCAATAGAAGTGGAGGGGCGGAGATGAGCGGGACGTAAAATCCCGCCCACCTCCTTCCTTCCGTATTCCCGGCGGCCGCATGTAAGCTGCAGTTCATTGTTCCCGAGATGTCACACGGAGCGATGTGTGCTGCCTCGGGAACAATGAACAACCGGCACGCAGAAGGACAATCGATTTTTTGAAAATGAACGACGTGTCAACGAGCAACGATAAGGTGAGTATTTTTGCTCATTCACAGTCGCTCGTAGCTGTCACACGCTACGATATGTCAAAAGATGCCGGATGTGCATCACTAACGACGTGACCCCGACGATATATCGTTAGATATATCGTAGAATGTAATGGGCCCTTTAGTCTGCCAAATATTCCATAGAAACAGAAATGCAGAAGGGCATCTATGGATATCACCCCAATAGACAAACCGTATCTATTGATGTCAGGTGTGCTGGTGTCTCTTATTATGGTTTGTCCTTCCGAAAAGACTATCTTGTCTCAAATATAGCCGCCTCGATGCATTTTTCCCTGGGATGGTCAGGATCCTCAGGAGGCTTCCAAGTATTTTTCAGTGGAGCCCAATTATATTATTATCCAATATCCAATATCCATAGATATGCAAATATTGTCCTTCGAGGGCTCTGTTATAAATCCTCTCAAAACAAAACACCTGTCTGCCAAGATGAGCGGCAATATGCAGGTGCAGTCGGGCTCCCCCACTTTTTCACCCATTGTATTTATACCTTGGTTCATTTGGACTACTTTATTTGTGTACTTTAGATATATAGGGTCATTAAAGGGTAAGAATAGGGAAAGCCATCGTGGATCTGTGGCACCCTTGAGGCTTCAGTCTCCACAGAGGTACTGCACCTCAGCCAGAAGTGTGGTATTCCATCCTGGGTATGGAGGAGGTCAAAGCCAGTTCACACAAAAGCACAACACCCAGGCTCAGAAACACCTCATCAGACATGGCCAGGGCGTGCTTATACCCGAAGCTAGGCTGGGGTGGTGGAGTCGTAGGAGTGGGAACACAATAGAATAAGTGGGAACACAGTGTGAAGTGTGGAGAAAGAAAGGAGAGGAGCAGTGGAGGAATGAAAACCCGCGGGCTGGATCTGGTACCGCTCGGCCCGTGCACAGACAGAAGGGGTCCAAGAGACCACAGGAGTTAACCTTCCGTGGCCTTGTTCCATATATAATCTACAGGTGGAAGGACTTAGTCGCAACATGGGGACTGGTCCCTAGGCTAGAGGAGAAGAACCTACGGGCTCTGCTAGCAAAACCAGCGGCTAGGGTGACTCTAACCACCTCAGCCACACACCACATACGAATTCGCTGGAAAGTGACTCAAAAGGATCAAGGGATAGAGCTTCATGCCACTCAACAGGGTCCAAGGGCACTGGCACAGGGTTCAGTGAGCGAGGGCACAAGGCAGGAGGGCGACGCAAGTTCAGAAACGACCAGGATTTATGTCTGTACTGTCCGTACTGCACCACTTAAGAAAGGTGCATCGGACTTGACTTCCGAACTACCTGAGATCGGCTGGAGCCCATCACAGTAAAGCCCCAGCAGTCCAGAGGCAGTCACTGGCATATCGTGTTACCTGGGAACCTGCTACAGTGAGTAATAATCTTGAGACTGCATCCCTGTGTCGCTCTGTTACTTTCCTGTGCCTTCCGCCTAACCGCCCCGCCATCATAGACCACTACTACCACCCCGATCCACCCTGGGCCCTAGCTCTACCTGTGGAGATCTGCACCATCTAAGCTGCGTCACCATCAGCCCCGGGGATCCCAATCTCGCAGTGGCGGCACCTAACTTGCCACATGTAGCATCACGAACTACCATCCCCGTCATTTCTACTTTAACTGACACCACCGGGGTCACAGAACTGGGCCTCGCCACTGCAGCGCCCCAAGAGCAGAACAGCTGCCCTGTAACGAGTCACCCCAGGCTCCAGTGTGGGCATGTCAGATCAGGGAGGCGAAAATAACATCAGGGCCATCTCCGCTGGTAGGCAGGAGCTACTAGATAGGAGATAACAGGGAGAGAAAGATAGATGATGATTCTGTTTCTATAGGCCACGTCACACTAAGCAACATCGCTAGCAACATCGCTGCTAAGGAACAACTTTTGTGACGTAGGAGCGATGTTGCTAGTGATGTTGCTGTGTGTGACATCCAGCAACAACCTGGCCCCTGCTGTGAGGTCGCTGGTTGTTGCTGAATGTCCTGGGCCATTTTTTAGTTGTTGCTCCCCCGCTGTGAAGCACACATCGCTGTGTGTGACAGCGACAGAGCAACAACCAAATGTGCAGGCAGCAGGAGCCGGCTTCTGCGGACTCTGGTAACCACGGTAAACATCGGGTAACCAAGAAGCCCTTACCTTGGTTACCCGATATTTACCTTCGTTACCAGCGTCCGCCGCTCTCACGCTGCCAGTGCCGGCTCCCTGTTCCCTGCACTCCTAGCCACAGTACACATTGGGTTAATTAACCCGATGTGTACTGTGGCTACGTGTGCAGAGAACAGGGAGCCGGCACTGACAGCTGAGAGCGGCGGACGCTGGTAACGAAGGTAAATATCGGGTAACCAAGGTAAGGGCTTCTTGGTTACCCGATGTTTACCGTGGTTACCAGCGTCCGCAGAAGCCGGCTCCTGCTGCCTGCACACGTAGCAGAGTACACATCGGGTAATTAACCCGATGTGTACTGTGGCTAGGTGTGCACGGAGCCAGCGCTAAGCGGTGTGCGCTGGTAACCAAGGTAAATATCGGGTTGGTTACCCGATATTTACCTTAGTTACCAAGCGCAGCATCGCTTCCACGCGGCGCTGGGGGCTGGTCACTGGTGAGATCTGCCTGTATGACAGCTCACCAGCAATCCGTGTAGCGACGCTCCAGCGATCCCTGCCAGGTCAGGTTGCTGGTGGGATCGCTGGAGCGTCGCTTAGTGTGACATCTCACCAGCGACCTCCTAGCAACTTACCAGCGATCCCTATGAGGTTGTATCGTTGTTTTGATCGCTGGTAAGTTGTTTAGTGTGACTGGGCCTTATGTTTATTAATGCTATCTAAGGTCTGTTAAATAGATATATTTTATGAACACTTTGTGAATTTCACTTGAATGTACAGTTAGGTCCAGAAATATTTGGACAGTGACACAAGTTTTGTTATTTTAGCTGTTTACAAAAACATGTTCAGAAATACAATTATGTATATAATATGGGCTGAAAGTGCACACTCCCAGCTGCAATATGAGAGTTTTTACATCCAAATCGGAGAAAGGGTTTAGGAATCATAGCTCTGTAATGCATAGCCTCCTCTTTTTAAAGGGACCAAAAGTAATTGGACAAGGGACTCTAAGGGTTGCAATTAACTCTGAAGGCGTCTCCCTCGTTAACCTGTAATCAATGAAGTAGTTAAAAGGTCTGGGGTTGATTACAGGTGTGTGGTTTTGCATTTGGAAGCTGTTGCTGTGACCAGACAACATGCGGTCTAAGGAACTCTCAATTGAGGTGAAGCAGAACATCCTGAGGCTGAAAAAAAAGAAAAAAATCCATTAGAGAGATAGCAGACATGCTTGGAGTAGCAAAATCAACAGTCGGGTACATTCTGAGAAAAAAGGAATTGACTGGTGAGCTTGGGAACTCAAAAAGGCCTGGGCGTCCACGGATGACAACAGTGGTGGATGATACTTTCTTTGGTGAAGAAGAACCCGTTCACAACATCAACTGAAGTCCAGAACACTCTCAGTGAAGTAGGCGTATCTGTCTCTAAGTCAACAGTAAAGAGAAGACTCCATGAAAGTAAATACAAAGGGTTCACATCTAGATGCAAACCATTCATCAATTCCAAAAATAGACAGGCCAGAGTTAAATTTGCTGAAAAACACCTCATGAAGCCAGCTCAGTTCTGGAAAAGTATTCTATGGACAGATGAGACAAAGATCAACCTGTACCAGAATGATGGGAAGAAAAAAGTTTGGAGAAGAAAGGGATCGGCACATGATCCAAGGCACACCACATCCTCTGTAAAACATGGTGGAGGCAACGTGATGGCATGGGCATGCATGGCTTTCAATGGCACTGGGTCACTTGTGTTTATTGATGACATAACAGCAGACAAGAGTAGCCGGATGAATTCTGAAGTGTACCAGGATATACTTTCAGCCCAGATTCAGCCAAATGCCGCAAAGTTGATCGGACAGCGCTTCATAGTACAGATGGACAATGACCCCAAGCATACAGCCAAAGCTACCCAGGAGTTCATGAGTGCAAAAAAGTGGAACATTCTGCAATGGCCAAGTCAATCGCCAGATCTTAACCCAATTGAGCATGCATTTCACTTGCTCAAATCCAGACTTAAGACGGAAAGACCCACAAACAAGCAAGACCTGAAGGCTGCGGCTGTAAAGGCCTGGCAAAGCATTAAGAAGGAGGAAACCCAGCGTTTGGTGATGTCCATGGGTTCCAGACTTAAGGCAGTGATTGCCTCCAAAGGATTCGCAACAAAATATTGAAAATAAAAATATTTTGTTTGGGTTTGGTTTATTTGTCCAATTACTTTTGACCTCCTAAAATGTGGAGTGTTTGTAAAGAAATGTGTACAATTCCTACAATTTCTATCAGATATTTTTGTTCAAACCTTCAAATTAAACGTTACAATCTGCACTTGAATTCTGTTGTAGAGGTTTCATTTCAAATCCAATGTGGTGGCATGCAGAGCCCAACTCGCGAAAATTGTGTCACTGTCCAAATATTTCTGGACCTAACTGTATGTGTTTACAATTTTAAAATTTAAAATTAAAAGTTATATTTTACTTTTGGAGTGAAAAATCCCCCCTTTTTTATGTATTAAGTCAGCGGTCAATTCAACAATGTTGCTGATTTTTTTGGTACAAAAGCTACCTTCGGCGGACGTTCAGCTGTAGCACAACGCTTTGTACTGGTTTACTCTGGTTTATTTCAGTGGTCTTATTTTAATATTTTGGGCTCTGATCAACCACCATCCACTAAAAGATGAGATGTAGTTATTAAATCTCTAAATAGAGTTCTGTTTTATATACCTGAGTGTGGTTTTTCATTACATGGGTATACATGGGTTTCAATACATCAGTTATGGGTTTGTGGGGGCCCAGCAGTCTTACTTAGAGGAAGACAAGCCCTGGCAAAACCAGGTAGTCACAAACAGTTTACATCCTCCTTGTCACCATCTCAAACCCGCACTTAGGCATAACACACATCCATTAAACCCTAGCCACCCCCTCATGATAATAGGGACACACCAGTGGGTGGGATTAGGCGGATGAGAACGCCCACCTAGGGGTCCTGAGGTGTCAGGGGTGGGAAAACAGTTGAACTTTGACAGTTGAAGTGTGGAGAGCTGATAGCAGTGTAGTCAGGGGTCGTAGACCCTGGACTACCTGGCTAGGTGGCAGATGGTGAGCAGAGCCGCTGACGACGGAGACCTAAAGTGGACCGGGGCAGGGTTGTAGCCCGCCGGTACCGACAGCGGGAATCCGGTCCGGAGGCCGTGCACAGGCGGGGTGCCTGGACCCTAGGGCATGGAAGGTTGCAAGCCCCTCTCCAATTAACCAGCCGGGGACAAGCTTCCAGACTTTGTCCCATTAACTGCCCAGATAGAGCGAAACGGAAGCCTGACGCGGGGGACAGGGTGTCTGCCAAGAACCCACTGAAATCCCAAGGGTCAACTTTCGCGGGCCACAGCTCCCAACACAAATAGAACCGGGAGTGGACTTCTCCGTTCCATGCAAAGTTGTCCAAAAGAGAAGGAAACACAAAGTGAAGGAGGAAGGGATATCTGCTCATCAACCTGGGTGCGGGACCCGAATCCACCCTTCAAAGTCAGCCGGCCACTGGCAACTTGGTTTACTCCTGGACTTGTGTGAAATTATTGAACTGTGAGTACACCATTGTCCCCCGGTCCAGCGCGCCACCTCCAGCAGCCATCACTCCCGTGTTCGACCCTCGGGCCCCGGGTCTACACTTCCCCAACCTGTGGAGGGGATCCCATCATTATTAAGCCCTGGGCTGGGACCTTGCCACAGCCACCGCCTGCAGAAAATGTGGTCACAGCAGAGGGGGCCAGCCGTGTTGCTTCGGCTACTTTAACTGAGTGTGCAGTACCCATGGATATTTTGCATGCAAAACGCTTCAGTAGCATCGTATGCAAATTAGCCATGTGGTGGTGTTAGGGGCAATGGGGCAGAGCAGGGAGCGTCATCCAGCAGCTCAGCCTGATGAGGTCATTGCTGCGGGCAACACGGAGGTGGTAAGGATGCGGCAGCCAGCGGGAAATGGTAAGAGCTCCATGGAGGAGGTGAAGACAGGAACAGGACAATATCAGTGACCAATATTAATATTAATCATTAAGGTCAAAATTGACTTTGTTATTAAGGGGTCAAGGAAAAAAACAACCTATGTAATAGACAGAATTCAGTTATCTATGTTAACATCTTCACGACCAAAGACATACCTATATGTTCTTGTTTGTGTCCCTGACAGCGTGTAAACCTGCATTTTTCCCACACATGTCTGCTGATCTGATACAGTGACATGTGTAGCTAACAGGTGTGCATGGATCTCCATGGATCTCTCTGTTAACTAGTTAGATCGCGCTGTCAAACTCTGACACCAAAATTTAACGCGCCGGCGGGAATTGCGCCATTCCCTGCCGTGATCATGGGGTGTTGATGGGTTATCATGACAGCCGGGGATCAGCTGATGACCCCTGTCACTGTCATGATGAAGTTCCTGCGAGCGCTGGCAGAGTGCCCACACTCACAGATCAGCATTTCTGCTGTTCAGAGGGATGCTGAAGCACTGCTCTGATCTGCAGAAATGATCGGACAGTACAGACATAAATCTAGTAAAATCAATACAGTAGAAAAAAAGGTTTTTAAAAATATGAAAAAATGTTTTTTTAAAAAAACACAAAAGTTCAAATAAACCTCCTTTTGCTCCATTGAAAATAAAACAATAGCAAACAAAAAATACACACATTTGGTATCGCCAGGTTCAGAAATACCAGATCTATCAAAATATAAAATCAATTAATCTGATCGGTAAAGGACATAGCAAGAAAAAAAATAAAAACGCGAGAATTACGTTTTTTTGGCAATCAAAACATTGTATGTAAGCATAAAATGGAATAATTAAAAATGTCAGCTCAGGACGCAAAAAAAGAAGCCATCTCTGAGCCCCAGATCCAGAAAAATGAGAACGTTATCGGTGTCAGGAAAATGGCGACAAATGTGCAATTCTGTTTTTTGATAAATTTCTGATTTTTTTCAAACCCTTATATAAAAGTAAAATTATACATGTTTGGTATCTATGAACTCGTACTGACCTGGGGAATCATACTGACAGATCAGTTTTACCATATAGTGAATACAAAAAAACCCAAAACAAAGCAATCGTTGTATTGCACTCTTTTTGCAATTTCACTCCACTTGGAGTTTCTTTCCCCTTTTCCAGTACACCATATGGTAAAATGAATGATGTCATTCAAAAGTGCAACTTGTTCTACAGAAACAAGCCCAATATGGCAAGATTGGTGGAAAGATAAAAAAGTTATGGCTTTTGGAAGAGGAGGAAGAAAAAACGAAAAACGGAAACACGCCCGGGAGTGGAGGGGTTAAAGCCTTTTTAATTTCATCCTTGGAGTGACGGCATTTGGAAGTTGATGGAAGATTTATTGACTTTAAAAGCAACTTAAATACCAGAAGAAATAATGCATCAGACATGGCATCCTTCGTCGTCACAGGAGTACTTTTTCTCTCTTACTCACTCACACTATGAATAATTAAATACGCCGTTATATCCTCCCATCATCATTTCACCATGAAACAGGTCAGATAATGCACCAATAGTTTTCCATACACATAATGTTACGCTGCCGGAGCCGCCTGGGGAAAATTACTACAGTATATTGATGTCTGGATATTACTGGGTATCCTATTCATTATGTGTCTATATATTCCTGTGTTGCTCTGTAGGAAAATATAACAGTCCCATCAGTGCACACTGTAGATCTATCTGAGTCTTGGTCTTGAAGATGTAGCTGCTCTTCCCCAACATCCAGTTTGGTCCTCCATTGCTGGCAGACCTTGTAGTGTAGACTTCAGCATCGGCAAACTTCCGCCTGGCATCTTGGGTGCATCTGCTGCTTACTAAGTACCCACTATATCATGATGTCAAGATGGCTTACTAAGTGGCAATAGTGCCCAGAAAACACGGCAGAGGATAGCTGGGTAAGACATTAAAGGGGGCTTTACTCGCTAGCGATATCGCTGGTGAAAGCACCCGCCCGCGTCGGTTCTGCGTCATGGGCAAATCGCTGGCCGTGGTGCACAATATTGTTCGGAGCCGTCACACGAGACTTACCTGCCTAGCGACGTCACTGTGTCCGGCGAACCGCCTCCTTTCTAAGGGGGCGGTTTGTGCGGCGTCACAGTGACGTCACTAAGTGGCCGCCCAATAGAAGCGGAGGGACGGAGATGAGCGGGACGTAACATCCCGCCCACCTCCTTCCTTCCGCAGGTAAGCTGCAGTTCGTCGTTCCCGAGGTGTCACACGTAGCGATGTGTGCTGCCTCGGGAACGACGAACAACCTGCGTCCTCTACAATCAACGATTTTTTGAAAAGGAACGACGTGTCAACGATGGACGATAAGGTGAGTATTTTCCATCGTTAACGGTCGTTCCTTGCTGTCACACGCAATGACGTTGCTAACGATGCCGGATGTGCGTCACGGAATCCGTGACACCGGCGATATATCGTTAGATACGTCGTTGCGTGTAACGGGGCCTTAATACTGCACTGGTCTGGATGGCACTGAGGACCGAACTGGGGAGTTGGAATCTTTTTGCTGATCTCTAATGTATATGTAAGGAGAAGGATAAATAACAGTATAATGTCATGTGTAATTGTGATGGTGATGTGTAATGTGAGTTGTGATATGATGTAATGTAATGATTACTTGTATAATGTTGTACTCTGTACTGTGAGGGAGTTTGGCCCAACAGCAGACAGTAAGGGTAAGGCCCGTTTCACACGTCAGTGAAAAACACTGCCGTTTTTCACTGGCGTGTAAAACACGCACATGTCCCTCCGTGTGCCGTGAATTACGGCACACGTGGGTTGTCTAAGTGCAATCCGGGCTCCGTTCTCCGTGGCCCGTGATTGCACTTAGAAATCAACTCACCTGTGCCCGCTCCCGCTCTCCATGGTGCTGATCACTCCCGCGGTGCAGCATCCGGCCGGCGCTGACCCCGCAGCAGCTGCTTCCAGGTCGGCTGTGTCGTGCATCATGAATATGCGCGACAATAATGAGCCGGCTCAGAGGCAGCAGGGAGAACAGGCTAAAGAGAGCGCCGCTGAAGCCGGGTGAGTAAAAATGTTTTTTATTTTAAAAGCACGTTTTCTTCTGGCACGTGTTTCACGGACCACACCACTGCGTGGTCCGTGGGACATCAGTGATGCCAGAAAAAAATGGACATGTCTCCGTGCGGCAATCACGGACACGCGTGAACGCTGCACGGAGACATGGTCATTGAAACATCACTGACGTATGAGCAGACCCATTGATTATAATGGGTCTGCGTATGTCAGTGATTCTGGTACATTTAAAAAAAAGCATAAACGTACCAGAATCACTGACGTGTGAAACAGGCCTAAGAGAGAGTTAAGTGTGGAGATTAGCCCATAGTGGGAGGGGCTAGTGCAGAGGGATAGTGACTGTTTCTTGTCACAAAATCAGATGAGTCCTAGCGTGTGACAGAGACAGACCTTAGATCTGGGTAGTTTGCAGATCTGCAGGAGTTGGGTGTCCCTAATGATAGAGAGAAACCCCGAGAAAAGGATAGCAAGCTTCTGAGTAAAAAAGAACAGCGAGTCGATGACCAAGTTGAAGTGATGTATGGGAATCAGGTCAAAGGATTGACCAGAGGACTCTACTGTGAGTGTGATGCCCTGGCAAAACCAGGGAGTCACAGATGACTGTGCCCTCCACCAAGGGTACAGGAATCACCTCCTCCTTGGGATTTAACATCACACCTTCCCTCACAGGGTTACACCAAAGCCAACAAAACCCTAGTCACCCCCCCAGGGTAGGACAGCCACACCAGTGGGCGGGACCAGGCGGATAGAGAACGCCCACCTAGGGGTCTAGAGAACCAAGGGTGGGAAAAGAGTCAGAGAAGTGTTGGACGGGGAAAGGGACAGTCGTGTCGTGCTGAGCAGTCAGTGAAGTGTAGTCAGGGGTTGGAGCCTCTGGACTACAGCAGCACTTGCAAAGGGCTAGGTGGTAGACGGTGGTCAGTGTCTGACAGGAGAAGATGGCTGCCGGAGATCCGAGGTGGACCGGGACAGGGTAGGAGCCCGCCGGTACCGACACCGCAGAACCGACCCGGAAACTGTGCACAGACGGGGTACTTGGACCCTGAAGCCAGGACCGGAACCAACGGCCTAGCTAATTAACCAATTGAGGGCAGGATTATAGGTCCTGTCCCAACCAAAGTCCCAAAAGCAGACA
The DNA here is from genome assembly GCF_048569485.1 of Anomaloglossus baeobatrachus. Classification (NCBI taxonomy): domain Eukaryota; kingdom Metazoa; phylum Chordata; class Amphibia; order Anura; family Aromobatidae; genus Anomaloglossus; species Anomaloglossus baeobatrachus. The sequence continues at coordinate 882,976,102 of NC_134353.1, read as the reverse complement.
ACAGCCTACCGCGGGGGATAGGGCATCCGCCAGGGCCCGGTAGATGCCAAGGGCCAGTGTCAGCGGGCAAGGCTGCCACCTGTAGTTCTGGGAGCGGACTCTCGTGTTCTATACCGAGGAGTCTAAAGAGAACTAAAATAGTGCAGAGGAAAATGACACAGATCATCAACCAGGGTGTGGGACCAGCACACCCCTCCAAAAGGCTCCCGGCATCCGGCTTTGGTTTACAAAAGGACTCTGCGTTTATTGACTCCACACATCAGTACAGGCTCATCCAGCACCACGACAACTATGACTCCCCACATCAGTGCAACCTCATCCAGCACCAGGACAACCGAACTGTGAGTTTACTGTTCCCTGCAATCCCTCACAATACCCTTGGCCCCGGGACTACACCTCCCCTACCCGTGGAGGGGATCCCACCTTGCTGCCCCGCTCCATCAGCCCTGGGCACCCACGTACAAGGCAGCGGCGGTGCCACCATCTCATCACCGCAACCCACTGGTGGCATTGTCGCGTGCGGAGGGGACGCGCTCGCCACGCTCGGGTCCGGGGCTTCTGCTGCTGCTGCTCGGTGGCTCGAGCGGTGGGCCGGACCCGGGGACTCGAGCAGCGCTCCTCACCCGTGAGTGAAAAGGGATGGTTTGTTTGGGGAGAGAGTTCGTGACGCCACCCACGGGTCGTGGTGATTATTAGCACCACCGCTGCTGGTGACGGGGATCCCGGGAAGGATGGTAGACAGCAGCTAGGATGTTGTCCCCTCCGTGGGTAGGGGTTGGTGATCCCGGGGCCCGGTGGTGATACGGTGAGGCTGGATGGCTGGGGTGCAGGGTTGCAGAGGCAGCGCGGCGCGGTGCCGGATGGCACTGGTGTACTCACTCAGACAGTCAATGACAGAGTCTCTGGTAAACCAAACGGCCGAATGGACGGGTCCCGCAGCTGGCTGCAGTGTTGTTGTGCTCTCCCCGGACGGCTGATGGTGGCTGTCTTTCCCTGCACCTGTTAGAATGTTCTGACTCCTGTGGTTGCCCACCGGTAGTCTGCTCCCCGGCGTATAGGTGCTGTAGGAGCCCGTTTTGCCCGCAGGCGCTGGCCCTTGGATCTCTAGCCTATGACGGTGGCTGTATATCCTCACGGTGTGGACTGTTGCCTTCTGTCGGGTCTTGGTTGTTGTGAAACCCCTGGGGTTCCTGTCACACTCGGATTTGACTATTGTCGGCAGCTCCAAGCCTGGTCGGGGTCCGATGGCCCTGCCTGTGTGCTTAGCTTCACTCCGCTCCCCGGTTCGGTACCGGCGGGCCAACGCCCGACCCCGGTCCTACGGCTCTGCAGAGTTCCACTAACTCCTGCAGACGGCCACCACCATCTCCCAACCTTGCTGTCTGTGCCTGGGTTCCTACCCAGGCACACGCAGACGTTTTACTCCTCTCACTTTCACTTCCTAAACAAAAACTGTCTCTTTTCTTGCCTCCAGGCCTGTGAACTCCTCCGTGGGTGGGGCCAACTGCCTGGCTCCACCCCACCTGGTGTGGACATCAGACCCTGGAGGGAGGCAACAAGGGTTTTTGTCTGACTGGTGTAACTGTCTAGGGAAGGGGGTGTGTATGTTGTTATGTCTGTGACTACCTGGCTAGTCCAGGGCGTCACAGCATCACAGACAATCCCCTGTAAATATCCCCCTTTTTCACTCGTGGGTGACGGACGGCTGCACGAGCTCCGGATCTGGCAGCCACTCGAGCCACAGCGACCGCCCGGATCCGAGAGCCTCGACCAGCCCCCCGGTTGTGATCAGTCCCCCGCCCGCGACATGAGCATGAGCTGAGGATCATTCTGTTATGCCCATACTCCACTGGCGGCAATGCAGACACTCTTACCTTCCCAGCCGTTCAGCGGTGGCTGCCCCATTCTCAGTCCATGGTGCTGTTCCACAGTGCCCTGCACGCCGCACAGGCTTTCTGGGAATTTAGGCTAAGCCAAGCCCCTTTTCTTACAGCTCCGGTATGCCCTGAGCCGGAAGTCACCTCTCAGCCTGTTGAGAGACTGCAGGTATTTAAGGTTCCTTCCCTTAAGGGAAGTGCCTGAGCAACGAATTCCTAACATTGCTAGTTCTCAGGTCCCACTGTGCTGCTCCTGCTATCATTGTGCTGTATTCTGCTGCTGACTCGTATCTGTGTTTCAGTGCATTACCAGTGCGCTGCTGCAACCGTAAATACCAGCCGCTCACCATGATACATGCTGCCGCAAGTATCCATGTCAGCCTTTTACCCTGATATCCACTGCCGCAAGTATTATCTTTAACCACTGCTACCGCATCCATCCATTCATCCACACCGGCCGAGTCCACAACATTGGCTGCTGCTGCTACAACCAGAGACTATATTGTATCTGTGGCGCCAGCTGCTGAGGTACCATTGATTCCTTGGAGCTTTCCTCTAACGGCTGCTTACCTGCCTGTGTACCTATCACCTCCCCTGGTGGCGGTAGTGAAGACAAAGCAGCCGGTCCAATTTGCTCCTCCAGGCAAGTGATCGGTACCTTCGGTCCTGTGGACCCATTAATGCCACATAACCCATTCACAGTGATCTGATTCTCTCACACACAAGAATGAGATCACAGGTGAGAAAAAGTAGAAATTAGTTTCTCCATCTTCTCCATTGTCTGTCCCGTAAACCGGACATCTATGCGCAGTCCGATGTTTCACACTCATCCATAGACTTGTTTGAGTGCGTGTAATTTGATACACGCTGTCAATAGTAGCATGCTCAATGTTTTTAAAAAATTGTTTCATTAACAAACATTATAAAACTGGTACATATTGTCACAAATAATCAGAAAATCATGTCATGTTACAACGCTTTTGTAAAAAAACATACGGTATATCAATAAAGCATAAATCAGTAACAAAGAAATGTAGTTTGTGATGATTTCTCTAGCATAGATATTGTTATTACTAAAACCCATAAGGATGTAAAGACATGTCTCAAAGACATATATACATTATATCAACAATATGTGGTAAAAACTTAAACGGAACCTGTCAGGTCCTGTATACAGCCAGAACCACGAGCAGTTCTGAGTCAATAATGTCCCTGTCACACACAGAGATAAATCTGTGGCAGATCTGTGGTTGCAGTGAAATTGTGGACAATCAGTGCCAGGTTTGTGGCTGTGTACAAATGGAACAGTATGTCCATGATTTTACTGCAACCATAGATCTGCCAAAGATTTATCTCTGTGTGTGACGGGGCCTTATGTCTAATCCCTGCCTAACTATCCCAGGCTATAGTAGCATAGATGAAGAGATCTTTAGAAAAAGTATCTCTAAAGATCTTTTATCATGTGCTAATAAGGCCAGGGACTAGTCACAAGGGCATTAGTTCCCTTGGCTAGTCTTGGCTAGTTGACCCACTCAGCATGTAAGCACACCCTTGTGGGGGTGCTAACATGCTAATGAATGCGCAGCATCAGAGGCATGGTCGTTCTCACCTCTCTGCTGCCACCACAGCCAACGATGGGTTTCGGCTCAGTGCTCATGATCGAAAATCCCCGGACTCCGGTCATGTCCACTACACCAGATAGAAGCTGGAAGCTGGGACGTGTACACCCGGCTTCAAAGTGCGCATGACATTGATATTACCATACTTGGGGAATAGTGATCACAAAATAATAAGTTTTCATGTATTCTTTAGTAAGATGTCTAGTAGAGGGGCTACAAGGACACTAAACTTCAGGAAAGCAAATTTTAAACGGTTGAGAGATGATCTTAGTGCAATAAACTGGGATGATGTACTAAGTAATAAAAGTACACAAAGCAAATGGGAGACTTTTATGAGCATCCTGAATAGGGCTTGTGCAGAAAATATACCCTATGGGAACAAACATGCTAGAAATAGGAGGAAACCCCTATGGCTAAATAGAGCTGTAAGGGAAGCAATAAAAGAAAAACAGAAAGCCTTAAAAGAATTAAAGAGGGTAGGTAGTGATGAGGCATTATATAATTATAGAAAATTAAATAAAATATGTAAAAAGCAAATTAAGTTAGCTAAGTTTGAGACAGAGAGACTCATTGCGAGAGAAAGTAAAAATAATCCTAAAATATTCTTTAACTACATAAACAGTAAAAAACTGAAAAGCGATAGTGTTGGCCCCCTTAAAAATAGTCTTGGTGAAATGGTGGAAGGGGATGAGGGTAAAGCCAACCTGCTGAATGACTTTTTTTCTACGGTTTTTATACAAGAAAATGCCATGGCAGATGACATGACCAGTGATACCATAAATTCACCCTTGAATATTACCTGCTTAACCCAGCAGGAAGTACGCCGCCGCCTCGAAATCACTAAGGTTGACAAATCTCCGGGCCCGGATGGCATACACCCCAGAGTACTACAGGAATTGAGTTCTGTGATAGATAGACCATTATTTTTAATCTTCTCAGATTCCTTAATAACAGGGTCGGTACCGCAGGACTGGCGCATAGCAAATGTGGTGCCAATATTCAAAAAGGGGACAAAAACTGAGCCGGGAAATTATAGGCCGGTAAGTTTAACCTCTACGGTTGGTAAAATCCTTGAGGGTTTCTTGAGAGATGCCATACTGGAGTATCTCAAGAAAAATAACCTTATGACAGAGTATCAACATGGGTTTATGAGGGATCGATCCTGTCAAACAAATTTGATCAGCTTCTATGAAGAGGTAAGTTCAAGTCTGGACCAGGGAAATGCAGTGGATGTTGTGTATATGGACTTTTCAAAAGCTTTTGATATGGTGCCACACAAAAGGTTGGTACATAAAATGAGAATAATGGGGATAGGGGAAAATATGTGTAACTGGGTTAAAAACTGGCTCAGTGATAGGAAACAAAGGGTGGTTATTAATGGTACGTACTCGGACTGGGTCTCAGTTCAAAGTGGGGTACCACAGGGGTCAGTATTGGGCCCGCTTCTTTTCAACATATTTATAAATGACCTTGTTGGGGGCATGCGGAGTAGAATTTCAATATTTGCAGATGATACTAAACTCTGCAGGGTAATCAATACAGAGGAGGATAATTTTATATTACAGGGAGATTTATGTAAATTGGAGGATTGGGCTGAGAAGTGGCAATTGAAGTTTAATGTAGATAAATGTAAGGTCATGCACTTGGGCAGAGGAAATAACATTTATGATGATGTACTTAATTGTAGAATGCTGGGTAAAACAGACACAGAAAAAGACTTGGGTGTATGGGTGGATGGTAAACTTCACTTTAGTGGACAGTGTCAGGCAGCTGCTGCCAGGGCTAATAAAATAATGGGATGTATTAAAAGAGGTATAAGTGTTCATGAAAAAAATATAGTTCTACCTCTGTACAAGTCACTAGTGCGACCGAACTTAGAATACTGTGTACAATTCTGGTCACCGATATATAAGAAGGACATAGCTGAACTGGAGAGGGTGCAGAGAAGAGCGACCAAGATTATTAGAGGAATGGGTGGGCTGCAATACCAAGACAGGTTATTAAACTTGGGGTTATTTAGTTTGGAAAAACGAAGGCTTAGGGGGGATCTAATCACAATGTATAAATATATGAGGGGACAGTACAGAGACCTTTCCAAAGATCTTTTTACACCTAGGCCTGCGACTGGAACACGGGGGCATCCGCTACGTCTTGAGGAAAGAAGGTTTAATCATAATCACAGACGAGGATTCTTTACTGTACGAGCAGTGAGACTATGGAACTCTCTGCCGCATGATGTTGTAATGAGTGATTCACTACTAACATTTAAGCAGAGCCTGGATGCCTTTCTTGAAAAATTTAATATTACCAGTTATGTATATTAGATTTTATGACAGGGTATTGATCCAGGGAACTAGTCTGATTGCCGGATGTGGAGTCAGGAAGGAAATTTTTCCCCATTGGAACTTGTTTGCCACATTGGGGTTTTTTTGCCTTCCTCTGGATCAACATGTTAGGCTACGGGTTGAACTAGATGGACTTAGAGTCTCCCTTCAACCTTAAAAAAAACTATGATACTATGATACTATGATATAAAAGATAAATAAAAGGGGATCTCCTTAGCAGTTCAAAGTTCACCACTACACAAATTATATTAATTGTTGTATCAGTTTACATTATTTAGATATTTCATATTAAACATTCTATCCATGTGCTGAAACTGTTAGAAAAAAATGAATTCCAAAAATCCCAAATTTTAAAACATTTTTCAGGACAATATCTATTTTGATAAGACTATATGCTCAAGTGTTATTGAATTAACTAGTTCGATCCAAGATCGTAGGGTTTGGCAACAATCACCCATCCACCGGAAGGACAACAGTTTCCTTTCCTGCAGAAAGATTTTAATATAGTGTAAAGGCTGCTTTACACACTGCGATATCGGTCCCGATATCGCTAGTGTGGGTACCCGCCCCCATCTGTTGCGCGACACGGGCAAATCGCTGCCCGTGCCGCACAACATCGCCCACAGCCGTCACACATACTTACCTGTCCGGCGACGTCGCTGTGACCGGCGAACCGCCTCCTTTCTAAGGGGGCGGTCCGTGCGGCGTCACAGCAACGTCACTGAACCGCCGCCCAATAGCAGCGGAGGGGCGGAGATGAGCGGGACGTAACATCCCGCCCACCTCCTTCCTTCCGCATAGCGGCCGGGAGGCAGGTAAGGGGAGCTTCCTCGTTCCTGCGGCGTCACACGCAGCGATGTGTGCTGCCGCAGGAACGAGGAACAACCTCGTTACTGCTGCAGTAACGAGATTTGAGAATGGACCCCCGTGTCGCCGATTAGCGATTTTGCACGTTTTTGCAACGATGCAAAATCGCTTATCGATGTCACACGCAACGGCATCGCTAATGCGGCCGGATGTGCGTCACGAATTCCGTGACCCTAACGACTCCGCATTAGCGATGTCGTAGCGTGTAAAGCCCGCTTTATCATGTTCCTTTGTCCAAAATACCAAATATACAAATGAATGGATTCAGAGGATTAGGATTAGATATCAGAGAGGACAATAATGAGAGTACCTCTTGCCAGAAGGACAAACTGATTGGACAATTCAATATCATGTGTATAAAATCTGCGTCCAATGTGTGACATCTTAGGCATTCCAAGGTTAGAGACTGACCCATTTGGAATAAAGTTAGAAGAGTAAGATGTGAGTGATGGACTAGATAAAGTTTACAGTAGTGATGAATGAGCTTGGGTGCTCGGTACTCTAAAGCGGGCTTTACACGCTGCGACATCGCTAATGCGGAGTCGTTGGGGTCACGGAATTGGTGACGCACATCCGGCCGCATTAGCGATGCCGTTGCGTGTGACACCGATAAGCGATTTTGCATTGTTGCAAAAACGTGCAAAATCGCTAATCGGCGACACGGGGGTCCATTCTCAAAAATCGTTACTGCAGCAGTAACGAAGTTGTTCCTCGTTCCTGCGGCAGCACACATCGCTGCGTGTGACGCCGCAGGAACGAGGAAGCTCCCCTTACCTGCCTCCCGGCCGCTATGCGGAAGGAAGGAGGTGGGCGGGATGTTACGTCCCGCTCATCTCCGCCCCTCCGCTGCTATTGGGCGGCGGTTCAGTGACGCTTCAGTGACGTCGCTGTGACGCCGCACGGACCGCCCCCTTAGAAAGGAGGCGGTTCGCCCGTCACAGCGACGTCGCCGGACAGGTAAGTATGTGTGACGGCTGTTGTGCGACACGGGCAGCGATTTGCCCGTGTCGCGCAACAGATGGGGGCGGGTACCCACACTAGCAATATCGGGACCGATATCGCAGTGTGTAAAGTAGCCTTTAACCAGCAGTTGTACGCTGTGATGGGCGCGAATCAAGAACCTGAATATAATGGAAGTCAAAGAGGGACGCCAGCATTTTTTCTCGCCTGCCCATTATATTTGGGTACTCTAGTCGCACCCATTCAAGCCTCCAGTTGCTCTTAACGAGTACCGAGCACCTGAGCATGGTAGTGCTTGCTCATCATAAGTTACGAGTACTGAGCACCAGAGCATGGTAGTTCTCCTTCATCACTAGTTATGAGTACCGAGCACCCGAGCATGGTAGTGCTCGCTCATCACTAGTTATGATTACCAAGCACCCAGGCATGGTAGTGCCCGCTCATCACTAGTTACGAGTAATGAGCACCCAAGCATGGTAGTACTCACTCATTACTAGTTACAAGTACTAAGCACCCGAGCATAGTAGTGCTCGCACATCACTAGTTACGAGTACCGAACACCCGAGCATGGTAGTGCTTGCTCATCACTAATAGAGTTGAATTATTTTTTTATTAGCTGATGGGGAGACCTTGGTCGGGGAATCCAAAATCTCCTCTAACGCCTCCTCATGAATAGTAGGAATTAAAAATTTCAATTTCTCCTCTATTGAAATAGATTCATTACCTACAGATAACATATATGTGTATAAGGAAAATGAGATTTTTTTGCTCATGCCAAATCGGCATGAGAAAACAAATTGCAGATCTGACCTGCATCAGTGATTAACATTGGTCAGAGTGCAATGTTGTAGTCGTCTGATTTAAAGGGAAACAACCACCTGGCTTTTCCCATATAAAGTAAAGGCGATGCCACACTGGCGCTATCATGGTGAATAAAATCATGCCTTCAATTTCCAGATTCGATGATTGCAAAACAACCCCATTTTCAAAGGTCCAGAAATGAGTGCATTCTTTGATTGACGTGTGCTGTGGGTGCGGACCTTTGTGGATCTGGTCCTTTGTGTATAGTCCTCCTGCGCCCTACTGGCATGCACCATTTTCTTTATTTAAATTCCGCACCGTGCCACTATTGTTGATGTTGGCGGCACATGTGCATTGCTAGTTGATGTTGTCTTCGGTAAAATGATACCGGAGTCAGCACATGCGTGTACCGCGATCTCCGGCGCCATTTTACCGAAGACATTGTTCAGACGACTATAGGCGGTGTCACACGGTACGATATATCGTGCGATCGCATGAGCGATCGCACCCGCCCCCGTTGTTCGTGTGTCATGGGCAATTAGTTGCACGTGGCGCACAATGTTGTTAATCCCCGTCACATGTACTTACCTCTCTAACTACCTCGCTGTGGGCGGCGAACATCCTCTTTCTGAAGGGGGAGGGACGTTCGGTGTCACAGCAACGTCACACAGCGGCCGCCCAATAAAAATGGAGGGGCGGAGATGAGCGGGACGTAACATCCCACTCACCTCCTTCCTTCCGCATTGCCGGCGGGACGCAGGTAAGATGTGTTCATCGTTCCCAGGTGTCACACGTAGCGATGTGTGCTGCTTCGGGAACGACGAACAACCAGAGCACAGAAGGAGGAACGACATTATGAAAATGAACGACGTGTCAACGAGCAACGATAAGGTGAGTATTTTTGCTCGTTAACAGTCGTTCGGAGATGACACACGCTACGACATCTCTAACGATGCCGGATGTGCGTCACAAATTCCGTGACCCCGACGACATATCGTTAGATATATTGTAGCGTGTGAGGGGGCCTTAAGAGCGGCAAGGGAGGTAGATGAAAAAAAATGTCACTCTGCGCATGCTCATGCTAGCGCCAGGATGCCGCTGCCTTTACTTTATATGGGAAAATCCTGCTGGTTGGTTCCCTTTAAGCGCTAATGTGATTGAGCCCTTACTGAATGTTTTCATGGAGGGACTGAAACATTCTAAGCTTGAAACCTAAAATGACTCAGAGCGCAAAGTACTTTCTGCTCCACTTCTCAGACATCATCTTAATGGCCACTTGGGAGCTTTCTTTATGAAAAGGTTTTAACCTCGGGGGAGTTTTCTCCTTAAGTGCTTTCTCCTGCCCGTCTTCAGCAATGTACAGTCAGCTATTATACGCACATTGAATCATCTGCTGTATGTATCAGATGGTTCATTTTATATTAAGTTGTTTTGTCACTCAGTCTTATAATGGAATGAGACTATTTCATTTTTTGGGGGGTGAACAAGGAAATTTGCAAGTTTCAGGATAGAAAAACTCAAATTATATAATACCTGATAACCGCTTTAATGAAAACTCTGTAAGAAATAAAAAAAGCCTTCACCTATAGCTCCATGAATCATCACCGTTCAATGGGTTGTTTGTGAACTGTAAGAAATTTACTATCCTGTTTATATATATAACTTGCTGTAGGTGTACTTATACAAAATGTCTATGTGAGGAGCTTTGGCTTAAAAAAAAGGAATCTATATGTGACGTCCTGGCCTATCAGGTCGTCACAGGGTATTGTGCAATCTGCCCTTCTGCACAGTATCCACCCTCCTTGGTTACGGGTCCTGGTCCTTTGGTGTTGCTACAGCTTAGCCAATCAAAATCCTAGGAACACTTTACACTGTACCCACCAGACACACCATTGGGGGGCCTGAAGGGAATAGGGCCGCCCATATGGGGGGTTGGTAGGGGAAAGTGAGAAAGTGACAGTGGAGCAGAAGAGAAAGTAAAGTGAACCAGGAGAGGAAGGAGGTGCAGATGACTCTCTGAGAGAGAGGTCACCGGCATGGGGCAGGGCTCCTGTAGTTACTAGGTGGCAGATGTTGGTCTGGGCCTGGTAGGAGCTGGAACCTCGGTTGCAGGGGATTGTGTCAAGGGGCACGGACTGCCGAGGAGGGCAGCCGGCGGCCTTGAGCTATCACCGGGCAGGGGCCAGGGCACGACGGGGTACGTGGACCCTAGGCCGGAAAGTAGCTTCACACGTTCCGGTAATTTACCCGACGGGGGTGTAGACTTCCAGATTCATCCCCAACCCGCTCCAAATTAGGGGTATTAGCGCACCGATGGGATAGGACTTTCCCAATACAGTCCAAAGAAATCCTACGCGTGAACCCTGAGAGCAAGCTCACTCCGTTAGCCATACAGGTGAGCAGGACCCGAAGAGTTTTATACCTGAGGGTCCAAACAGAGACAAAGGTGCCAAGGAAAGGGCCACAGGCTCACAGCAATACCAAGGGCACGGACCCAAGCGTGCGCCCTACAAGCTGCAGTGGTGCTCAGAACTCTGGTTTACAAGCTGTCAGTGTTGTTATTCCTGGACTGAGTGAGTACACTGGAAACCCCTTTTCCTATCCCCAACGGCACCCCAAGCACCAACAATCCAACGGGCCCCGGGACACAAACTCCCTACCCACGGAGGGGTTAACATCCGGCTGCTGCACCATCGTCACCGGGTTCCCCAACAGCAGCGGTGGTCCCTCACATTACCATGCACCGTGGGTGGCGTCACAAACTCTCTAACTCCCTTGTACATATCCCCCCTCTTCTTTTAATTCAAGTGTCCGCGCGGACCCCACGGATCCGGAGATCCCTTGAGCCAACACGGCTCCGGATCCGAGCGGCTCAGCCGCTGGCATGCGGGCGGTACATATACAGTACATAATGTTACAAACACGTGAAATTGTCATCTAACACTATATTTATATATCACCCTCATCTCTGTCTATCACCCTACCTGTTCTCTACGCTCCGCATACGACTTTCGACTAACATCCGCACTAATCCGAACCTCCCCCTCTCAGCTACATAAATTCTCCACAGCTGCATCAATCCTCTGGAATGCTCTACCAAAATGAAATAGGATAATCCCCAACTTGCACAGCTTCAGACGCTCCTTAATATACCATACATATTTTTAGGGTGGCCTATCACCCTCCCTAATCTCAGAACATTAATTCTCCCTCAAACTCCACCGCATCCAAAGCATTACAAAGATTAGCTGATGACTGGCTCATGCAGCCTTTTATTTATCCCCCCATTTTTCAAGATGGCTGGACCGTCCTTGTAAATAAGCACTTGAACCATGTGTCACCCCCACCTTATCCCATTGTAGAGTGTAAGCTCTTACGAGCAGGGTTGTCTTTATTTTTGCTTTAAATTATTGTATCTTCTATAACTGTTACTTATGTTTGTTTCTGTATGAACCTCTGAATTGTAAAGCGCTGTGGAATATGTTGGCGATATATATATACAGTTAGGTCCAGAAATATTTGGACAGTGACACAAGTTTTGTTATTTTAGCTGTTTACAAAAACATGTTCAGAAATACAATTATATATATATATATAATATGGGCTGAAAGTGCACACTCCCAGCTGCAATATGAGAGTTTTCACATCCAAATCGGAGAAAGGTTTTAGGAATCATAGCTCTGTAATGCATAGCCTCCTCTTTTTCAAGGGACCAAAAGTAATTGGACAAGGGACTCTAAGGGCTGCAATTAACTCTGAAGGCGTCTCCCTCGTTAACCTGTAATCAATGAAGTAGTTAAAAGGTCTGGGGTTGATTACAGGTGTGTGGTTTTGCATTTGGAAGCTGTTGCTGTGACCAGACAACATGCGGTCTAAGGAACTCTCAATTGAGGTGAAGCAGAACATCCTGAGGCTGAAAAAAAAGAAAAAATCCATCAGAGAGATAGCAGACATGCTTGGAGTAGCAAAATCAACAGTCGGGTACATTCTGAGAAAAAAGGAATTGACTGGTGAGCTTGGGAACTCAAAAAGGCCTGGGCGTCCACGGATGACAACAGTGGTGGATGATCGCCGCATACTTTCTTTGGTGAAGAAGAACCCATTCACAACATCAACTGAAGTCCAGAACACTCTCAGTGAAGTAGGTGTATCTGTCTCTAAGTCAACAGTAAAGAGAAGACTCCATGAAAGTAAATACAAAGGGTTCACATCTAGATGCAAACCATTCATCAATTCCAAAAAAAGACAGGCCAGAGTTAAATTTGCTGAAAAACACCTCATGAAGCCAGCTCAGTTCTGGAAAAGTATTCTATGGACAGATGAGACCAAGATCAACCTGTACCAGAATGATGGGAAGAAAAAAGTTTGGAGAAGAAAGGGAACGGCACATGATCCAAGGCACACCACATCCTCTGTAAAACATGGTGGAGGCAACGAGATGGCATGGGCATGCATGGCTTTCAATGGCACTGGGTCACTTGTGTTTATTGATGACATAACAGCAGACAAGAGTAGCCGGATGAATTCTGAAGTGTACAGGGATATACTTTCAGCCCAGATTCAGCCAAATGCCGCAAAGTTGATCGGACGGCGCTTCATAGTACAGATGGACAATGACCCCAAGCATACAGCCAAAGCTACCCAGGAGTTCATGAGTGCAAAAAAGTGGAACATTCTGCAATGGCCAAGTCAATCACCAGATCTTAACCCAATTGAGCATGCATTTCACTTGCTCAAATCCAGACTTAAGACGGAAAGACCCACAAACAAGCAAGACCTGAAGGCTGCGGCTGTAAAGGCCTGGCAAAGCATTAAGAAGGAGGAAACCCAGCGTTTGGTGATGTTCATGGGTTCTAGACTTAAGGCAGTGATTGCCTCCAAAGGATTCGCAACAAAATATTGAAACTAAAATTTTTTTTTTGGGTTTGGTTTATTTGTCCAATTACTTTTGACCTCGTAAAATGTGGAGTGTTTGTAAAGAAATGTGTACAATTCCTACAATTTCAATCAGATATTTTTGTTCAAACCTTCAAATTAAACGTTACAATCTGCACTTGAATTCTGTTGTAGAGGTTTCATTTCAAATCCAATGTGGTGGCATGCAGAGCCCAACTAGCGAAAATTGTGTCACTGTCCAAATATTTCTGGACCTAACTGTATATATATATATATATATATATATATATATATATATATATATATATATATATACTGCATATATACATATATAGCACACTTGCTGACTGTCTCGGGACGTCTGGCAGGTTCGTGATAAAGCGGGAGACCTCCTGCTGGACTCCTTGGAATAGTTCATAGCCTTGATCACCAACACACCGATGGCACATCCCTGAAAGCTCCCAAGAAAGCAGAAGGACAGGAAAGGAGGTTTTGCTCTTTTTTAATCCTAAAGGCTATGTATATACCTTTTCATATAATTTCTTGTTGTTATTCATTTCATTCTTAAGCACTGGTTAGGCAACTTGCCAATCAACATTTTTTTTATTTATTTATTTATTTTTTTTTTTCTTTCATTTTATAATTAGAGGGCAGCTCAGTCATTTTGCTTTGTAAAATTCTATCAGAGTTCCTATTCATTTCTGACAGCTCTTTCTGCTCTCTTCTTTTCTTCTCTTAAAGGGGTTTTCCATTTTTGGAATAGTGGACCCCAAATAATTCCTGTAGTGTTAAATTACAGCGCCTTGAAAAGTATTCACTCCATTTGGCATTTTTCGTGTTTTGCAACAACTGTGAATATTTGATTTCCTTTTCATTGCGAAGCGACAACAAATGGGACAAAATATAAAATATAAGAAAAAAATATCTACAAAGTTTCCGTAGATTTGTTGTGAATTTTGATTTTACACGTCAATTTACGAATTACATTTTTTTTTGTGGCTTTTCAATGAGATTTGGTAAAATCTCATTCACTTTGCAGGTACTTTAATAATTTTCAGATTTCTACTGAGAAATATGATTGGAAATTCTGCAGCATATCTGCCCAGTGTAAACAAATCCTAAGCCATCTATGGATAAGTGTACGAAAAATCGATTTCATCCAGAAAACTTGGACAATCTTTAACTTTTATCTGATTTTCATCCGTGTTTATTTTTACAACCGTGTGATGTCCGTGTGTGATCAATTTTCATACATCTACATTCAAAAATGTACATGATCATATACAGTTTCCTACGTTTATTATAGAAATGTATCTGTAGAAATCTGATGCCGCTTGTATGGTCTGTGTGTGATTTTTTTTAACGCATCCATAGATTCAGAAGTCTTTTTCCCCCGAAAATAAGCCCTAGGAGAATTTTTCTGCCTTTTTGGAATTTGAATAGAATATAAGCCCTACTCCAAAAATAAGCCCTAGTTGCCTACTATACTATAATAGTATCCTGAAATAGTGCTTGTGCAGCCCTTTCAGGATATGTAACTTTTATTGCTGTAAGTTGCCCCGTTGAGTTCCTGTCAGCCCCGGAAGTTTATAGTCACATGTCGGCTAGTTAATGGAAAATTAATATTGACGCCTTCCCCCTCCCATAATATTGCCCACCTTTGCCGGTGTTAGTAAGTGAAATGTGTTTTAATGGAAATGTATATTCATCCCCTTCCTCCGCCCATAATCCAGCCCATCCCTCTGTGCCGGTGTCAGTGATTGGAACGTGTGTTAATGGCAAATGAATATTTACCCCCTTCCCCATCCATATTCCCACCCAACCTTCTGTAGTAGCATCAGTGATTCAGTCAGACTACCGTATTATGTAGCGTCCGTTCCCGGTCCCAGCACAGTATCCCCGCAAGTCCCCATGCAAGTCCCACAGGGGTGCCCTCCCTCTCACCTACCCGGTCCCAGCGTGGTATTACCGCATGCTCCCGCTCCCAGGCTCCAGTGGGTGCGCCCTCCCTTTCTCTTTCCTGGTGGCTCCATTCTCTCCTCTCATGCCCCGGGGTCTACCGCAGCCTCCTCCTGCTTCCAGACCACATGCAGCACCTCTGTGAGCGCCCATAGGGTGCAAGCAAGGTCACGCCCCCTTTCTTAAAGGACTAGCCTCCCATTACCTGAAAGCTATCACAAGGTCACCTGTTACCTCAAAGGTGTTTAAGTCTGCCTCCCCTTTCAGGAGATGCCTGAGCAATATTGCCTATTAGTGCATTGTTAGTTCTCAGGTCCCTGTGCACTACTGTGTCTAGTTCTATTATTGTGTCCTAGTGCCAGTCCCATGTTTCTAATCTGTGTCTCATCCTAGAGCCTGCTCTCTTCCACCACCTCTGTGCTGCCATGTCTGAGCCACCACCTTTGGGCTGCCACGTCTGAGCCACTACCATCGTGCTGCCACATCTGAGCTACTACCTCCATGCTGCCACATCTGAGCCACTACTTCCATGTTGCCACATCTGAGCTATTATCTCCGTGCTGCCACATCTGAGCCACCACCTTTGTGCTGCCATGTCTGAGCCACCACTTCTGTGCTCTCACGTCTGGGCCACTACCTCCGTGCTGCCATGTCTGAACCACTACTTCCGTGCTGCCAAGTCTGAGTTACCATCTCCATGCTGTCACATCTGAGCACACCAGCACCAGACATTAAGAGACTAGACCAGTCCATAAGAGCCGATCACCACTGGTTCCTGGCAGTCATGCATTTAGGCCCCCGGATGCTGCGCCAGACAGCACCTGTATAGGGATTCGCTACTGGTAGCTCCTTCCGGGGTGTACGGCCCAGTGGGTCCACTCCTGGACACTCATCACTTCTCAGCGACCGTAACATAATTATAGCCAAAGAATCGCATCGCAATGCTCAGGCTCTCCTCCCCTGAGTGTAATAGCTACATAGAAATATACGTTGACACGCTTGGGTCAGGAGAGTTGCTGGCTAATATGAGGAATAAAACATGATCCTCGGCAGAAGTACGTCTGACAGAATCACTGATGCCGCCACATAGGGTTGGGTGGGATTATGGGCAGGTGAAGGAGGTGAATTTTAATTTCCATTGACATACGTTCCAATCTCTGACGCCGGCACAGAGGGGTGGGTGGGATTATGGACATGGGAAGGAGGTGAATATTCATTTCCATTAGCACAGGTTGCAATGATGGATGCCTACACAGAGGAGTAGGCGGGATTATTAGCATGGGTAGGAGGTGAATAGTCATATCAATTAAAACATGTTCCCATCACAGATGCCGATACAGAGGGTTGGGTGTGATTATGTTCAGGAGAAGGAGGTAAAAATTCATTTCTATTAACCTGTTTCAATCACTGACGCCAGCACAGAGGGATGGGCGGGGGAAGAGAGTGAATATTTGTCACGGGCGGAGGGGCCGCGCTCGCTACGCTCGAGTCCAGGGCTTCTGCTGCTCGGTGGCTCGAGCGGTGGGCCAGACCCGGGGACTCGAGCAGCGCTCCTCGTCCACGAGTGAAAAGGGGGTGGTTTGTTTGGGGAGATAGTTTGTGACGCCACCCACGGGTCGTGATGATAATGGGCACCACCGCTGCTGGTGACGGGGATCCCAGGAGCAATGGTAGGGAGCAGCTAGGATGTTGTCCCCTCCGTGGGTAGGGGTTGGTGATCCCGGGGCCCGGTGGTGGTAACGGGGAGGCTGGATGACTGGGGTGCAGGGTTGCAGGGGCAGCGCAGCGCGGTGCCGGATGGCACTGTGGTACTCACTCAGGCACAAATTCACAGAGTCTCTGGTAAACCAAACGGCTGGATGGACGGGTCCCGCAGCCGGCTGCAGTGTCTTTGCTCTCCCCGGACAAGGTGATGGTGGCTGTCTTTCCCTGCACCTGTGTAGAATGTGTTGACTCCGATGGCTTTCCAATGGTAGTCCGCTCCCCGGCGTATAGGTACCGAAGGAGTCCGTTTTGCCTGCAGGCGCTGGCCCTTGGATCTCTAGCCTGTGGCGGTGGCTGTGTATCCTAACGGTGTGGACTGTTGCCTTCTGTCGGGTCTTGGGTGTTAGGGAACCCCTGGGGTTCCGGTCACTTTCGGATTTGACCGTTGTCGGCGGCTCCAAGCCTAGTCGGGGTCCGATGGCCCTGCCTTTGTGCTTAGCTGCACTCCGCTCCCCGGTTCGGTACCGTCGGGCCACCGCCCGACCCTGGTCCTACGATTCCGCAGAGATCCACTAACTCCTGCAGACGGCCACCACCGTCCGCCAACCTTGCTGACAGTGCCTGGGCTCCGACCCAGACACTAGCAGTTTCTGTCCTCTCACTTTCACCTCCAAAACTAATCTCCTGCTTTTTCCCGCCTCCAGGCCTGTGAACTCCTCGGTGGGTGGGGCCAACCGCCTGGCTCCGCCCCACCTGGTGTGGACATCAGACCCTGGAGGAAGGCAACAAGGGTTTTGTTTAACTCGTGTTAACTAACCAGGGGAGGGGGTGTGTGTGGTGTTATGTCTGTGACTACCTGGCTAGTCCAGGGCGTCACATACTCCCTTGGTGAAATGGAGACCGTCCGCGGGCTGCCCGTCCATCACCGGTTTTATTTTTCTGAAAAGATAAATAACAAAGAACAGTATGCATTTTCAAATCTTCCCTTACGGGAGGCTCGGCACTTTAACGTTGCAAACATTAGTAAAAACACTTTTAATAATAACGGACGGGTTCATGTTCCTCCGCTTCCCCACCCATGCAACCTAAACCTTGATGCTGCCCCTAAGAAATGGGCAGCACCCCTCTTCCCCAGTCCGGAAGCAGGAACTCGGTTCCATGTCACCCAAGCGGGAACGGGCACGGTATCTCACACCCGGCTGTCATTTCAGGGGACCCCACATCCACCTGACCGGTCCTGGTGGTGGCCGGACCCCAGCCTGCTCTGCTGCGGGTCCTCCCTCCAATCTGCCTCTCCGGAGGGGGTAACGGAATACAGCCCACAACTTATTTACAACACCACAAGTTCGTGGTTGGCCTGCCAGTTCTCGGCCTTGTCTCTGAAAGGGCTAGTGGAAACACATAGAGTCCCTATGGGGACAACTTGTCTTGCAACGGACGGTAGAATCAACTTGTTGAAAATCAGGTTACAAACTCGGATGATTAATATTCATTCATTCAATATTTAACTGAAACATGGTGCTGAGAGTCCCAACGGGGACAACTGGGTTGCAACGGTGGACCGCTGCCATTATTTGAGGTTGCCTTCCTCATACGCCTCCTCCAACTCGACATCCGGACGGCACGGTGGGGGAGGGGACTGGGACCGCATCTGGACACCGCGGCCCTCCCTCTGCTTCACATCTAGGGCAAACCAGCCCCTCTCCCCGCAATTTCGGGTGTAGGTCACCAGGTCGCCTGGTTGCAGGTCACGACCCGGGTGGCCCGTTGGCAGATGGGAGTTTACATCCCGGTGAGCCACAAATATCTCGGCCTCCAGGCCCGGTTCATAAACTAAGCCATATCCCCGCTGAGGGTCAAACCGCCTGACCTGGCCCTCGTGGATCGGGCCCTGCACCCGGAAAGTGGCATTGCGCAGATCGTCCTTCTCTCTTATGGTGCGAGCCAGCACATCGGACCTTTGGTGCTCTCGGGCGGCAATCTCGCGACCCAGCGGGTTCAGTTCCCTGTCCCAGTAGGGGGCGTTTGCATGCCCTTGCGCGCGGGTCGGGCCCCACTGAACCTCTCCCACACCGGCCACGACCGGTACTCTCTTTGGGGGGGTCCTGCGGTGACGCGGCCTTGGCTGCTGCTTTGCAGCGGCGACCCGGCGCAGCCTCAGCCGAGGTGTGGGGTTCAGGGACAACAGGCCTCACCTGCTGGGCCTTCCTGCCCGCGACTTCCACTTCTTCCGTAGCCGGACGGACTGCCGGAGCCGGGACTGTCTTGGGTGCGGCCGCTTCCGGGGCCGACGGCTTCTTTTCACGGACGGGCACCTCCCGCGGGATCTTCCATGGCAGCGGGAGCGGTGCAGGCCGTTCACTGGCAACGCCTACAGGCTGGTTCTCCAGGGCGGACGGGCTGAACTCCACTACCGGTGTTGGGGGCAGCGGGCCTAGTGGCGGGGCAGCAACAACCGGTGCAGATGGCGGGGAGACAGCAGGGTGAGCGGACGCAGACCGGGCCCCTCAGCCGCAGCGACCGGTCCTTTAAGGACACAGGGACGTGGGTCCTTACCCGCTCCTCCAACACTGTCTCCACCTCGCGTCTCCGCACGGCCGCCGCCACTTCCTCCATTTTGGCCACCCATCTCTCCATTAGGAATCGGACCTGGGACTGCAGGCGGCAGCACATTTGCGCAGTCCGGGCTTCCACCCACGCCGCTGTTCCTGGCGTGGGCTCCGGAATCTCAGCGTTGGCGGACGGGACGGATATAGTGGCGCTTGTACTTCCAGGAACCGGATATGTAGCAGAGTCCTGGCGTCCTTGCTTTTTAAACCTTCGGTTACATCAGGTACACCTGCACCCGCCCCCCTTGGTTCCTTCCAGCACTTCCTCCTTCTGGGGGCGGGGCTTCGCTTTCGCGCCCTCCCTGCTCGGGGAAGACGCTCGAGCGGGAAATCTTCGCACCCAAGATGGCGGAACTTCAAATTTTTCGGCCGGACACCACCGGTGGGGACTGCAAGGCGCACTTCTACCGGTAGGTAGATTGGTTCTAATCCTGTTTGTGACGTCAAGTTGTCGCGGGCGGAGGGGCCGCGCTCGCTATGCTCGGGTCCGGGGCTTCTGCTGCTGCTCGGTGGCTCGAGCGGTGGGCCAGACCCGGGGACTTAAGCAGCGCTCCTCGTCCACGAGTGAAAAGGGGGTGGTTTGTTTGGGGAGATAGTTTGTGACGCCACCCACGGGTAGTGGTGATAATGGGCACCACCGCTGCTGGTGACGGGTATCCCGGGAGCGATGGTAGGGAGCAGCTAGGATGTTGTCCCCTCCGTGGGTAGGGGTTGGTGATCCCGGGGCCCGGTGGTGGTAACGGGGAGGCTGGATGGCTGGGGTGCAGGGTTGCAGGGGCAGCGCAGCGCGGTGCCGGATGGCACTGTGGTACTCACTCAGGCACAAATTCACAGAGTCTCTGGTAAACCAAACGGCTGGATGGACGGGTCCCGCAGCCGGCTGCAGTGTCTTTGCTCTCCCCGGACAGGGTGATGGTGGCTGTCTTTCCCTGCACCTGTTAGAATGTGTTGACTCCGATGGCTTCCCAATGGTAGTCCGCTCCCCGGCGTATAGGTACCGAAGGAGCCCATTTTGCCCGCAGGCGCTGGCCCTTAGATCTCTAGCCTGTGGTGGTGGCTGTGTATTCTCACGGTGTGGACTGTTGCCTTCTGTCGGGTCTTGGGTGTTAGGGAACCCCTGGGGTTCCGGTCACTTTCGGATTTGACCGTTTTCGGCGGCTCCAAGCCTAGTCGGGGTCAGATGGCCCTGCCTTTGTGCTTAGCTTCACTCCGCTCCCCGGTTCGGTACCAGCGGGCCACCGCCCGACCCTGGTCCTACGGTTCCGCAGAGATCCACTAACTCCTGCAGACGGCCACCACCGTCTGCCGACCTTGTTGACAGTGCCTGGGCTCCGACTCAGACGCTAGCAGTTTCTGTCCTCTCACTTTCACCTACAAAACTAATCTCCTGCTTTTTCCCGCCTCCAGGCCTGTGATCTCCTCGGTGGGTGGGGCCAACTGCCTGGCTCCGCCCCACCTGGTGTGGACATCAGACCCTGGAGGGAGGCAACAAGGGTTTTGTTTGACTGGTGTTAACTATCCAGGGGAGGGTGTGTGTGTGGTGTTATGTCTGTGACTACCTGGCTAGTCCAGGGCGTCGCATATTCATTTTCCATTAAGGGGTGACCCAATCAATAATGTCAATATAAAATAAGACATCCCCTAAAAATAAGCCCTAGCGCATCTTCTGGAGCCAAAAATCTTACTTTCGGGTGACACACCTTAGTGCATGCTGACATATTTTCTCACACATACATACACTTGTCTACAGCTGGCCTAAAGGAGAGCCCTGACTGCAGAGCCCAAACTCTAGGGGCCCAATTCATCATTGTGTTTCTGCCAGTATTTAGGAATAAATACCTCTCAACTATTGATGTTTTTTATTTGCGATAAATTCATCAAACGATTTACACCTATATACAAGTTGTCTTTTGAGGGTTAGTTAGTTTTCAGATTTTTAAGTTAATGTGGCTTTTCCATGACTTTAGAAAGATTTATCAAATGTGACTTTTTCAAAAATTTGTCGCAACTCATCTCCAGTTCCCTGCTGCAATGATTTTATGTGCGCCAGATATTTTGTCACTTTTTTGTAACTTTTGCGAAACATGTGACTTTTTGTGCTGCTAAGCGCAAAACCAGTTAAAGATAGAGAGTGAAAAAAATTTGGGACTTTATGCAAAGTTTACAAATTATGTGTGCAACGTTAATTATTTTGGCGCAAAAAACATCAGTGAAAACGGCAAGTCAAAAAAGAAAAGTGTGTTAAAAAATTGCAAACGATCAATCGAGCCCTAGAAGTTTATGAGGTCACCAGATAAAATAGTGGCCAAGACATTAACCATCCTTTATACTAGAGTGGGTGCTTGTGTTGTGAGGGGCTTCGCCACATTAGAGCAATGGAGAAATAGGGGGGCCTTGTTCTGTCGATCCATCAATATTACAGCAACAGACAACATTTATGGAGGCGCTGGAAGCTCGGCAGGGCTGATGAATACAAGAACTACAAGCAGCTCTTTCATAGGACAAACAGCGTACAGTGCAAGGCGCGAGAAATACCAGACGTTTCCAGAGAGATCCTGGGAGTCTCAGCTTGGCAATCCCAGGAATGTCAGATTGATAATTATACTTTACTGAGATTCCTTGTTAGATTATTGGGGACGTTGGCCCTATTAATGCTACAGATCCCACAACGCCATGAGATTGCTTGATATGTTGGGTGTAAACAACTGGGTGTGGGCTGGGGTGGTGATGGATGGGGCCGCAATGGATGGGGCATGCGTATCACAATGTATTGACAGTGTAAGGAGAGAACTGAGTGACTCCAACTCGGGCGGGAACTGCTGATCAGCCTCTTTGATAGAGAAAATATGTGGCAGATGAAAGAGAACAGTGAATGTGGAGCTGAGACGCTGAATTATTTTATGCCAAGGAAAACTGAAAATCCATACACAAACTAAGAGAAAGACTTTATGCACACGACTTGTGTTTTTCGGGTGGATTTCATCAGGGACCCATCTGAAAAGGTGCTAAATTTAAAAAAATAAAAAATAAATGAACATAAGCACAGCAATGTTAAGACAACTTGTACACATGGGAAGGGTGGTATGGACGCCTGGCCGTGGGGGCTCTGTACTCCTTTGCCATAATGAGTCTGTGTGTGGATCACTTTGGGCGGGCTGTGTGACACTCACTGCTCTCTTCAGAGTGGTGTCTATCACCCCGCAGCCTGTCACCGTCATAGACGCAGTAGTGAAACACTTGACACTGGAGTTCTTTCGGGAACCATAACTTAAACAGTTTATTTTCCTTCTCACCTATAGGACAGGCATGGCCTCACTGCTGCTGCTGTTTTCTCTGGGGTACTCCCTCTTGGCCTATCCCCACTATCTTGGACCTCTTGTCTGCAATCTGCCGGCCCTGTGTCTCCTTTTCTCCACTCTAGTTTTACCTCTGTCCGCTTCAGGGCCCCGACAGCTGTCAAGTTGAACAACTTGCCTTTGTGCATTTGGCGTGAGCCGTAGGCTCTGGACCTTACGAGGATATCACCGGGTTCCCTGACCGACCCTTACTCCATGTCGCAGCTTTGGTCCTCGAACCCTCATGCACAACTGATTCCTCTCCAAGCCCGTCTCTCTAGCCAACCCCCTGGCCATCTGTCCCTCCTCCGTTCTTGACTCTGAGCTCTCTCTGCACCAGGAAACGTCTAGCACTACTACATCTATTAAAACCTATATCGTCATCTAACAGGTATCTGACATACATTGTATTATATATTAAACATCACATAACCATACACTTTGCATTATCAGGCCTTGACGCTGGGTGGCAGCAGCCACGGTGGGGTCTCGGCCCTGCTAAATCAGTAACTGCACTTCTCAAGTAACAGTATATTCTATCACACATTATCTACAGTTGAAACCAGACGTTTACATCCACTCTCTATAAAGACACATCTGCAGGTTTTTCTCACTATCTGACTTGAAATCAGAATAAACCTTTCCCGTTTTAGGTCAATTAGGAACCAAAATTATCTATATTTGCCAAATGCCACAATAATGAGAGAGAATGTTTTAAGGCATTTTTATTACTTTCTGCAAGGTCACAAGTTTACATACACTAAGGGTACTATATGGGACCGCCCATATAATGATGTCATGTCTTTGGAAGCTTCTGATAGGTTTATTGCAACATCTAAGTTAATTAGAGACACCCCTCTGGCTGTATTTTAATCCACACCTGAAACACACTGTTTTTTTTTGCAGCATCATGGGAAAGTCAAAAGAAATCAACCAAGATCTCAGGAAGAGAATTGTGGACTTGCACAAGTCTGATTCATCCTTGGGTACAATTTCCAGATACCTGAAGGTGCCTGGTTCATCTGTACAAACAATTGTATACAAGTACAAACAAGATGGGAATGTCCAGTCATCATACCGCTCAGGAAGGAGATGGGTTTTTGCATCAGAGGTAAACATGCTTTGGTCATATATGTGCATATCAACCCAAGAGCAAAAGGCCTTGTGAAGATGCTGGTGTGACGCCCTGGCCTATCAGGTCATCACAGGGTATTGTGCAATTTACCCTTCTGCACAGTATCCACCCTCCCTGGTTACGGGTCCTGGTCCTTTGGTGTTGCTAACAGCTGAGCCAATCAAAACCCTAGGAACACTTTACACTGTACCCACCAGACACACCATTGGGAGGCCTGAAGGGAATAGGGCCGCCCACATGGGGGGTTGGTAGGGGAGAGTGAGAAAGTTAGAGGAGAAGTGAAGTAGCAGTGGAAGGAGAAGGAGGTGAAGTGACTCTCGTGAGGAGAGGTCACGGAGCAGGGCTCCCGAGTACTAGGTGTCAGACGTTGATCTGGGCCTGGTAGGAGCTGGAACCCCAGTCGCAGGGGATAGTGTCAGGGGGCACAGACTGCCGAGGAGGGCGGCTGGCGGCCTTGAGCTATCACCGGGCAGGGGCCAAGGCACGACGGGGTACGTGGACCCTAGGCCGGTAAGTAGCTTCATGCGTCCCTGTAATTTACCCGATGGGGGTGAAGACTTCAAGTGTCATCCCCAACCCGCTCCAAAATCGGGGTACTAGCGCACCGATGGGATAGGACTTTCCCAATACAGTCCAAAGAAATCATACGCGTGAACCCTGAGAGAAAGCTCACTCCGTTAGCCACATGGGTGAGCAGGACGCGAAAAGTTTCAGACTTGAGGGTCCAAAGAAGAAAACACAGGTGCCAAGGAAAGGGTCACAGACTAACCGCAAAACCAAAGACACGGACCCAAGCGGGCTCCCTCCCAGCTACAGTGGTGCTCGGAACTCTGGTTTACAAGCTGTCGGTGTGATTATTTCTGGACTGAGTGAGTACATTGAAGAAAACCTTTTTCCTACCCCAACGGCACCCCCATATCATCATCACCGAGCTCCCAGGGCACAACCCCCTACCCACGGAGGGGTTAAATACCTGGCTGCTATACCACCGCCAGCAGGCTCCCCCACCAACAGCAGCGGTGGTATGTGACACCCTGGAACCCAGGGGTCACAGGTAATAACACCAGCCACATACATACACACCCCCATCCCCTGTGAGGTCACATACATGTCACCCGATAGGGAGACCTGATGCCTCCCCCAGGGCAATTAGAGCACACCAGGTGGGCGGAGTCAGTTGGAAAGACACGCCCACCGAGGAGACTACTGTCCTGGGGCAGGAAGTTCAAGCAGAAAAAGTTTAGAGTTGACAGTGACAGGAGGTGAAAGCGGAGAGAGACTGTCAGGGACCCAGGTTGGAGCCTGGGCCCCTTGGAAAACGTCAGGCAGGCAGGCAGTGGTGGCTGTCTGCAGGAGTACTGGTACAGCAACCGGCGGAACCGTACGGACCGGGCTTGGGTTGGAGCCCGCCGGTCCCGAACCGGGGAGCCAAACGTGTACCGGAGCATCAAACAGAAGAAGGGTACTCAGACCCCATCCTAGCTTAGAAGCCACTGAGAATAGGCAAATTGACTGATTGCTGGCCGGACCTCAGGGGTTCATCCACAACCCAAGTCCCGAAAGAAGGCAAAAGCCCACCGAGACCGGGTGAGCGCCACCACCAAGGG
This sequence comes from Anomaloglossus baeobatrachus, assembly GCF_048569485.1. NCBI lineage: Eukaryota > Metazoa > Chordata > Amphibia > Anura > Aromobatidae > Anomaloglossus > Anomaloglossus baeobatrachus. Next base: position 882,950,388 of record NC_134353.1, on the reverse strand, counting down.
CCAAACACCCGACGGGCCAGCGCCTGCGGGCAACCGAGGGCTCCTCCGGCAGCTCAATGCCGGGGAGCGGGCTCCCACTGCTCAGGCAGGGGGGGCCGAAACAAAAACATTCAGAGATGCACGGGAAAAGGGGCCACCATCAACCCCACAGGGGACAACAGCAGCCGGCCGCGGGGACCGACCACTACCGAACTTTGGTTTACCAGTGACTCAGTGTGCATTAATCGTGAGTACACCAGTGCCATCCGGGCACGACGCACTACACCGCGGCACGGCGCCCTGCACCCCGACTACAACAACCACCAACTCTTACAGTTCCCCACCGGGCCCCGGAACACACCGCCCCTACCCACGGATGGGCTAACATCTTGGCTGCGGCCGCAACACTGATCCCGGACGAGCCCGCCATTACTTCAGCCGCAGCGGTGGTGCTTTCCCTGTCACCACGACCCGTGGGTGGCGTCACGACCCGTTACCCGACCACCATCCTCCCACCGCCTACTTCCCCTTTAACAAGAGTGACGTGGCCCCCGGTCTGGAGGCGCTCGTGCCACCGACACACCCGAGCCCGGACCTCGAGCGGCTCGGCCCGAGCAAGCGGAGGAAGCGGCCGGGCCCCTCTCAGGGCGGTACAGGTACACCACCTTACCACGCACTGTGGGTGGCGTCATGAACTTCTAATCCCCCTGTACATATTCCCCTTTATTGAGTGGCCGCACGACCCCCGGATCCGGAGACCCCTCAAGCCACTGCAGATCCGGACCCGAGCAGCCCGGCTGCTGGCACGGGGGAGGCACACTGGCAGAAGCTTGTAAGATTGTGTCATTATCCACAGTGAAACGAGTACTGTATCAACATGGGCTGAAAGGCGACTCTGCCAGGAAGAAGCCATTATTCCAAAAGAAACATAAAAAAGCAAAAATAATACTTTCAAATGCACACAGGAACAAAGACCATAATATTTGTAGACATGTCCTGTGGTCTGATTCAACTAAAATTGAACCCTTTTTGTCGTAATGGCCATTGATATGTTTGGAGGAAAAAGGGAGAAGCTAATTTTGTTTCCTAATTGACCTAAAATGGGAAAGGTTTATTCTGATTTCATGTCAGGTAGTGAGGAAAACCTGCAGGTGTGTCTTTTTAGATGTAAACTTCTGGTTTCAACTGTATTATTCAACGATGTATACAATACACTTAATCTAAAAATCAACATAACACAATAGGGGTAGGGAGCACGCGCCTCCTACACATGTTCCATAACTTCTAACTGCTTCAGGCTTTGAAAGCCATGAAGTGACTAAAATGAGTGAGCTGACCATTCTTCAGATGGTTTCAGCTTAGAAAGCCTCAGTATCTTACAGTACATCACAAAAGTGAATACTACCTCACATGTGAGGGGTGTATTCACTTGTGAGATATACTCTACTGTACATCCTTAAGACCCCCATATACATTACATTTCAGCCAACTGATAAGTATCTGTGCCATTAGATTGTGGCTCCCATACATGTATGCCAATAGACTGTGACCCCCAAGAATCCGTGCTGCTAGTCTGTAATAGCCAACCTACTGCACCGTATTCTAGAACTACCAATCTAAATGCCACTGTTGTAACATTCTGCTGAGAACATCTCATTTGTTATGCTATCCTAAAGTATGAGTCAAAGGCGACATGCCCTAAACTGACCCTCTTACAATTTTTTTAAGTAAAGATTGGAGGGCTGGTGTAGGGGCAGCAACCCGAGCTTACCCTTTAGTGGGAGGGGCTTAACTAAATGCCCACCGCGAGGTGGATGCCAGGTACCATTCCCAGGGCAGTGACTGGGACTGTGGCAGTTGACCCCTAGAACATATGACAGACTTAAGTATGGACACGGGTGCAGACAAGTACAGGAGAGATGACTGAGGCAAACAGGCAGGCGGGTACAGACAGGTGTGGTGGGCATGGCAGGGGCAGATAGGTATGGGAAGGCAGACTCAGGTATAGGTGATGGACACAGGGAAAACAAGAACTGACAACTAGCTAGACAAACATGACACTGACTAACAGAAGGTGTTGCGCAGGCACCTCCCCTAATGGGAGGGTGTCTTAAATGTGTGGCGCCCCTGACCTGGTCAGGCACCACTGAGTACTGCACCCATGCTGGGGGCAGTACAATACAGGTAATCCCGAAGGCTGACCGGGGTGTGGTACACAGGCGCATAGTGATCAGGTCTCACACATGTACCTTTGAGAGGACCCCTGGGGATCCCAGGAGGGGGAAAAGCCTTCACCTCCACTGGAATAGTGGAGGGGGCCAAAAGCCTCCATCTCCTCTCAAGGGGTGTGGTAAGAGAGTCTGGTTGCTAGGTGGCGTAGGCAAGAACAGGAGAGGAGGGGCAGTGAGCCAGTTCAGTGTAGAGTTCAGGGAGCTCGAGTGAGAAGCAGACCCCTGGGGCTGTGCAGTCTGACAGCGCCCGCGCAGTGGCTACCGACGGGGGAGAACGGTCACCTAGGGGTGCTACCCGAAACCCATCTCAGCTAGAGAGAGAGCACGGAGTGGGAAGTAAGGAGACTGCTAGGGAGTACCAGGCCCAAACGGGCGGCAGATCCCGATGCGGGGATAGATCCAACTTTCCTTGCTAAACCTGCCGGTGTGGGGCTCTCAAAGCCCACGCCACAACACCACAAAAGCCGCAGCCACGTAGCCACAGTTAGGGCCCATAGTTCACAGGAGGCAAGCAGCTGGAGTGATCTGGTCCAGGCGACAAGCAAACGGCAACTGAAGGGGAGTGAGGCTTCAGCAACTTCCCTGGGTGACCCCCATAGGGACTCAAAGTCGGGGTTGCCCCAAACCAAAAAGGGCTAAGGAAGGCGAGTTGGTAGTCACCCTCACAAGTCAGCCTGAAGGACACCTGGTTCCCACTTGGTTCATCCCAGCTACGCCCGGGTCACTCACCCTGCCATCAACTGTGAGTAAAAACCCTGAAAGACATCCTGCTTGTGTGGAGTCATTCTGCGCCTTGTGGTTCTACACACCTACACAGGGCCCTGGGGCTTGCCTCACTCTCAGGAGGCTATTCCAACTAACTGCACTCACCATCAGCCCCAGGCGTCCCTCAACTTGCAGTGGCGGTCCCCACTGACCGCAATACTGAGAGTGGTGTCACGACAAATAGAAGAATTCCTACCGGTGACAGGATCAAGCTGCGTGGAGTCCCTGAAGGTAATGCACCGACACTGCATCAGCGGGGCTTCACATCTGGCGTCACGAACAGGATAAGGACTAGACCTGTTCAGACAGGTGACCATGTGCCTGGGCGGTCCGCTTGAAAAATTGGAAGCGCCGCCATATTGCCACCATGAAAAGCGCGCTGAAAAACAACAGCAGCCCGCGCTGGAAGAAGTTACCGCCCACGAAGAGGTGTGGCTACCCAGAGATCCCCTGCAGAGTTCTGACCTCGCTAGTAAAGAGAGCGGAAGCGTCCAGAGACGGCGGAGCAGAAGAGAAGCCAGCAGCTTGTTGCTAGAGAAAATGGCGTCTGAGTGCAGAGACCCAGAGCCAGGCTCCGCTGCCTGGTGGTGTCGGGAGCTCGCCGAGTTCTGCGATCAACTGGAAGCCAGGGTCGGAAGGCTGATTAGAGAGGGACGGACGGAGTTTCTGTGGATGACCGCGGCGGTTCAGGCCTACGAGGAGAGGGCCACGCAACGAGTGCCAGACCGAGCGGTGACGACTCAGACCCCGATGCTGCTACCGATGGGTGAGTCCAGTGTTGCCCCTGCCAGCACGAATGCCCCGACCCCTGCTGCCACGCCCGTAGTCCCTGAAGAGGCGCCCGGTGCGGCGACGCCGAACCAGGCCGCAGCCACGCCAGGTGCGGCCCGCCCAGCCCAGGTCGCCGCAGCGATGCCCTGCCCGGCCCGCAAAGAACCGGCTGCCACCGCGACCCTCATCCGCGCCGCAGGCGTGACGCTGACCCAGGCCGCCGCCATGCTAGGCCCGGCCCGCCAAGCCCAGACTGCTGCAGCGACGCCCAGCCCAGCCTGCACAGAGCCCCCTGCAACAGCGACGCTGATCCAGGCCGCCGCCATGCCAGGCGCGGCCCGCCAAGACCAGGCCGCCGCCATGCCAGGCGCGGCCCGCCAAGACAAGCCCGTACAAGTGTTTACCCCGGCCTGCAAGGCCAGAGCAGACACCGCTCCCCAGTCTAAGGAAGTCCCTACTAGGAGATCCCTGGTAGGTGAGGACCCCGCATACTGGCAGCTGAAGGCTGACCTGGAGGCCAAGTTCCCACAGGAGATGGTGGACCGGTACATGCTCCCTCCGCACACCCCCAAGGCAACTCCTGCCGCCACTACGCCAAAGAGTTCCCCGTCCGGGCCTGCCGATGAAAGCCCATCCCCAGCACTGCCACCGAAGGAGTGCTCAGAAGAACTAAGGGGGAGGGGAGGCCAGGAAGCTGAGGAGCTGACTCAGGGGCCACCAGCAGTGGATCCATGCCCAGAGCCGGAGATGTTGCCATATTCCCGCTGGGATGAAGAAGACCTGACACCGTCTGCTGAAGAAGATCTGCCCAGAAACCTCACCTGGGGGCCTGCAGGCATTGAAGTAACAGCCCAGCAGAATCAAGCCCGCAAGACACGGCGCCGTAGCAGAACCCAGTCTTCCCCTGCACCACAGTCTCCAGAGCAGAAAGATGAAATAACGGCCAGAGACTTGGAAGAGAAACGGTTCCTGAGAAGAGCCAAAGCCCAGGTCAGAGGACCCCTTTGTCGAGGAGTAGTAGAAGATTTCAGCCTAAAATCAGGATACGGCTTCATAGTAGCACCTGGTATAAAAGAAGGCATCTTTGTCAATAGAAGGGACGTTAGAGCTAATTTGCCCAGAGGACATCCTGGAAGGAACTTAAGAATGGGAGATTCAGTGCAATTCACCATGCATCAAGGAGAAAGAGGCTGGTATGCGCTTGATGTAACACCATGTCCTAAAGAAAGAGTAACAGACACAGAAGAAGAAAGAAAAGACAGAGATAAAGAAGGAAAAGACAAAGAACCTACTGACGAGACTACCACAGATGATGAAATAGGTCAAGGAAGCAACAGGTGCCGCAGCCCTACAGGCCCAAGCCCTGGTGAGGAGGAATCTGCATAAAATAAAGAAAGAAGCACAGAAGTTACCAGTTTGATAAGTTATGAAAAAGTTTGCAACGTTATAAGTTTAAGCAATGTGCCCACATAAACTAATGTGAGAAATGAACCTTAAGGCTATGAACTGGCTATAGCCACAAACTCTCGCAGTGTAAATAGTTACACCAGAGGGTACCACCACCAGAGCCAGCCTGTTTAGGGGCTTGGCTCGTCTGCAACCAGGGAGCACGTCCGTATATAGGGCCTTGGCTCACCTGCAACCAGAGAGCATGCCTGTTTATGGGGCCTGGCTCTCCACCACAAAGAGGGTACCTGGTCAGCACCAACTGTGGAGGCCGCCTCTACATCCTGCCAGAAGAGGCTGAAGGCGCGGATCCACTAGGCCAGGTATACCCTGAAACCACCAGCCCATGAAAGCCGCCTCTACATCCTGCCAGAAGTGGCTGAAGGCGCGGCCAACGTGAAAGGGTTTTGGGTGGGTTAACGGACTTGTGGGTGGAGGGTGGTGATGTATGGTACCTGGTGATCTTAAAAATGTTTTACATGTTTTAATGTTTTATGCATTTTAAAATGTTGTCTTGCAGCCCGAGGACGTGCTGGTGATAACTAAGGGGGAATGTGGCGCCCCTGACCTGGTCAGGCACCACTGAGTACTGCACCCATGCTGGGGGCAGTACAATACAGGTAATCCCGAAGGCTGACCGGGGTGTGGTACACAGGCGCATAGTGATCAGGTCTCACACATGTACCTTTGAGAGGACCCCTGGGGATCCCAGGAGGGGGAAAAGCCTTCACCTCCACTGGAATAGTGGAGGGGGCCAAAAGCCTCCATCTCCTCTCAAGGGGTGTGGTAAGAGAGTCTGGTTGCTAGGTGGCGTAGGCAAGAACAGGAGAGGAGGGGCAGTGAGCCAGTTCAGTGTAGAGTTCAGGGAGCTCGAGTGAGGAGCAGACCCCTGGGGCTGTGCAGTCTGACAGCGCCCGCGCAGTGGCTACCGACGGGGGAGAACAGTCACCTAGGGGTGCTACCCGAAACCCATCTCAGCTAGAGAGAGAGCACGGAGTGGGAAGTAAGGAGACTGCTAGGGAGTACCAGGCCCAAACGGGCGGCAGATCCCGATGCGGGGATAGATCCAACTTTCCTTGCTAAACCTGCCGGTGTGGGGCTCTCAAAGCCCACGCCACAACACCACAAAAGCCGCAGCCACGTAGCCACAGTTAGGGCCCATAGTTCACAGGAGGCAAGCAGCTGGAGTGATCTGGTCCAGGCGACAAGCAAACGGCAACTGAAGGGGAGTGAGGCTTCAGCAACTTCCCTGGGTGACCCCCATAGGGACTCAAAGTCGGGGTTGCCCCAAACCAAAAAGGGCTAAGGAAGGCGAGTTGGTAGTCACCCTCACAAGTCAGCCTGAAGGACACCTGGTTCCCACTTGGTTCATCCCAGCTACGCCCGGGTCACTCACCCTGCCATCAACTGTGAGTAAAAACCCTGAAAGACATCCTGCTTGTGTGGAGTCATTCTGCGCCTTGTGGTTCTACACACCTACACAGGGCCCTGGGGCTTGCCTCACTCTCAGGAGGCTATTCCAACTAACTGCACTCACCATCAGCCCCAGGCGTCCCTCAACTTGCAGTGGCGGTCCCCACTGACCGCAATACTGAGAGTGGCGTCACGACAAATAGAAGAATTCCTACCGGTGACAGGATCAAGCTGCGTGGAGTCCCTGAAGGTAATGCACCGACACTGCATCAGCGGGGCTTCACAAATGCATATTGCCTCTCAGTTATAGGCTGGGAGGCAATTCCTGGAAATAGCACACCGGCCCTTTAAGAGTGCCCTAAGCACACTTCAAGAAGACCTGGGCTGCATGCACATGCCCCAAGGGAGAGGGAAGAAGCAGCACACATGGACGGCCACAGGGTAGCAGGGGAAGAAGCGACCCAGCCGGGGCAGTGAGTATGTCGGCATCCCTGCAGAGATGCACTACACCAGGTGCTGCAACATAACAGCTATCTATTTGGGGATTGGAGGGGCCAAACTTTTTTATTTCGAAAAAGTTTTGTCTGTGTATGAAGAGCATTGCACAGTCAGGAGCGGACATATCATTGGTGCAACATGTGCAGCTGCACAAGGGCCCAAGGGATAATGGGCCCATTTCTACCTCCAAAGCAGGTGAAATAGTGCTTTTCAGTGAGTTATTGGACTGTAAAGGGCCCATATACGTTTTTTACACGGGGCCCTTTTCTGTCTCTGTCCGCCAGTGTGTACAGTGAACCGTAATTTCTATCCTTATTTTGTATGGCACCGGAGAGGGTGATACTTGTGCTGAACTATTCTCAGTTGCTTGGACAGGATCCAATCTGTTTAAAAGGAAGCGTATAGGAGGGTGTTACTCTAGTCTAGACCGGGTACGATAAGAGGGTAAGAGTTGATTCTTTAAGTCACTATGATAATAGCATTAACAATGTGTGCTGAAAGCAGATAAATACTATGGAGATAAAGACATTCAAAGAGATATTTTTACCCATATAAAGCAATATGTGTGACTGAATTCAACGGAGCTTAAAGGGGCAGTCTACTATAGAAAACCTACAATATTCTATTAATGAATTCTTAGTTAATAAAAGGCGGTCCTCTGTTCTGAGTAGTCATTTGTTGATCAGAGCGGAAAGCTCTTGAGGAGAGGTCCTGTCCTCTCCTATTCCTAGTTGGGCATATATGGGGTAGGATCAGGAGCTGAACCCCTTCCACTCAGGGCAGGTGCTCGCTTTGTCAATACTACAAATCTAATTCTAATATTTTCATTTTTGTATGTGGTTCTACCATAACTCCCAAACAACACTTTCTTGAGGTTGTGTTTGACTCAGGTTTTTCCTTCATTCTCTATATGAATTTACTCCACGCTCATATCACTTCACCTCAAAAACATCTCCAGAATCTGTTCTACTGCAGCCTCCACCCTGTGCCAGACATTGCACTGGTTGCCTATGCCAAACACAAAGCCAAGGAAACTCTCAGTTGGTTCAGAGAAAGAAAATAAAGCTGCTACAATGGGCGAGCTGATCACCTTACTTGAATCCAAAAGAAAATTTATGGGAAGAACTAAAGCTTAGAGTTCATAGAAAGAGCCCACTGGACCTTCAGGATTTGAAAAGTGTTTGTGTGGAAGAATGGCCCAAAATCACACCTGAGCAATGCATGCACCTAGTGTCTCTATACAGGAGGCGTCTTCAAGGTGTCATCATCAACAAAGGCTTTTGTACATAGAATATAATACATTTCAGTAAGTGTGTCCAATACTTTTTCCTTATGTCGTTTCTCATTATTGCACATCACTAAATGTAGGTACAGCTATGGTTTGATTTCTTTGCTTGTGTGGATTGGATGGGTTGTTACCTACATCTGGTGTGAAATTCTCTAGAAATATATTTACTTAGAAAACCAGCGACGTGTTCAATAGTTATTTCACCCACTGTATATACCAGATTGGGGGACATATATACTATGAAGGGGGCCAGGATGGGGGGAAGGTGGCAGCATGCATGTCTTTGCAGGATTTAGAATGTTACACATGCCCATACATCTGACTACCATAAAGAGGGGGCACAGGTCCAAGTCTTGGCCACGATTGTCTGCACCATACAAGCACTTTTTTTTTTTTTTTTTACCTTTTGTGCCCTTTTTTACCTTATTGATGGTAAGCTCTTGTGCCCTCACTCCTCTTTGCTGGAATCATATGTAAAGCCTGCTTTACACGTTGCAATTTTGCATACGATATCGTATGAGATTTGCAACGCCCTCATCGTATATGCAGCACGTTCAATTTGTTGAATGTGCCGCACAAACGATTAACCCCCATCACACGTTCTTACCCATCCATACGACCTCGATGTGGGCGGCGAACGTCCACTTCCTGGAGTGGGAGGGACGTTTGGCGTCACATCGACGTCACGCGGCAGCCGGCCAATAGAAGCGGAGGGGCGGAGCTGAGCGGGACGTAAACATCACGCCCACCTCCTTCCTTCCGCATTGTGGGCCGAGAGCCACAGGAGGCAGGTGAGATCTGTTCATCGTTCCCGGGGTGTCACACACTGCGATGTGTGCTACCCCGGGTACGATGAACAATCTGACGTTCAATTCATCAGGAATGAACGACGTGCATGCGATGAACGTTTTTTCTTTCAATCGCAATTGCACATCGCTGTCACACGCTACAACATACATTACGATGCCGGATGTGCATCACTTACGACGTGACCCCGCCGACACATCGTAAGATATCTTGTACCGTGTAAAGCAGGCTTTAGTTTCTAACATCTGATATTGTTTGTACACGCTATTCTGAATTGTAAAGTGCTGTGGAATATGTTGGTCAGCTAGAAATAATTGTTATTATCGTTATGATAAAAGTTCCTAATAAATCGGACATTATGAGAATAGAGCCTCTGTCCCTCTTTCTATTAGGTAAGGTTGTAATTCACATAAATAATGAAACTGATAGTGAATCACATCCGGAGCCATTGCTGTAATAATCTCTGTGCGTGGGTGTAGACTGAAGGGCGATGGATTAAGAGATGTCATCGTGTCTTATCGAGCAGAGTGTTTCCCTGCCTGCAGGCGTTCAAAACACAAGCTGTAATTATGAATAAACCATTATGGCTGCGAGAACAATGAACAAATGTGAGGAGCAGAAGAACATCATCCTTCATCATCCTCAAAGGAAAAAGGCTCAACTGGGTTCCCAACTAAGCACTTGCTTCATTGCCCCTATTTTTATTTTCATACTCTATCTATATTGCCATTAAAGTTTTTGGGACGAAGGTAGACCTACGATTTCAGGTCCTAAGGGGTTATTTATTACATTTTTCATCATATCACTTTTTATGAATTTATTCTTGCCTAGAAGCACACAAAATAGGCAAAAGAAGTCCAAAGCTGCTAATTTCGTCAGGATCGGTGCACCATCTCCTGTGTATAAGGGCCTCCCAACTGTCCCCAATGGATCACGTCACAGGATATAAGGATCGGGCAGTTGAAATTCCGTCACCCCGTCCTTTAGTTTGACAACAGATAATCAGCTTTCAGATGATTCCGACACGAGATCTCTCAAAGATAATACAGGCGATCCTGTCTATGGGGGAGTCAGGATTAGAGTTGAGCGTGGTTCGCGGTTCGAGGTTCTCCAGTTCTAGGCTCGAGTGATTTTGGGGCCTGTTCTAGATCGAACTAGAACTCGAGCTTTTTGCAAAAGCTCGATAGTTCTAGAAACGTTCGAGAACGGTTCTAGCAGCAAAAAAACAGCTAATTCCTAGCTGGCTTTCCGCTGTAATAGTGTAAGTCACTCTGTGACTCACACTATTATGACATTTCAGTGTATAGTGTGCGGGAACAGCGCCTTCAGATCACTCCTGTTTGTATAATGGCAATCGCCATTTTTTTTTTTTTTCCTTGTCTTCCTTCCCTAAGCGTGCGCGTCTTGTGGGGCGGGCCAGCATGTCAGCCAATCCCAGACACACACACAGCTAAGTGGACTTTTAGCCAGAGAAGCAACGGCATGTGTGATAGGATGTCCATGTCACATGTCCCTGCATTATAAAACCGGACATTTTCCTCCAGGACGCCATTATCTCTTCTGCGTCCTTGGTCTCAGACATCACTGGCGCAGCTCCGTCCTGAGTCCTATCGCTGATACAGCTGTATGCGCTCCATACACAGCGCTGGACAGCATAGGGATAGCACTTTCCATCAGTCCTTTTAAGGGCTCGTACCGGCAGGGTCAGAGCCATAGGTGACAGGTCCTGAAAACAGCGACAGCGTCTGTGTAGCAAAGGTCAGGGATTTCCTCCCTGCATTTCCCTATTAGGAGGGAATAGAAAGGCAGGCTTCCATTCCTCTACCCAGACCCCACAATCCTGGCACTGTACCCTCCTGTCCTCTGCACACTCCAACTCATTATAACTAAGCCATTATACTAGCAAACACTCAGTGTACCTAGTGGCATCCTAAACGTGGCTATTGGACTTTGCTATAGTCCCACTAGTGCAAAGACATTTGCAGCACGTCTGCCTGCATTGCACACTCCAACTCATTATAACTAAGCCATTATACTAGCAAACACTCAGTGTACCTAGTGGCATCCTAAACGTGGCTATTGGACTTTTGTCTAGTCACACTAGTGCAAAGACATTTGCAGCACCTCTACCTGCATTGCAGACTCCAACTCATTATAACTAAGCCATTATACTAGCAAACACTCAGTGTACCTAGTGGCATCCTAAACGTGGCTATTGGACTTTTGTCTAGTCCCACTAGTGCAAAGACATTTGCAGCACGTCTGCCTGCATTGCACACTCCAACTCATTATAACTAAGCCATTATACTAGCAAACACTCAGTGTACCTAGTGGCATCCTAAACGTGGCTATTCGACTTTGCTATAGTCCCACTAGTGCAAAGACATTTGCAGCACGTCTGCCTGCATTGCACACTCCAACTCATTATAACTAAGCCATTATACTAGCAAACACTCAGTGTACCTAGTGGCATCCTAAACGTGGCTATTGGACTTTTGTCTAGTCACACTAGTGCAAAGACATTTGCAGCACCTCTACCTGCATTGCAGACTCCAACTCATTATAACTAAGCCATTATACTAGCAAACACTCAGTGTACCTAGTGGCATCCTAAACGTGGCTATTGGACTTTTGTCTAGTCCCACTAGTGCAAAGACATTTGCAGCACGTCTGCCTGCATTGCACACTCCAACTCATTATAACTAAGCCATTATACTAGCAAACACTCAGTGTACCTAGTGGCATCCTAAACGTGGCTATTGGACTTTGCTATAGTCCCACTAGTGCAAAGACATTTGCAGCACCTCTGCCTGCATTGCACACTCTAACTCATTATAACTAAGCCATTATACTAGCAAACACTCAGTGTACCTAGTGGCATCCTAAACGTGGCTATTGGACTTTGCTATAGTCCCACTAGTGCAAAGACATTTGCAGCACGTCTGCCTGCATTGCACACTCCAACTCATTATAACTAAGCCATTATACTAGCAAACACTCAGTGTACCTAGTGGCATCCTAAACGTGGCTATTGGACTTTTGTCTAGTCACACTAGTGCAAAGACATTTGCAGCACGTCTGCCTGCATTGCACACTCCAACTCATTATAACTAAGCCATTATACTAGCAAACACTCAGTGTACCTAGTGGCATCCTAAACGTGGCTATTGGACTTTGCTATAGTCCCACTAGTGCAAAGACATTTGCAGCACCTCTACCTGCATTGCACACTCCAACTCATTATAACTAAGCCATTATACTAGCAAACACTCAGTGTACCTAGTGGCATCCTAAACGTGGCTATTGGACTTTGCTATAGTCCCACTAGTGCAAAGACATTTGCAGCACCTCTACCTGCATTGCACACTCCAACTCATTATAACTAAGCCATTATACTAGCAAACACTCAGTGTACCTAGTGGCATCCTAAACGTGGCTATTGGACTTTGCTATAGTCCCACTAGTGCAAAGACATTTGCAGCACCTCTACCTGCATTGCACACTCCAACTCATTATAACTAAGCCATTATACTAGCAAACACTCAGTGTACCTAGTGGCATCCTAAACGTGGCTATTGGACTTTTGTCTAGTCACACTAGTGCAAAGACATTTGCAGCACCTCTGCCTGCATTGCACACTCCAACTCATTATAACTAAGCCATTATACTAGCAAACACTCAGTGTACCTAGTGGCATCCTAAACGTGGCTATTGGACTTTGCTATAGTCCCACTAGTGCAAAGACATTTGCAGCACCTCTACCTGCATTGCACACTCCAACTCATTATAACTAAGCCATTATACTAGCAAACACTCAGTGTACCTAGTGGCATCCTATACGTGGCTATTGGACTTTGCTATAGTCCCACTAGTGCAAAGATATTTGCAGCACCTCTGCCTGCATTGCACACTCCAACTCATTATAACTAAGCCATTATACTAGCAAACACTCAGTGTACCTAGTGGCATCCTAAACGTGGCTATTGGACTGTTGTCTAGTCACATTAGTGCAAAGACATTTGCAGCACCTCTGCCTGCATTGCACACTCCAACTCATTATAACTAAGCCATTATACTAGCAAACACTCAGTGTACCTAGTGGCATCCTAAACGTGGCTATTGGACTTTGCTATAGTCCCACTAGTGCAAAGACATTTGCAGCACGTCTGCCTGCATTGCACACTCCAACTCATTATAACTAAGCCATTATACTAGCAAACACTCAGTGTACCTAGTGGCATCCTAAACGTGGCTATTGGACTTTTGTCTAGTCCCACTAGTGCAAAAACATTTGCAGCACGTCTGCCTGCATTGCACACTCCAACTCATTATAACTAAGCCATTATACTAGCAAACACTCAGTGTACCTAGTGGCATCCTAAACGTGGCTATTGGACTTTGCTATAGTCACACTAGTGCAAAGACATTTGCAGCACCTGTACCTGCATTGCACACTCCAAATCATTATAACTAAGCCATTATACTAGCAAACACTCAGTGTACCTAGTGGCATCCTAAACGTGGCTATTGGACTTTTGTCTAGTCACACTAGTGCAAAGACATTTGCAGCACCTCTACCTGCATTGCACACTCCAACTCATTATAACTAAGCCATTATACTAGCAAACACTCAGTGTACCTAGTGGCATCCTAAATGTGGCTATTGGACTTTGCTATAGTCCCACTAGTGCAAAGACATTTGCAGCACCTCTACCTGCATTGCACACTCCAACTCATTATAACTAAGCCATTATACTAGCAAACACTCAGTGTACCTAGTGGCATCTTAACGTGGCTATTGGACTTTGCTATAGTCCCACTAGTGCAAAGACATTTGCAGCACCTCTACCTGCATTGCACACTCCAACTCATTATAACTAAGCCATTATACTAGCAAACACTCAGTGTACCTAGTGGCATCCTAAACGTGGCTATTGGCCTTTGCTATAGTCCCACTAGTGCAAAGATATTTGCAGCACCTCTACCTGCATTGCACACTCCAACTCATTATAACTAATCCATTATACTAGCAAACACTCAGTGTACCTAGTGGCATCCTAAACGTGGCTATTGGACTTTTGTCTAGTCACACTAGTGCAAAGACATTTGCAGCACCTCTGCCTGCATTGCACACTCCAACTCATTATAACTAAGCCATTATACTAGCAAACACTCAGTGTACCTAGTGGCATCCTAAACGTGGCTATTGGACTTTGGTATAGTCCCACTAGTGCAAAGACATTTGCAGCACCTCTACCTGCATTGCACACTCCAACTCATTATAACTAAGCCATTATACTAGCAAACACTCAGTGTACCTAGTGGCATCCTAAACGTGGCTATTGGACTTTTGTCTAGTCACACTAGTGCAAAGACATTTGCAGCACCTCTGCCTGCATTGTACACTCCAACTCATTATAACTAAGCCATTATACTAGCAAACACTCAGTGTACCTAGTGGCATCCTAAACGTGGCTATTGGACTTTGCTATAGTCCCACTAGTGCAAAGACATTTGCAGAACGTCTGCCTGCATTGCACACTCCAACTCATTATAACTAAGCCATTATACTAGCAAACACTCAGTGTACCTAGTGGCATCCTAAACGTGGCTATTGGACTTTTGTCTAGTCACACTAGTGCAAAGACATTTGCAGCACGTCTGCCTGCATTGCACACTCCAACTCATTATAACTAAGCCATTATACTAGCAAACACTCAGTGTACCTAGTGGCATCCTAAACGTGGCTATTGGACTGTTGTCTAGTCACACTAGTGCAAAGACATTTGCAGCACCTCTGCCTGCATTGCACACTCCAACTCATTATAACTAAGCCATTATACTAGCAATTGATGCTGCCAGTTTAAGGGCCGTAGTTGCATTGTCAGGGATATTTATTCTTTATTATTCTGCTGTTAATAAAGCTAGACCACCGCTGCAATCTACACCACCTCTCAATTTTTACTACCACATTTTAAGTGCACAATCTTGTCGCAATCAACATGAGTGGCAAAATGACAGATGCTGGTGGAAAGGGGAAGAGGCGTGGTGGAAAAGGAAAAAAAGGTTTTGTCCGTGGGGAAGGTGGCAAAGCTCCATTATCATCTGCTGAAGATAGACCATCTACCAGCAAAAGTAAGATGTCTACTACTTACCGTGGACAATCCGATGTGCTCCCTTTTTTACGGACACGAACAACAGGAACAAAGGTAGATGATGGCCAAAAAAGGAAAATGCTTGAATGGATCTCAAGTGGTCCAACAAGTGCCCTCTCAGCCACTTCAAGTACCGCATCCAAAAAACACCAGTCCTCTGAGTTGTCATCCCAATCAAACTTGCTTTCTCCCAGCTCTGAAGTCTCCATCAGCCCTGCACAGTATGGTGGAACTGAGATGGCTGAGTCTGCAGAGCTGTTCAGTCACACTATAGCCTGGGAATCAGAGGTCTGCTCCCAAGCTACAGTGAGTACAGAACAGGAAATGGTCTGCAGTGATGCCCAGAACCTTTGTGACTCTGATTCAGGCCGTGAGGACCAAGTTTCTGAGCATAATGTTGACCCTTTGTCACAAACTGTAACACCTGTGGTTATTGACAATGAGGAACATACTGATGAAGATGAGACGCAGATACCCGATTGGGATGACAACTTAAATATTCGGTCAGGGCAAGAAGAGGCTCGGTCTGAGGGGGAGGGGAGTGCAAACACAACAATTGATGATGAAGTTCTAGATCCCACCTACTGTCAACCCCCAGTCAGGCACTCGAGGAGGTCAACAGAGGCGGTGGAGGAGGATGCAACCGACGACGAAGTTACCTTGCGCCTTCCTGGACAGAGTCGGAGCACTGGTAGCACGTCTACAACTGCATCCTCAGCCACCACTCTGCCTATGAGCATTATTCGGGGTGGATCAACAGGTCGCATGGCCTCTAAGCCTTGCCTAGCCTGGTCCTTTTTTGACATAGAAAAAGATCGCCCAAATTATGTGATCTGTAAACTTTGTCATGGTTCTCTTAGTAGAGGTCAAAACCTCAGCAGTTTGACAACTTCTTCCATGAATCGTCACATGAATAAATATCATAGGTCCCGGTGGGAAGCTCACTGTGCTGCAATGCGGTCTAGCGGAGCGAACCATCCACGGCCTGCCCCTTCCAGTGCATCCGCGCGCTCTTCATCTTCTAGGACTGTGGGGACAGCTGTCACACCTGTTTTTCCACGCACAACTTCCACCACTGTAACCGCAACAGGCAGTTTGCTTGGTAGGTCGTCAGTTGGTTTGGAAGGGGAAACAAGTGAGTGTGTACAGCTCTCTCAGACATCGATAGCACCAACGTTGGATGAAGGCAACGTCATGTCTCCGCCTGCACTTTCCTCACAAACCTGCATTTTTCCAGGGACACCCTACTCAACACCATCTACACACAGCAGCCAGATGTCTGTCCCTCAGATGTGGTCAAATAAAAGGCCACTTCCTGCGACCCATGACAAAGCTAAGAGGTTGACTCTATCCCTCTGTAAGCTCTTGGCTACCGAAATGCTGCCTTTCCGCCTAGTGGACACACAGGATTTTAGAGACCTTATGTCTGTCGCTGTGCCCCAGTACCAGATGCCTAGTCGCCACTACTTCTCTAAGAAAGGTGTGCCCGCGCTACACCAGCATGTCGCACACAACATCACCGCTTCCTTGAGAAACTCTGTGTGTGAACGGGTGCATTTCACCACCGATACTTGGACCAGTAAGCATGGACAGGGACGTTACATGTCGCTGACTGGGCACTGGGTAACTATGGTGATAGATGGTGAAGGGTCTGCTGCACAAGTCTTGCCGTCCCCACGACTTGTGTGTCAATCCTCTGTCTGTCCAAGTTCCGCCACTGCTTCTGCCTCCTCCACCTCATCTGGGTCCTCCACCTCCGCCCCAAGCCTGCCTGGTCAGGCCACCAGCGTTCTCACTGGGCAGAAGGAATCACGCACCCCTCATTACTATGCTGGCAGCAGAGCGCAACGGCATCAGGCGGTCTTTAGCTTGACATGTCTTGGGAATAAGAGTCACACAGCTGAGGAGTTGTGGTCAGCTCTGCGGTCCGAGTTTAATAAATGGTTGTCTCCACTCAACCTGCAGCCTGGTAAGGCCGTGTGCGACAATGCTGCAAACCTGGGTGCGGCCCTTCGCCTGGGCAAGGTGACACATGTACCTTGTATGGCTCACGTGTTGAACCTTGTCGTCCAGCAATTTTTAACACACTATCCCGGCCTAGATGGCCTTCTGAACAGGGCATGAAAAGTGTCTGCTCACTTCCGCCGTTCAAGCGCCGCAGCTGAGCGACTTTCATCGCTCCAGAAGTCTTTCGGCCTGCCGGTTCATCGCCTGAAATGCGATGTGGCGACACGCTGGAATTCAACTCTCCACATGTTACAGCGACAGTGGCAGCACCGCCGAGCCCTGGTGCAATACGTCATGACGTATAGCCTGGGCCAACGAGATGCAGAGGTGGGGCAGATCACCCTGATGGAGTGGTCTCAGATCAAGGACCTATGCACCCTTCTGCACAGTTTCGACATGGCGACGAATATGTTTAGCGCTGAGAATGCCATTATCAGCATGACGATTCCAGTCATTTACATGCTGGAGCACACGCTAAACACTATTCGGAGTCAGGGGGTGGGACAACAGGAAGGGGAGGAACTACAGGAGGATTCATATGCGCAAGGGACAACAACATCACCAAGGTCCAGACGTTCATCATCACCAACGCAGCAGGCATGGGACCATGGGGGACAGGGATCAACAAGGGCGCATAGTAGCAGGCGAAATGTTGAGGAAGGTGCAGGAGAACATGAAGAAATGGAGGACGAACTGTCCATGGACATGGAAGACTCAGCGGATGAGGGAGACCTTGGTCAAATTTCAGTTGAAAGAGGTTGGGGGGAGATGTCAGAGGAAGAAAGAACGGTTAGCACCTCTATGCCACAAACACAGCGTGGACTTGGTCCGCATGGCTGCGCAAGACACATGAGTGCCTTTTTGTTGCACTACCTCCAACATGACCCTCGTATTGTCAAAATTAGAAGTGATGATGACTACTGGATTGCCACACTATTAGATCCCCGGTACAAGTCCAAATTTTGTGACATAATTCCAGCCATAGAAAGGGACGCACGTATGCAGGAGTATCAGCAGAAGCTGTTACTCGATCTTAGCTCGGCTTTTCCACCAAACAACCGTGCAGGTGCAGGGAGTGAATCTCCCAGTTGTAACTTGACAAACATGGGACGGTCTCGTCATCTTCAACAGTCTACCCGTACCAGTAGGACAGTATCTGGTGCTGGTAACAGCAATTTTATGGAATCTTTTCATAATTTTTTTAGACCCTCTTTTGCAAGGCCACCAGAGACAACAAGTCTGACACATAGTCAACGGCTGGAGAGGATGATACAGGAGTATCTCCAAATGAACATCGATGCCATGACTTTGCAAATGGAGCCTTGCTCCTTTTGGGCTTCAAATCTAGAAAAATGGCCAGAGCTCTCCAGTTACGCCTTGGAGATTTTGTCGTGTCCAGCTGCCAGCGTTGTCTCTGAACGTGTTTTCAGTGCTGCTGGGTGTGTGCTGACAGATAAGCGCACGCGTCTGTCCAATGACAATGTGGACAGATTGACGTTCATCAAAATGAGCAAGTCATGGATCCAGAAGGAATTTACTACCCCTGTGTCATCCTGGGGAGAGTAAATGCTTGTGGATTTGGAATGTGCTTGATGCAAATCAAAACATCATGTTTACAACTAGGGCACAAGTGCTGCCACTGATAAGGTGTCTGTGTGGCCTAATTTTTGGAAAAAAGGGAGACTCCGCTTGGAGTAACCCTTGCTTGCTGTGTTTTTAAAAGAAGCCAAGATGAACAGAGCTGGGATCAGGAAAGACTTTGCTACCTACCCTGGTGTCATCCTGGGGACGGTTAATTAGGCCGTATTTTTGAATGTGCTTGATGCAAATCTAGCTGTGAAGTGCACAACTGGGGCACAACTGCTGCCACTGAAGGGGTGGGTGTGTGTGGGGCACAATTTTTGGAAAAAAAGGGAGACTACGCTTGGAGTCACCTTGCGGTGTTTTACATGATTTTAGAAGGGCGTGCCATATCTATATCTGTGTCTCCTCTTTTTCCTTGTCCTGCTCTTTTGTTTTCGCATGAGTATATGTCCTTGTCACTTTCCCATGTGTTTGTGTTGTGTTGTGAGTTGTTTGTCACCTTTTGGACACCTTTGAGGGTGTTTTCTAGGTGTTTTTATGTGTTTGTGATTGCCTGCCATTGTTTCCTATGCAGTTCGAGTTCGGTTCGTCGAACGTTCGACGAGCCGAACTCGAACGGGACCTCCGTTCGGCGAGCCGACCTCGAGCCGAACCGGGACCGGTTCGCTCATCTCTAGTCAGGATAGATACAGTAAATGTCAGCCAAATGTTAATTCAGCTGACAGCAAGGAATGAGAGTTTGCAAGATCAATGCTCTAGAGCCTGGAAGCGCTGCTCTAAACCTGGCCATGCAGCTCGATCCAGCCAGGGTCAATGTCCCTGCACTTTTCCCATGGTGCAGAGGCAAAGTTGCCTCCAATTTCAGCATTTGAGAGACCAGTGGTTTGACTATATCGATGATCCGCACTGTCAGTCCTCGGAAGTGCACCATCCACTGGCAGAGAAAGAGGAGCAATGTGCTACTGAAGAAAGATGATACAGCCCGCTTAACATTTGTTGTATATAAGGTAATTGCTATTTTGTGCTTGTATAAGTCAAGAAAACTCTGCTTGAAGTCACCTTGCAGCTCAAAAATGGCTTGGTGCAAGCTACTCCATTTCCGAGAGCCCTGGCCTTCAGCCTTAAACCCCCTGTAAAGGAATCTGGACTTAAGATAGGATCAAAATTAGTAAATACCATGCAGTAAGTAAATAGTATATATAAATAACATGCTACTTACTAACACTGTTTTTGATCACAAAAACATAAAAGCCATTCCACCGCAACAAGGTGTACCCCAATCAGGATGGACGTAACCTCTAGTATTAAAACTGTTACTAAGTATCCTGCTATTTATATATATATATATATATATATATATATATATATATATATATACACACTATTACTAGTTACTTACTCCAGTTAATATGCTCATTTTGTTTCTATCTCAGATTTTGTCTGTTTAATGACCGCAGTGTGAGCATGCTCCTAATCCTAAGCATTTCATTTATAAACAAGTGCACCTCAATAAATTAGAAAGTCTTAATAAGTTAATTTAGAGTAATCTATTTCAAGTGTTTATTTCTGTTAATGTTGATGATTATGGCTTACAGCC
This sequence comes from Anomaloglossus baeobatrachus, assembly GCF_048569485.1. Lineage (NCBI taxonomy): Eukaryota > Metazoa > Chordata > Amphibia > Anura > Aromobatidae > Anomaloglossus > Anomaloglossus baeobatrachus. The sequence continues at coordinate 882,929,847 of NC_134353.1, read as the reverse complement.
AATGAAAACCCAAAAGTTATCTCAGAAAATTAGAATAATCACCACAAAACACCTGCAAAGGCTTCCTAAGCATTTAAGATGGTTCCTTCATCCGGTTCTGTAGGCTACACAATTATGGGGAAGACTGCTGACTTGACAGATGTCCAAAAGGCAGTCACTGACACCCTCCACAAGGAGGGTAAGTCACCAACATTAACAGAAATAAACATGTGAAATAGATCACTCTGTGTAATGACTCTATATAATATATGCGTTTCCTTTTTGTATTGAATTGCTGAAATAAATTAGTTTTTTGATGATATCCTAATTTACTGAGATGCAATAGTAGCTTCCTATGGGCAGGTGTCTAAACTAGTTGGTCCTGCTCTACCCCCATCTGGCATGTTTGAACAACTACTCTACTTTCCCCTGAATTGATCTCCCTTCCCTCTGCTGCTTGTGTTAATCTGGTATGCTTCTAACTGACCACTCGATCACCCCCTCCCCACTTTTCTTCATGCCCCCCTCTGTTTACTCTGCCAATTGTATCCCACTTCTATGCTCAGTTTTGATTTTAGTGATCAAGATCAGTTCCAACTCCTCCCCTTCACATCTGATTGCACTTGTACAGTAAGTGTATATATGTGACGCCCTGACAAAACCAGGTAGTCACAGATAGGCCCCCGCACAACACCTTTCTCACAAAGGGTTACACCAGCCAACGTGAAGTCCTAGTCACCCCCCCTTAGGGCTGGAGAGACACACCTGGGGGCAGAACCAGTGGATGGGGACGCCCACCAAGGAGTCTAGAGAGCCCGGGGCTGGAAAACAGTCGGTTTGGGTTGGAGTTTGAGTTCAGTTGGATTAGTAGTTGAGAGTGAGGAGGTGGAAGTGACAGATGTCAGGGCCAGGGCTCTGACACACTGACTAGGCGTGCAGATGGTGGTCTGCATCAGCAGGAGACAGGAAGATGGCTCGGCAGGTCCGAGGTGGACCGGGGCAGGGTTGGAGCCCACCAGTACCGCCACCGGAGAACCGACCCGGAAACCGTGCACACAAGGGGGTACTCGGACCCTGAAGCCAGGACCGGCACAAATGGCCTAGCTAATTAACCAAGTGAGGGCAGGATTCTAGGTCCTGTCCCAACCTAAGTCCTGAAAAGACACAACAGCCCAACGCGGGGGATAAAGGGCATCCGTAAAAGGCCTATAGATCCCACGGGCCAGCATCAGCGGGCACGGCTCCCAACCAAAGGACCGGGAGCGGACTCCCGTGTTTTACACTGGGAAGTCCACCACACAAAACACTCAGTGCAGAAGGAAGATACAGACCACCAGCCCGGGAGTGGGACCAGATACACCCGTCTGCGGAGGCCGGCCACCATCACCTTGGTTTACCAGTGACTTGTGTGATTTATTCAACCATGAGTAAGCTGATACCCCCGGCCTGGCCGGGCGCGCCGGTCCCTGCAATCACCATTCCCAGCACAAGAGACATTGGGCCCCGGGGCAACCATCTATACCCACGGAGGGGTTAACATCCAGCTGCCAGCCCATCGCCCCCGGGTACCTCCACAACAGCAGCGGTGGGTGTCACATCCCACCACGCGCCGTGGGTGGCGTCACAGACCGTTTACTACAAATCCCGTACAAATACATCCCCCCTTTTATTCGAAGAGTCCGCACGACCCCCGGGTCCGGAGAACCCCTCGAGCCATACCGTAAATCCAGATCCGAGCAGCATCGGCTGCTGGCACGGGGGCGGCACATATATTGTGGCCTTCTAGTCTGCTTAAGACTTTAGTCTGCATCATCAAAGTGTGCATCATACAAGTATACTGCAATGAATTAGACCAGAATTGGACACGAAGGTAACTGGATACATAGTCACTGTAAACAATGTTCATCTTTCTTTTTACCTTCACCCCTATAATACTTCATTTCTAAAGGTGGCATTACACGCTACGATATAGCATGAGCGATCGCACCCGCCCCCGTTGTTTATGCGTCATGGGCAATTCGTTGCCCGTGGCGCACAATGTCGTTAACCCCCGTCACACGTACTTACCTCCCTAACGACGTCGCTGTGGGCAGCGAACATTCTCTTCCTGAAGGGGGTGGGACATTCGGCGTCACAGCGATGTCACACAGTGGCCGCCCAATAGAAGTGGAGGGGCGGAGATGAGCGGCCAGAATACCCCGCCCACCTCCTTCCTTCCTCATTGCCGGCGGGACGTAGGTAAGCTGTGTTTGTCGTTCCTGGGGTGTCACACGTAGCAATGTGTGCTGCCTCAGGAACGACAAACAACCGGCGTGCAGAAGCAGGAACGACATTATGAAAATTAACAATGTGTCAACGAGCAACGATAAGGTGAGTATTTTTGCTTGTTAACAGTCGTTCGGAGGTGTCACACGCTACGACATCTCTAACGATGCCGGGTGTGCGTCATAAATTCCGTGACCCCGTCGACATATCGTTACATACAGTGCCTACAAGTAGTATTCAACCCCCTGCAGATTTAGCAGGTTTGATAAGATGCAAATAAGTTAGAGCCTGCAAACTTCAAACAAGAGCAGGATTTATTAACAGATGCATACATCTTACAAACCAACAAGTTATGTTGCTCAGTTAAATTTTAATAAATTTTCAACATAAAAGTGTGGGTCAATTAATATTCAACCCCTAGGTTTAATATTTTGTGGAATAACCCTTGTTTGCAATTACAGCTAATAATCGTCTTTTATAAGACCTGATCAGGCCAGCACAGGTCTCTGGAGTTATCTTGGCCCACTCCTCCATGCAGATCTTCTCCAAGTTATCTAGGTTCTTTGGGTGTCTCATGTGGACTTTAATCTTGAGCTCCTTCCACAAGTTTTCAATTGGGTTAAGGTCAGGAGACTGACTAGGCCACTGCAACTCCTTGATTTTTTCTCTCTTGAACCAGGCCTTGGTTTTCTTGGCTGTGTGCTTTGGGTCGTTGTCTTGTTGGAAGATGAAATGACGACCCATCTTAAGATCCTTGATGGAGGAACGGAGGTTCTTGGCCAAAATCTCCAGGTAGGCCGTGCTATCCATCTTCCCATGGATGCGGACCAGATGGCCAGGCCCCTTGGCTGAGAAACAGCCCCACAGCATGATGCTGCCACCACCATGCTTGACTGTAGGGATGGTATTTTTGGGGTCGTATGCAGTGCCATCCAGTCTCCAAACGTCACGTGTGTGGTTGGCACCAAAGATCTCGATCTTGGTCTCATCAGACCAGGGAACCTTGAACCAGTCTGTCTCAGAGTCCTCCAAGTGATCATGAGCAAACTGTAGACGAGCCTTGACATGACGCTTTGAAAGTAAAGGTACCTTACGGGCTCGTCTGGAACGGAGACCATTGCGGTGGAGTACGTTACTTATGGTATTGACTGAAACCAATGTCCCCACTGCCATGAGATCTTCCCGGAGCTCCTTCCTTATTGTCCTTGGGTTAGCCTTGACTCATCAGACAAGCCTGGCCTCGGCACGGGTGGAAACGTTCAAAGGCTGTCCAGACCGTGGAAGGCTAACAGTAGTTCTATAAGCCTTCCACTTCCGGATGATGCTCCCAACAGTGGAGACAGGTAGGGCCAACTCCTTGGAAAGGGTTTTGTACCCCTTGCCAGCCTTGTGACCCTCCACGATCTTGTCTCTGATGGCCTTGGAATGCTCCTTTGTCTTTCCCATGTTGACCAAGTATGAGTGCTGTTCACAAGTTTGTGGAGGGTCTTAATTAGTCAGAAAAGGCTGGAAAAAGATATAATTAATCCAAACATGTGAAGCTCATTGTTCTTTGTGCCTGAAATACTTCTTAATACTTTAGGGGAACCAAACAGAATTCTTGTGGTTTGAGGGGTTGAATAATAAATGACCCTCTGAATAAACTTTTCACAATTTAAAAAAATAAATAAAAAAAGAAATAACATTCTTTTTTGCTGCAGTGCATTTCACACTTCCAGGCTGATCTACAGTCCAAATATCACAATGCCAAGTTAATTCCGAATGTGTAAACCTGCTAAATCTGCAGGGGGTTGAATACTACTTGTAGGCACTGTATATCGTAGCGTGTGATGGGGCCTTTACTTACCCCCCTGATCTCTAAACCCAGTAATAAACTGGTCATCTCTCCCTCCATTCTCCCCACCCATCTTGCTTTCTCCTCAGATCTGTTCCCTCACATAAAATCCTCTGCCTCCAGACACCCACGGCCACCTTTTGCCCTTTCCTGCTCCCACCTACTAACACTCTCTCTGCTTCTTCTCATTGCTGGAGATATCTCTCCAAATCCTGGCTCTCCACACAACATCCCCACAGTCATTTCTAACCCCCATCCATTATCTATCACAAACTTCCGCAACTTATCTATCCTTATACCCAATCACCCAGCCACCGCTTCCCCAGTCCCTCTAACAGGAGCTTTATGGAAAATACGCTCTGTCTGCAATAACCTCTCATACAGCCATGACCTTTTCATTACTAACAAACTTTCCTTCTTTGGCATCATTGAAACCTTGTTCACCCCCTCTGACACAGTCTCTCCTGCTGCATTTTCTTATGGTGGTCTCCATCTGTCTCACACTCCCCACCCCAGTTACAAGGGTGGTACCCCCTAGGCTCCAGTCGCCACAAAGGTACTGCACCTCAGTCAGAGATGTGGGACCCCTGCAACTCATATACTCACACTTGATTTTTTTTTTTTATTTTTTTTTAAACCATAACTTTTTATTAGTAATGTCAAATGTTACATCATATTGTCATCACATTATATACTCACACTTGATTTAGCTACACCCCATCAGGCCATGGTTCTGTCGACCAGCTTGGAGGTGGGGTTAGTTAGTGGGTGGACACTTAGAACTGTGTGGAGAAAGTGAAACTAGTCAGAACAAGTTAGGAAGAGAATGGAGTAGGACGTGCAGGAGACAGGTCCTAGGGTACTTGGGCTGAAGCTCACCTTAGGACCAAAAGGAGAGATGGGGTCCTGGAGTCCATGGGAAGTGCACCATATACCTGTGGTCTCGTTCCACAGTCGGCATACCAGAGTGGAGGGACTTGGCCGCAAAGGGAACTGGCCTCTCAACTTTAATTAATTTCTCAACTTTGATTTAATTAGTAGTATTAGTCACACCTGTTTCTAGAAGCTTCTAGCAGCTTCTAGTAGTCATTGTACATCTATATAAACCAGCCAGTGCAAGCGAGGTGCTGAGCGTGCGAGGTGCTGAACTGAAGTAAAGTGCTGAATTTAAGATAAGTGTATAGTTTCAACACAATTACATAGTGGTGATAACTGTAATTGTTGAATTTCATTAGGGAATTGTGTGTCTGTTTGTGATTCTGTGAAAAGGGAAAAAAAAAAAGTTAGTCTTGTGATTTAATTAGTAGGATTAGTCACACCTGTTTCTAGAAGCTTCTAGCAGCTTCTAGTAGCCATTGTACATCTATATAAACCAGCCAGTGCAAGCGAGGTGCTGAGCGTGCGAGGTGCTGAACTGAAGTAAAGTGCTGAATTTAAGATAAGTGCATAGTTTCAACACAATTACATAGTTTGACACAAGAACATAGTTTAAATTTATCCTTATACGTTTTCCATTGTTTTTTTTCTCTTTGTTTTACTACTTTAACGTTTATCCCCATTTAATAGGTGCTCCATGGACAATGCTACCAGGTGTGTATCTTGTCAGATGTTTGCATGCCTAGAGCAACCGTTTGAGGGTGACTATGTCTGCACTCGATGCAAGCATGTTGCGTATTTGGAAGCCAAGGTAACTGATCTAAATAAGCAGCTTGCAATACTAAGGGGCATTGCAAACCTGGAGAGGATTCTATAGCTCACTGAGCTTTCTCTGGCTGGGGCCAGTGATATGGAGGAGGGTGGAGGTGGGGAAGATCAGGACCCAGAGGTAGGTAGCTGGGTAACAGTTAGAAGAAGAGGTAGGGGGAAAAGTGTCAGGGAGCCTAGTCCAGACCTGGCACAACCTAGTAAATATGCCTGTTTGGCTGATATTAGGAATGAAGGGCCTGGACTAGGGTCACTACAGCAGGATGTTGCTCCTAGCAACCAGGAAAACAACTGCTGTAGGAAGGAGGGAAATAGGAGTGCAGCAAAGCCCAGACAGATGTTGGTGGTAGGGGACTCTATAATTAGGCGGACAGACAGGGTCATTTGTCGCCGAGACCGTGAATGCCGAACAGTGTGTTGTCTGCCGGGTGCTCGGGTTCGGCATATTGCGGATCGGATAGACAGATTGCTGGGTGGGGCTGGGGAAAACCCAGCGGTCATGGTGCACATTGGTACTAATGACAAAGTTAGAGGCAGGTGGAAGGTCCTTAAAAATGATTACAGGGAACTAGGAGAGAAGCTGAAGTCCAGGACCTCCAAGGTGGTGTTTTCAGAAATACTACCGGTGCCACAAGCGTCACTAGAAAGACAGCGGGAGCTTAGGGAGATAAATATGTGGCTTAGAAATTGGTGCAGGAAGGAAGGGTTCAGGTTCATGGAGAACTGGGCCGACTTCTCAGTAGGCTACAGGCTCTACGGTAGGGACGGGCTGCACCTCAATGGGGAAGGTGCAGCTGTGCTGGGGGAGAAAATGGTCAGACGGATGGAGGAGCTTTTAAACTAGGATCGGGGGGGAGGGAGGGTAGTGGAGCAAATAAGGGGAGAGATAGAGCAGATAGAGACAGTGAGACGGTAGAGGTCAATGAAGGATTAGGGGGGGATGGGACATACAAGGAACGTAGGGAGGCTAGGAGTAATAAAGGTGTTAATAGTGTGAGGAAAGAGTTAACCTTTTTCACTGACTTAGAAAATAATAGAAATTCATTCTCCCTGGCAAGACCGAACCAGACTTATTTGCGTAATAAACTGTGAGACCAACCTCAAGGACACAGAATGTTTTGACTTAGAAACGACTGACAAACATCTTGTTATGGGAATAAGAACGCAACAGTTTGTTATTGGAGTATAAGTCATTATATTAATTTCTTTTGCTGGGAATATGTAATTCACGCCTTTAATGAATATGTATGTTGCATAGTTACGCCCTAATCAACTTTGTATAACTTTGAAATGTAAAAAATACCAATACACTTTCTATTCGGAGCCGCACATCTCCAGTCTTATGTGTATAACGGTGTCTGCCTGTTTTCATTGAAGGCTAAAGGGAGGGCAGAGGGGGGTCACCGGTACCCTCTCTGCATTCGGACATCGCTGGCATTAGCTGTGACTGTTAGGTCAACCTAACATTATCTGGCGCCCGAAAAGCAGGGACCCGTGTTTGTAATCCCAGGACGCAGTCGATTGTCTTGCCAAGCCGAGGAGGAGGTGACCAGACGTGGGGATCAGAAACACCTGGCCAGGTAAGAGTTGAACCTTATTCTTCTCTTTATGCTCCCCACATCTGATCTCCCCTCTCCTCAACGCGCAAAATGGTACACTGTGAGTAGATACTGGGTTATTGGCGGGTTTCTACTGAACTCTGAGAGAGCCTTGCCAGCTGATGTTTTTTGTGCCTTGTTTGTTTGTTTGTTTGTTTCTCTGTGTTTCTCTGCCTCTCCATGTGTCGCGTGTCTGCTCTCCTGCGCTTTACTTCTGTGCTGTTGTCTTTGTTGGTTGTCATAGATCCCATACATCAGTGAGTGTTGAAAGGGAATAGTGTACCTGCTCTGTCCAATGGATGTGATATTCACTGCCCTAGTGTTAGTGGGAATAGCCCTGTTTGCCATTGCTATCGGATATAGAGTGTATCTCTGTTACAAGAAGGGCAACCCAGCGCCATTCAACATTCTCAGCCCCCTCTGAAGTTAGGACACCACCTTTCAGTAGGAATACAAATAAGGAGTTAGTCTCTAGGTATCTCCAGGAAAGGTGGTTTTAGACCTCACCTTAGGTAGGAATACAAAAGGAGTTAGTCTCTGAGTATCTCCAGGATAGGTAGGTTTAGTCCAAAGGACGTTCAAGGGTCTAAAAGCTGAAGAAGATAGAAGAAGAATGGGGCAAGGAATATCAAAAGACAGAAGAGCTGGATGCACCCTGCAACATCTCATTACGTGTTATCATGGCAAAAGAACAGCCAGTCAGTCCAAGGAAGTTTTCAAGACATTTGGATTGAAGGGGAAGGATCAATTGGACCCCAACAAATGGGACACAATAACAGCTACTAGAGCAGGAGTGATAGCAGATAAATCATGGACTGAACTAGTCAGAACTCTTTCTGACATGGCAAAAATAGCCCACGATCAAGGTTGGATATACCATGAAGAATCAGACACATGGGAAGAAGCTGGGAAGAAAGCTAATAAGGATCAACAGCAGCCTCCTCTGTACCTGTCAGCTACTCCTGGAACAGCTTCAAAAATAGCAGGATCCCCGGAATGGACCTGCACAAACTGTAGCCAACAAAATCCGGACTGGAGTGAAACATGCCTAGCCTGTGGAGCCCCACAGCACAAGCTACAAGCTACAGCACCAGTGCCTCTTTATCCCGTAGTGGAAAGAAGAGTCCTGATAAGACCACCTGTTAATCCACAAAACCCAGATGCTCCCAGAGATGCAGTTCCTCGTACGTATGATGACTACGTACCCTGGACTCCAGCCGAGCAGATGGCTTTCCTGCAAAATGCTCCAGACCCGACTAGAAACCCAGTCAGTTTTTCACGTTACCTGAACCAAATACAGGTCTCCTACAGAAGCACTTGGTTGGACATGGAAGGTTTGTGTAGAGTTAAAATGTCTCCCGAACTGTATGCCAAACTCACTGCCCACCTGACAGGACATGTTCCGGATAATACCCGTAATGTGGAATCGGGCCAAGATTTCATGATAAGACTCAATCTCTTCTGCGTTAAGGTCCTGTGGAGAATGTCAGCTCATTTTACTACAGATTGATGCAGTCATTCGCAGATGAAGGGCTGGACTTACAAGCGGGTGCAATACGTCGCCTGATGGTAAGATCCTTCATGGATGGAATACATGCATCTCTGGCAGAAAGATTGAAAGCGTGCTGCCCAGAATGGAGAAACATGGAAGACATAGATCTTCTAGTCAACAAAGCAAGTGGCTTAGAAACCGACGCAAAGGATAAAACTAGCAACAAGAAAGTTGTCATAGCAGCAGTGGACGGTCAGCCAGAAGGTACAAGAAGGAAGGCACCGACCTGCTACTATTGTGGGATCAGAGGACATGTGATCAGAGACTGTAGAAAGAAGAGGGACACTCAAAACCAACCCGAGAGTCAGGAGGAGAAGACTGCCTGACTTGCGGCAGCACGGGATAGGGATGCCAGAGGTCCATTTATACACGTCCCCCTTCACATTGGCAACAAGGAAATAAGAGCTTTGGTGGACTCAGGAGCCTCACGCTCCTGAACCCCAGGAACCTAGTGCCTGAAGGATCCATCTCATCTGAAACTACTGTAGTATCCGGATTTGATGGACAAGCCCAGATAATCCCAATAACACATCCACTGAAGGTGAAACTGGGACCACACATGTTCGTGTCTAAATTCTTAGTGTCCCCCCTGGGTGGAGATGCCCTAGTGGGAGAAGATCTACTATCAAGACTACAAGCTCAGATTGTCTACAATGAAGATGGATCTGCTATCCTGCAAATTCCAGAAGATATCCCAGAAGAAATCCTGTGCACTCTCCAGATGATAGAAGATCAACCAGAATCTGATGTTACACGTAAAGTAAACACGGATCCAATACTTCTACAAGTTCCTGCAAAACTCTGGTCCACATCAAAAACTGACCTCGGCACACTACCCGTGTCCACAGTAAAAGTTTCAGTCAAGCCTGGAATTATGCCACCGCAGCTGAGACAATCCCCCCTCCCGCTACCTCTCGCAGTACATCTACCAGTACGTGGATGATTTACTACTGTGCTGCCCTAGAGAAGAGGAATGCTTACCTTTCTGGCAGAAGTAGGATGCAAAGCAAGCAGAGATAAATGCAGACGGTGGATTCCCAATGCGTCACTACTCATGCAACCGCTGTATGATTGCACAAAGAATGTTCCTTTTTCCCTTACAGAAGAAGCTCGACAAAACTTTCAAAAGCTCAAGGAACTAGTGATTGATGCACCTGCTCTGGCATTACCAAACTATGATCTCACCTTTAATCTGTTCGTAGCAGAGCTTCAAGGATTTGCCGTAGGAGTACTCACCCAGAAGATGGACAAACATCACATAATCGGGTACTACTCCTCTCAACTTGACAACGTCACAAAAGCAGCACCAACCTGTGTCCGTGCTGTTACAGCAGTTTCAAACATACTGCAGAAAGCATCTGAAATCTCACTCGATTTCCCGACTACCATCCTTACCAGCCATGACATTTATGCTGTTCTCAATCAAGTGCAGTTGAAACACCTCTCCATGGCAAGACAAGTCAGACTCCAGTGCACGCTGTTGCTACCCCCAAACATCTCATTTGCTCGAGTTACAAGTCTAAACCTTGCTGATCTGCTGATCTTTACAAGTTTAGAGGGGGGGACAGAAGAGAGGACAGAAGAGAGTGACAAACGTATCAGCGCACCATTTGATCATGATTGTCAGGAACTCATTGAACATGAGGCAAAGCCCCTGCACAATATTCAGACAACACCGCTTACAAATCCAGACTTTGTACTTTTTGTGGATGGTAGCAGATACGCTGATGAAGCAGGCAAGTTCCACATCGGATTTGCAGTAGTGACTCTATATGCAGTCTTAGCCAAACAACCGCTACCTCCACGCATATCTGCTCAAGAAGCAGAACTTCTTGCCCTCATCTGGGCAATTGAGTTTCTGGAAGAACGAACAGCGAACATCTACACGGACTCAGCCTATGCACACGGCATTGTGCACGATTTTGGCACTATCTGGCAGACTAGAGGATTCCTCACAGCAACAGGAAATCCCATCAGGCATGGAGCCTCAGTGAAGAAACTAATGGAAGTAGCCTTGATAGCAAAACAGCTAGCAATCATAAAGGTTGCTGCTCACACCAAGGCTCAAACACCCGAGGCAAGGGGAAATCGCTTGGCCGATCAAACAGCAAAACAAGCCGCCTTACTCCCTTTGAAGGAGACGGAAACAGTGTCAACGACGGAGGAAGAAATGCAGAACCTCTTTGAGACACAAGAAAACGCCTCTGAGGAAGAAAAGGCCGGATGGCGGGCCAAGGGGGCAGAAAAGCTGGAGGGGATTTGGCGCCTAAACGGACTTCCCGTCCTGCCACGCAGTTGGTTCCCTGCCATTTTCCAAGTACTCCACTACCCCACACATGGAAGCACAAACTCAATCATGAACCAGATGCAACCATATTGGGTAGCCCCCGGCTTCAGACAATACGCCTCCCAGAGAATAAAAGCTTGTCACATCTGTCAACAACACAATCCAGGCCAGCTAACTAAAGCCCCGCAAAGACACATGCCAAAGACGTTTGCCCCATTTCAAAGAGTACAAATAGACTATATACAGTTGCCAAAACATGGCATCTACGAGTTTATACTTGTCTGTGTAGACCTCTTCTCAGGATGGCCAGAGGCCTATCATGTAAGCTCAGCCACGGCCCGAATTACAGCAAAGAAATTGGCCTGTGAGCTGGTGCCTCGGTTTGGACTCCCTGAAGTCATAGAGTCAGACCGAGGTACTCATTTCACTGGACAAGTTTTCCAGAACACCTGTGCCCTGTTAGGCATTCAGTCAGCCTTACACACGCCTTACCACCCACAGTCATCAGGGAAAGTGGAAAGGTTAAATTGAACTCTAAAGCTCAAACTAGCCAAGGCAGTGGAGGAGACTGGTAGACCATGGACAGAATGTCTCCCCATAGCTCTTTACTCTATAAGGACTACCCCGCAGGGAAAGCACAGGCTCTCACCCTTTGAAATACTCTTTGGTAGTGCACCCAGATTAGGATGCTACTTCCCACAGGAGTTACACCTGCAATGTGATAGCCTAATGTCTTATGTTGTTTCCCTGCAGAAGAGACTAACTGAAACCCACCAAAGGGTCTACTCTTCTCTACCTGATCCTGATGCCATTCCAGGAACCCACTCCCTAAAGCCTGGTGACCGGGTCTACCTAAAGAAGCACGTGAGAAAGACCCTTGAGCCACGATTCGAAGGGCCTTTGACTGTCCAGCTGACCACTCCAACCTCCGTCAAACTTGAGGGGAGATCGACATGGGTCCATGCCAGCCACTGCAAGAAGGCCTAATACTGCTGATAAGTATTTCTATGTGTACTCCCTTTTTGGGGCCTTCTACACCACGGCAGAATTCATTTGAGACCCATCATGAAGTGTTAGCTGAAAAAACTTGAGATCACAGACTGCTGGATATGTACACACGCACTTGTGACAGCCTCTTCCATGTGATACTTAGCCATACCAGTCCCAATAAACAAAGTGTTTCAATGGGGAGGCTGTTACAACAGACTATCAGTCAATGACACCAAGTGTTACTCTGTTTACTAGTTGCTTATGTAGTGTTCAAGTTGCTAATGGCTTTGTTTTCCCGCTGCTTGAAGCAATGTAGATACAATGATTATTCAGCACCCGTATGAAATCACTAATATGCCTTTTTTCTCTTCTCTACTCTTTCCTCTAGAAATCACCTTGGCGTATCATGATGAGACTCCTATCGAGAGGCATGCAGGCAGTCCTGGGTGACGGATGTGAGACGACACTCCCTGAGCACACCCGCGGCTCAGAAAGTATCTGGAGGCTAGCCTGCTCTCTCTATAGTCCACAGCTTCTCGATGACCCCCTGTCCATCAATCACGCCAATAGGGGGGATTGTGAGGAAAGAATTAACCTTTTTCACTGACTTAGAAAATAATAGAAATTCATTCTCCCTGGCAAGACCGAACCAGACTTATTTGCGTAATAAACTGTGAGACCAACCTCAAGGACACAGAATGTTTTGACTTAGAAACGACTGACAAACATCTTGTTATGGGAATAAGAACGCAACAGTTTGTTATTGGAGTATAAGTCATTATATTAATTTCTTTTGCTGGGAATATGTAATTCACGCCTTTAATGAATATGTATGTTGCATAGTTACGCCCTAATCAACTTTGCATAACTTTGAAATGTAAACAATACCAATACACTTTCTATTCGGAGCCGCACATCTCCAGTCTTATGTGTATAACGGCGTCCGCTTGTTTTCATTGAGACGGAGTAGCAGAGGGGGGGGGTCACCGGTACCCTCTCTGCATTCGGACATCGCTGGCAACAGCTGTGACCGTTAGGTCAACCTAACAATAGGATTAAATGTCTACTGGCAAATGCAAGAAGTCTTGCAAACAAAATGAATGAATTGGAGACTCTTATGTCAACCATGGATTATGATGTGGTGGGCATTACGGAAACCTGGCTGGATGAAAGCCATGACTGGGTGACAAACATACAGGGTTATAGTACATTTAGGAAGGACAGGAAAGGCCAAAAAGGTGGTGGGGTGTGTATATTTATTAAATCTAACCTAAAACCTGTGTTGTATGATGACATTGAGGGGAACAGCAACAATGTAGAGTCAGTATGGGTAAATGTACATGGGGAGGGGAATAATGGAAAAATGCTAATTGGAGTTTGCTATAAGCCTCCTAACATACCTCAACAAATAGAGGGTGAAATGCTGGAACAAATTGAAAAGGCAGCTAATAATAATAATCGGGTTCTTATTTTGGGGGATTTCAACTATCCAGACATTCAGTGGGACATAGAATCTTCTGGTTCTGCTAAAAGCTGTAAGTTCTTATCTACTATTCAAGACCATTTCCTCTCTCAGATGGTAGGTGAACCGACCAGGGGAGATAATTTGCTAGATCTGGTCCTGTCAAATAGACCGGATACAATTTCAGATCTACAGGTCCGGGAGCACTTGGGCACCAGCGATCATAATATGGTAAGCTTCAACATAATATTCAATAGAACATTTCAAAGGGGGAATGCTAAAACCTGGAATTTTAGGAAAGCTGATTTCAACAAATTAAGGGAAGAGCTTAAATGTGTAGATTGGGACAAAGTCATAATAACTGGGGATACCGAACATAAATGGGGTAAGTTTAAGGATATACTACTAGAGTCCTGTAAAAAACGTATACCCTCTGGTAATAAAATGTCCAGGAATAAAAAGAAACCACTATGGATAAATAAGACTGTACAAAGTATAATAAAACAAAAACAAAGGGCATTTAAAACCTTAAAGGCTGAGAATACAGAAATAGCATTTCAGAAGTATAAAGATATCAATAGGAAATGTAAAAAAGAAATCAAACAAGCAAAATTAGCTACTGAAACAAAAATCGCCAATGACATTAAAATAAATCCCAAAATCTTTTATAAATACATTAATGCCAAAAGGAAAACAAAGGATAGTATCGGCCCCTTAAAATATAATAACAAGTTAGTTATAGAGGACAAACAAAAGACTGAGATATTAAATAGGCATTTCTCATCTGTATGCACCAAGGAACTGACTGTACCAGGGATCATTCAACAAGTGAAAAATCAAAGTTCACCACCCGATATAATTAATTTAACACAAGATGAAGTACGCCTACGTCTGAGTAAATTAAACATTGACAAATCCCCAGGGCCAGAAGGCATTCATCCACGAATATTGAGGGAATTGAGCTCCGTAATCGACAGACCGCTGTATCTCATCTTTTTAGACTCACTTGTAACAGGGTTGGTGCCTCAGGATTGGAGGATTGCTGATGTGGTACCGATATTTAAGAAAGGTAAGAGGGTAGATCCAGGCAACTACCGTCCAGTAAGCCTGACATCAGTAGTATGCAAAGTTTTTGAGGGCATTTTAAGGGATGACATGCAAAAATATATTGCAGAAAATAATATGATAACTGACAAACAGCATGGATTCATGAAAGATAAGTCATGTCTAACCAACCTGTTGGGGTTCTATGAGGGGGTAAGCTCAAACCTGGATATTGGTAATGCAGCTGATGTGATTTATTTGGAGTTTGCAAAGGCATTTGATACTGTACCACATAATAGCCTTATACTAAAGCTCCAGAAGCAAGGACTAGGGGACACAATATGCAACTGGGTAAGGAATTGGCTAAAAGATAGGAAACAAAGAGTAGTCATAAATGGTACATTCTCTAAATGGGCTATAGTCAGCAGTGAGGTGCCGCAGGGATCTGTGCTTGGACCGATTCTTTTTAATCTCTTTATTAATGACCTTGTGGATGGGATTGATAGTACAGTGTCAGTCTTTGCCGATGACACCAAACTATGTAGGATATTAAAAACTGACCTGGATAGTACAATATTACAAAAAGATCTGGATAAGATGTCAGAATGGGCAGATACTTGGCAAATGAGATTTAATGTTGATAAATGTAAAGTAATGCACCTAGGACGGAGTAATCCTATAGCTGCGTATACATTAAATGGAAGTAAACTCGGGACTACAGAACAGGAGAAGGACTTGGGTATTCTCATTACAAATAAGCTGAGCAGCAGCACTCAATGTCAAGCAGCAGCTGCTAAAGCAAACAAGATTTTAGGGTGTATAAAAAGAGAGATTAGATCCCGTGATCCCAACGTATTGTTACCCCTCTATAAATCACTTGTAAGGCCACATCTGGAATACGGGATCCAGTTTTGGGCTCCACATTTTAAAAAGGACATTCAGAAGTTAGAGTCAGTTCAAAGGCGGGCAACTAGACTATTACAAGGAATGGAGGCCTCACATATGATGACAGGTTGAAAAAGTTAGATATGTTTAGCTTAGAAAAAAGACGTCTCAGAGGAGATCTCATTTATATGTATAAATACATGTGTGGTCAATATAAAGGACTGGCACATGACTTATTTCTTCCAAAGACAGTACTAAGGACCAGGGGGCACTCACTGCGAGTGGAAGAAAAGCGATTCCAACAGCTAAATAGGAAAGGGTTCTTTACAGTTAGAGCAGTCAGACTGTGGAATGCCCTACCACAAGAGGTAGTAATGGCAGATACTATAACAGCTTTTAAAAAAGGGCTGGATGATTTCCTCAGTACACAAAACATTGTTGGTTATAAATGACTTAGTGACTAAATGTAGAACTGGTGGAGGAAGGTTGAACTAGATGGACCTAGGTCTTTTTTCAACCTAAGTAACTATGTAACTATGTAACTAGTGGAGAACTAGAAGGCTCAGCTAGCAAACCGGAGGCTGAGGTTACTGCAAGTACCGAAACCATATCTACACACATCCAGTGAAAATATAACCACATAGGGCCAAGGGATAGAGCTTCAAGCCACCTGACAGGGTCCGCAGACACCTGCTCGGGGCTCTGTGTGTGAGGGCGCAGGGCAGGAGGGATAAGTCAGCGCAGGAAGTCGACCAGGGAAGGTATACAGAAGGGAACACCAGTCTTCTTCTCTGAACTTCCCGGGATTGGCTGGAACCCCATCACAGCAGGTCTCAGTGCTCCAAAGGCAGCATCTCAAACTGTGATGTAAAAGAACTAGGACTGCAACCCCTTGTGTCTTGGAATTATTTGATGGCCCTGCACGCCGCCTTCAAAACTTACCAAAGGGCCCAGGAGTCCCGCCTTCCCAGGAAGTGGATAGGCATGGGGTAACTGCGCAGCAGACAGACCCGGAGAGAGCTATGGCAAGCAATGACCAGGGGAACCTGGAGCGTGGGGTGGAAGCGTTAAGCTCCCCTGGCTGTCCAGAGGATGCACCAGTGCCGCGGCCTGCACTCAATCCAGACTTCCTTGTGGAGGAGGTGGAGAGGCTGAGCCGCCGGTTGCTGGAGACCCAAGTTGATGCTTTTCAGAGATGGCAGGAGTCCCTGTTGGAGAAGGTGGCAGAGGGATGTGCAGTCTCAGAACTGGCGATGCCGACCCCATTGGAGGAGGAGACCGGCCCCGGAGAGGTAAGGGTTGTGAAACCAATAGTTGTCCCGTAGTCAAGGACACTTTGGTGGGACCCCTCACAATTTCTCAGGCCCCTGCACCTGGCCAGGTTTCCCGATACTTGGCCTGTGATGTGATGACCTATAGCGGGGAAGGACTGGTGGCCCCTCTGCAACCCACCACCGTACCCCGTAGTGCGGAAGTAGCCCACGGCGCAATGCCCTGCAGCGCAAAAGAAGCACAGACCCTGGGTAATGACCGCTCTGCAGATTTGAGGTTCCAGGTTCAAGAACTGACTAAAAGCGTGACCGCCCTAACAAAAAATGCACAGTCATTATAGGTGGCCCCGCGGCTAGCAATGATCAAGCTGGGCTCCAGTCCAGATGATGTTTTGTGGTGACGGCGAGGGAGGAACCCGTCATCCCAAGGACAAGTCCCCGATCGCTATGACTCCAATGGGCAACTGATTTGCCACCACTGCAACAAAGCAGGACACAATGCCCGAGGCTGTCCTTTGACTGGGTAGAACCTGGGTGCAGGGGTCAACTCTCAGAAAAATGAGTAAATATACAGAACTGCTGAGATAATGTAAATAGTTAACCTGCTTGATAATAACATTAATAGTTTTCTTTCTATAGAATGTAAAACGAGACTGTAAAGGCCCCGTCACACGCAGAGATAAATCTTTGGCAGATCTGTGGTTGCAGTGAAATCATGGACATATTGTTCCATTTGTACACAGCCATAAACCTGGTACTGATTGTCCACAATTTCACTGCAACCACAGATCTGTTGCAGATTTATCTCTGTGTGTGACACGGCCTTTAGGTTTGTGGACAGTGAACAACCTGAACTTCTTGTACATAGTTTGCCCTGGTTACAGTGCCCCCTAGCAGAACTCATGGACCATAGGGTTTGAAACCCATCTGGTGTGGCCAAAAAAACTAAGCGTGGTCATGAACGCTCTGTCGCCCGCCCAGAGCGTATGTTGGGGGTTTGTTGTTGGCGGGTCCCCCATTTGTTATGCTGCTTTTACTGCTTGTATCTGGAGCAGGTGACAAAGGACACTCGAAAAGTGAATCACCCTGGACTCCTGAAAATGTTAATAATGTTGAAATAATATTTTATTACAAAAGTTTTAGAATGTTTGTAATGTTAAAGTAATGGTGCCTCCCATCAAGGGAAGAAAATGTTTTAATATTACTTGTTTTGCATGTCCTAACTCCAGTTGTATATCTTTTTCTATTCCAGCCCGCGGACGTGCTGGGATTTGCTGTGGGGAAGTGTGGCGCTCCTG
Organism: Anomaloglossus baeobatrachus; assembly: GCF_048569485.1. Taxonomy (NCBI): domain Eukaryota; kingdom Metazoa; phylum Chordata; class Amphibia; order Anura; family Aromobatidae; genus Anomaloglossus; species Anomaloglossus baeobatrachus. The sequence goes on along the minus strand of NC_134353.1, from coordinate 882,911,678 downwards.
AGGCTCCAGTCGACACAGAGGTACTGCACCTCAGTCAGAGGTGTGGGAACCCGTTCCCTGGTAAGGAGGAGGCTGCAGACTGCAACACACACACTCACGCTTGATTTAGCTACACCCCATCAGGCCATGGTTCTGTAGACAAGCTTGGAGGTGGGGTTAGTTAGTGTGTGGACACTTAAAACTGTGTGGAGAAAGTCAGAACAAGTTAGGAAGAGAATTGAGTAGGACGTGCAGGAGACAGGTCCTAGGGGACTTGGGCTGAAGAAGCTCACCCTAGAACAATTCAAAATAGCAAAAATACCCAAGGGATCCACAGTACTCACAATAGTAAATAGCTGAATCAAGGAGGAGCTAATAATATCAAAAAAGACATAAAACATAACTTTTAATAATATGCAGATAAAAAGTGAACAGAGGTTCACTATAGGTGAGAATAAAAACCAATGTAGTAATCAGCAATAGTGTCCGTAATGCTGAGAACAGGGCATTGCAATTAGCCCATTAATATCACCACTATCGTTCTTGGCTGGAGGTGGTACGCTCAAACCCCAAACGGTCAACCACCATATAGTTTACCTAGGGTGAAATAGGCTAAGCACAGACACAATCCCCCCTACAGCCCCTTTACATGGGGCGGGATATGCAAGTGTCAAATTAGGCAAATAGTGCAGCAAGGACCTGAGCACCGTAACATTCCATCCCCAAATAAAAGGGAACGGTCTTATCAGATCCAGAAGAAATTCATAGGGCAGCTTATGATGAGGTTTAGGCTCATAGGGAAACTGTCGACCAGTACATCAAATCCCATAAAAAAGCCCAAGAACAAAAACCTCTGTCAAGCAATGAAACACACACTCCCGACGCGTTTCATGGTATGCAATCTTCAGGGGAGTCCAAGTGATGTTTAATGGGTACTGCCAACAGACATCTCGTGTGGCAATATTGTAGTGCCCAAAATCACTATAAAAATAAACAATTCAAAAAGTAAGCCACACGGGTGCGTAGTACACAGATATCATCATTCCCCATACTTAGGATACTCATCGCACACATCCGTGTGCCAGGACAAAGTTTCAAAAGTGCCGTGCTCATCGTCCGGGAGCAGGCTCCATTTATAGCCCGGCACATGCGCAGAAGCACAGTCATAGCCCGTGATGCGCGCTCCCAGAAACCATTGAGACCGAAAGTGCCGCGTCATCGATAGCTGCGTCGCAGTGGAGCGGCGGCAGCCTCACACAGAGACATCATATCCTGGTGAGTGGAACAAACGCTGGCTGAGAATGTAAACACAGGAGGCATTGCCATCGTGACATGGACGCCTTCTGGTTTAAACACTGCATAGCATAACATAGTTAAACCGCGCAGGCTCTAGGCCAAAGCGTGATAGGTATACAGTAGCGCTGTGAATGGTCAGAATTAATAGTATTAAAAGAAAAGACACAGGCAAGGAAGGCCAGTAACGCTCACTGACAACTAACAGAATGGAGGGAAAGGGGATGAGGCGGAGGGAGGAGGACACACCGGGAGGCAATTCCTCATAGGTAGGCAATAATGAGGGATCGCATGTACCGACAGGGAGTACAGTGGTATATATAGAATAATCCCATCTACCAACAGTAAATGGAGTATAGTACTAGATACCAGGTGCAGAGGTAGAGGCATGATGCACATACCTATATAGACACATGATATACATACCCACATAGATAATTAGACCCCGATATTACTGTACCCACCAGGTGTAGATACACATAAAAAAGCTGAAAACCCAAAAAGGGGTAACTATATATGTAGCCAGCAGGCATGTGAGAACAGGCCAGTCCGAGAGGCAAGAAAACCTAGGGGGGGGGGGGACTAAAGTGCACACTAAGGGATGTCCCTATGCTGGTTCTAACCCTACCTATCATGTGGAGGTCGGCACCCTAGTATTTCCCACGCCCATGGTGCCCCCACTCAGACGTCGGCTGTCCCTCCTAGCATGCCCTAGACTCTATGGTGCTTCTAGGAAGGATGTAAAGGATAGAGATTCATTCAAGCCTACCGGTATCATGGTGTTAAGGCTATATATCCAGTAGCATTTTTTTTGAAGAATTTTTTTTATCCCAATTGCCTCCTCGTACTGAGGGACGGATGAGATCAATCCCCATGATTTTGAAGCTCCCCTAGTCACCATCATGGAAAGCATTAATATGCCTGGCAACGGGGGTGTCATTCTTTTTGATAATATCGTTCTTATGCTCTCCTACCCGTCATCATAACTCCCTAATGGTCTTACCTATGTAGAGTTTACCACACACAGTTGATCCTATACACAACCCCCTTAGATTTGCAGGTGATCAAGGACCTTATAAGGACACTTTTGCTCTTGTTGTAGTTGGTAAATTCCTTTCCTTCCTCGATAAACCTGCAATTGACACAATCATGACACTTAAAGCAGCCTTTGATCGCACTCACTGCCGTGACTGAACTGTCCTCATTGAAATGACTATGGACTAATCTGTCACCCAGGGACCTTGCCTTCCTAAAGGTGATAGACGGGTGACTCAAAAGATGTTTATCAATCAAGGGGTCCATTTGTAGGATAGGCCAATATTTTGAGAGTGTTCTCCTAAGGTCAGCTGCACCATTATTATAGGTTGTGATAAATCTCAAGATGTCCGCTGAATCGTCCTCTCTGAGGTTAGGGTTCAGCAAAGTGGTGCGGTCCAGATTGCGTACAGAATTGTATGCTTTTTTGACTATCCCTTCCGGATAACCTCTCCCCCTCAGACGCCCCAAATCAGATCCAAAGACTGTGTCTTGAAGCTTGCCTCTTCCGAGCAATTACGCCTCATTGTCACAAATTGCCCTTTGGGGATTCCTCTCTTAAGGGGACCAGGGTGGGCGCTCTCCCATTTTAGTAGAGAGTTAGAAGATGTAGCCTTCCTAAATGTGGTAGTTATAAGGCGGCCTTCCGGTCCCCTCTCTACCAAAACGTCCAGGAAGGCCAAACTGTCTCTGCCAATTTCACAAGTGAAATTTAAGCCTATGTTGTTGTCATTCAGTTTGGCCATGAATTGATGGAAATCAGCCTCCTGTCCCTTCCAAATAACAAAGACGTCGTCTATGTATCTAATCCACAAGACGACATCATCGGTATCTAGAAGGTCACCAAAGACCTCCATTTCCTCCCACCAGCCCAGGAGGAGGTTTGCATACGATGGGGCACAGCAACTCCCCATCGCGGTCCCCCTGACATATATGCTTTCAAAATATCCCAGAAATATGTTAGCCATGGCGCACGATACAGGGGTACCCATTGCGGTACCCCCGTATTGCACGTACCATTTCTCTAGGAACATGAAAGCATTTTTGGACAGCATAAACTCAAGTGCCTCACCCACAAATTCACAAAAAAGAGAACTCTTTCCACTCCGCGCAACAATATCCCTAACTGCTTCTATACCCAAGATTTGTGGAATACGTGTATACAAGCTTTCCACATCAATTGCTGTTAAGCTGAAACCCTCCTGCCATGTAATGCCCTTTAACAGGGATAAGAAATCTCCACTGTCCATAACATAGGAGGGAATATACGGTAATAATGGTCTTAAAAGCCAGTCCAAATAGTGGGAGAGTGGCTCAGTAAGTGAGCCAATCCCTGCCACTATTGGATGGCCGGGGGGATTTTTTACATTTTTATGTATCTTGGGTATGCAATACCAGTGGGGCCTTGTCGGAAAAGGCGGGATTAATTTCTCTGCTTGTGTGTGGGAAAGGAAACCGAGAGTCACATATCTGTCAAGGAGGCGTGTTAGGTGTTTTTTATATTCACTGATGGGGTTAAAAAGTAAGGGCCTGTATGTAGTCCGATCTTATAGCTGCCTTAGGCATTCTTGTAAATACATACTGCGGGACAGGAGTACTATATTGCTTCCTTTATCCGCTTCGCGGAATACAGGGTCGTTCCACGTACGCATTGTTTTAACTGCAGCTAATTCTCCCTTATTCAAATTCATATCGAGATTTGGATACATCAAGGCTTCTACCTCTTTTAATACTGTATCCTGGAACAAATCAATCAAGTTACCATGCGCAGTTGGCGGGCAAAAATCTTATTTATTACCTTTAGTGAACCTCATCGGTTCACTAATCATTTCATTTACCTCAACTTCAAATTCTGGTATGGGGTCATTTAAACTAAGTAATAGCCCAGCCTCCTGCACTGTGGCAGAGTCAAAAGCCCCTGTCACATCAAAGATTCCACTACGTATTGCGCATGGTTGTTCGCCCTCAGGAACAGCATTTTTATTGGTAGACATCTGATGGAAATATTTAAATAAATGCATCTTCCTTATAGCCTTGAATAGATCAATTTTAAACTCTACAAAATTAAACCCCTCAGGGACACAAAAATTCAACCCTTTAGACAAAACGGATTTCATATCCTTTGTGAGTACATGGTCAGACAGATTTATTATATTATTGCTGATAGAGACCTCAGATGAATCAGTGATTAGTTCCTCCATGATACAGACTTTCCTTTTCGTCCCCTTCCCCTTGTGCCTCTTCCTGCCCCCCGTCGGATCCGTTTCCTAAAGGGGCAGGAGTAGGCACAATGGTGGTGGTTTCTCTAGAGGGGCCAGGAAGCATCCTCTATTATGGGCACCAGATTTTTTATTTTTATTTTGCATGTACGAATGTTTTTTGTACCCCCTTATTTTGTCTTTTGTCCAACAGTAAATCTGGTTCGTGTCGTAATCATTTTTATCTCTTAAAATGTATCTCTTTTTTTTATTCTTAATTTCTGTCTGGACCTCCATCAATTTCTTATCTAGTTTTTGTGTAAAAGACCAGTAATCCTCTGCCACCCTCGAGCGAGTATCCTGTTTCAAAGTATCAAGCTCCACATTCAGAGCATTGTAATCCTCTTCATTTTTCTTTAACACTAATTGGAACAATTTCATAGAACAGTCCAATTGTATAGTTTCCCAGTCTTTTATAAATTTCAAATCATGCTGGAAATGTGACAGTAAATTTAATTATACGTAGGCCCCTCAGGACCCTATTATAGTCCGCATACGATTGTAGTGATCGCACAGTCCAAAACAACCGTACGTCTCTTTCAGAAAGAGAGTAGATTTTCTGTTCTATGGCTTTTACACCCATTACCTCTGTGTCTTTTCTCTGGTTACACTCCACAAAGAAGGAAGCCGCATCAGCTCGGCCCACCTGAACACCTGTTGTATTAACCGATGGTGCGCTAGTGCTGTCCATATAATCCATGTGATGCTCGTAGCAGAAATCCAAACTGCTTATCACAATCTCGGTGGTACAGAAATGGCCGAGTGTGCATAAATGGACTCCAATAGAGATAGACTCAATACATGCTCAAAGAAAAAGGCAAGTCCTGCACTACTCGTGCGTAGCTGTTACCACGTGGGCTCACTCACATATAGGAAGATGCAGCTTCAGCTGGCCATATGGGTCCCGGATCAGCGTGCAGGTCAGAAGAAAGGGAAAGTTCCAATGATCCAAGGATAAGAAGAAACTGACCGCAAAACAGCTGCTATACCGGTAAATCTTTATTCCAATTTCCAAAGGTGCAGGATATAATCGGGCGGGAGGACCCGTAGAAGCCTAATTAAAGGCGAAACGGCCGTCGTCCTCAGCGAGGGGCCGCATCCAGGTTTCCTCCCACCCGATTATATCCTGCACCTTTGGAAATTGGAATAAAGATTTACCGGTATAGCAGCTGTTTTGCGGTCAGTTTCTTCTTATCCTTGGATCTACCTGTGGAGAGCTATACCAACTCAGCTGCATCACCACCGAACCCCAGGGAACTGAATAGCAGCGGCGGCACATATCTGGCCGCATACCACAGGTGGCGTCGCAAACTATTATCCCATGTAAATTATCCCCACCACCATTTAAAACGACACCGCCGGGGTCACAGAGCCGGTCCCTGTCACCGTGACATCCTCTGAGCAGAACAGAGGCGGCCCGGTAATGAGTACCCCCAGGCCCCGGTGAGGCGTTACACAAACATCAAGCATGGTGGAGGAGTTAGTGTTCTTCTGTCTGATAACTTGCTTCACTCCAATTCCACTGACAACCTCCGTTACTCTCCCCTCTTTTGAGGTGTACTCCATCCGCATCTACTCCCCTTCCAACCTCCAACTCGCTGTCATTTGCCCCCCAGGGCCAGCCACCACCTTTCTTGACCACTTCTCCACCTCCTTTCCACTGACATCCCCACTATCATCATAGGCAACTTTAACATCCCCCATTGACACCTCTCAGCTGTCTCTAAACTTTTAACTTTTTTTCACTTCTTCCTTTGGCCTCACTCAATGGTCCTCCACAACCTACTCACAAAGATGGCCACACACTGGACCTCATCTTCACCCGCCTTTGTTCCCTATCTTACCTCTCCCCCTGTCTGACCACAACCTACTTACATTCTCTTCCTTCTCCTCACCTAGCACTCAACCCCACTACACAAACATACACAACTTCACAGAAATCTCAAACACCTTGATATACATTCACTCTCCAACTCCCTCTTGCTGACATAGTTTTCTTACACGATGCAGATGCTCTATATAACACCACAATAACTACAGCTCTCGATTTGGCCACTCTCACATCTCACGCCCTATATCTTGGTGTCCCCCAAGGTTCAGTTCTTGGACCCCTGCTGTCCTTCTCCATCTACACCTTTGGCCTGCGACAGTTCATAGATTGCCATGGTTTTCAGTCTTTATGCTGATGATACGCAGATCTACCTCTCTGGACCTGATATCAGCTCCTTACTAATCAAAATCCCACAATGTCTGTCTGTTACTTCATCCTTATTTTCTGCTCAATTTCTAAAATTGAACATGGAAAAAACAGAATTCATCATCTTTCCCCTACCTCACTCTACCACTCCACCAAAGTTAATGGCTGCTCACTCACCCCAGTTCTGCGTGCTCGCTGCATGGGGGTAACCCTACCTCAAGCCACATATCCAAGCCCTGCTGACTCCAACTCAAAAATATTTCCCAGATTTGTACATTCCATAACCAAGAATCACCAAAAACACTAAGTGCATGCGCTCATTATCTCCTACCTGGAGTAATGTAACCTCCTGCTCTGTGGCCTCCCTTCTAACACCTTACTCCCCTCCAATCTATCATAAATTCAGCTGCCCGACTAATCCACCAATTCCACCCTCCCTGACCTCTCCTCTCTGTCAATCCCTGCACTGGCTTCCCATTGCCCTAAGACTCTGTTTCAAAACACTAACCATGGCATACAAAGCCATCAGCAACCTGTCTCCTCCAAACAACTGTGATCTAGTCTCCTAGTACTTACCAGCACGCAACATCCGATCTTCACAAGATCTCCTTCTCTACTCCCCTGTTATCTCCTCTTCCGACAATCACATGAATTTTCCCGTGCATCCCCCAGACTCTTGAACTCACCACCACAACACGTCAGACTATTGCCTACTGTGGAAACCTTCTAAATGAACCTGAAGACCCACCTCTTCCCAAAAGCCTACAACCTGCCGTAACCCTCAGTCCACCATAGCGTTGCATGACCCGCTCTACCCTCACCTGCTGTTTCCTCAATCCCTTCTCTGCCTTGCGGGCAGGGTCCTCTCATCTGTACCATTCTATCCCTTGAAATGTTCACAATTATAGTACTTATCTACTGTATATATGCCCCTTTTTCACAAGTAAAGCGCCATCACACTCACTTACCTGCCCTGTGACGTCGCTCTGGCCGGCGACCCGCCTCCTTCCTAAGGGGGCAGGTCGTGTGGCGTCACAGCGACGTCACACGGCAGGCGGTCAATGGAAGCGGAGGGGCGGAGATGAGCGGGACGTAAACATCCCGCCCACCTCCTTCCTTCTGCATTGCCGGTGGAGGCAGGTAAGGAGATGTTCCTCGCTCCTGTGGTGTCACACACAGCGAAGTGTGGTGCTGCAGGAACGACGAACAACATCGCTAATGAGAAGAAAACGATTTTTTGTTTCAGGACGACCTCTCCGCGGCAAACGATTTTTGCCGCTTTTGCGATCGTTTAAGGTCACACATAAGTGTCACACACTGCGATATCGTTAATGACGCCGGATGTGCGTCACACACACCGTGACCCCGAAGATAATTCATTAACGATATCATAGCATGTAAAGCCCGCTTAATACTAGGGGTTAAAGGGAACCTGTCATCAGAAATTTCGCCCAAAAGCTAAAAGATTCCCCCTCTGCAGCTCCTGGGCTGCATGCTAGGAAGATCCCTGTTATTATTGTGCCCCATGTGAGACCAAAATAAAGCCTTTATAAAGTTCTACCTTTTTGTATGCAGCTTCTGTAAATTCGTCCCGGGGGCGGGCTCTCTGCCGTCCGTTATTCTGCCTCCTGGTCCTGTATGCCGCCCCCATCGCTCCTTTCCATATCTGATGCACCGCCCACTGCTCCAGCCATCCCCGCGCATGCCCAGTGCCAGTCTCACAGGACTGAGCAGTTTGACCGCTGGTGACGTGTGCGCAGACAAGTGATTATGGACGGGACTGTGACTGTTATCAGCAAGTACCCGGCCATAATCTCTTGAGCGCGCAAACCTCTCCAGCGGTCAGACACACTGTGCTCAGGGTAGTGCTAGACTGTATGGGCTGCTTTCAGGGATGACGTCCCTTTGTCATGTGATAGTATTTTGAACACGCCCCTATCACATGACAAAGGGACGTCATCCCTGGAAGCAGCCCATACAGTCTAGCACTACCCTGAGCACAGTGTGTCTGACCGCTGGAGAGGTTTGCGCGCTCAAGAGATTATGGCCGGGTACTTGCTGATAACAGTCACAGTCCCGTCCATAATCACTTGTCTGCGCACACGTCACCAGCGGTCAAACTGCTCAGTCCTGTGAGACTGGCACTGGGCATGCGCGGGGATGGCTGGAGCAGTGGGCGGTGCATCAGATATGGAAAGGAGCGATGGGGGCGGCATACAGGACCAGGAGGCAGAATAACGGACGGCAGAGAGCCCGCCCCCGGGACGAATTTACAGAAGCTGCATACAAAAAGGTAGAACTTTATAAAGGCTTTATTTTGGTCTCACATGGGGCACAATAATAACAGGGATCTTCCTAGAATGCAGCCCAGGAGCTGCAGAGGGGGAATCTTTTAGCTTTTGGGCGAAATTTCTGATGACAGGTTCCCTTTAAGACTATCGCAGTGGGATGTTTTTTATGCTTTTATGAGCAAAAACAGTGTTGCTAAGTATCATATGTTATTTTTATGTGGTATTATTATTTACTTACTGCAGGGTATATGCTTATTTATTTCTATCTTAGGTTTTGTCTGTTAAATTGAAACTGTGTGAACATGCTCATATACAGTACGCCGCATGTGTTGTAACCTATCCTCCGGCTCATTTCTTTAGGGATTTGGACTTACACAGAGATCCTTGGATTGATGCTGTCAAGTATCACTCACAACAAAGGTGCAGTGTCGCCTTGTGGCCGAAGCAGTAAGTGGCACCGATGTTACAATATAATTGGGAGTGGAGTAAGAGAGTCACCATCTCAATTCTAGTGGAGATCCAGCAATATCACTTACTCACAATTGGCATAGTGTTGCACCTCACAGTTTCTTGACCTCTAAAACATGACCCCAATACTGATGTCACATGCACAAAGGATCCTTTAGGTGCTACAATCTCTGAAGTCATTATGGCTAAATTCTTGGGGTGGCAATATCAGACTAGGTACAGGGAAGTAACAAGCGAACAGCAAAATGGAAGGGAAACCTTGTATCTAAGGAATGAGGAGATGGTGATGTCGCGGGCGGGGAGGACGCCGTCGCTGCTGCGCTCTCGCTAACGCTCGGGTCCGGCGCTGCTGCGATGGCTGCTCGGTGGCTCGAGCGGTGGGCCGGATCCGGGGACTCGAGTGGCGCTCCTCGCCCGTGAGTGAAAGGGAGGGTAGTTTGGCTTGGGGATTTGGTCGTTGACGCCACCCACGGGTTGTGGTGAGGTTGGGCACCACCGCTGCTGGTGACGGGGATCCCGGGAGCGATGGTAGGGAGCAGCTGGAATGTTGTTTCCCCCCTCCGTGGATAGGGGTTGGTGGTCCCGGGACCCGGTGAGGTGACGGGGAGGCAGGGTTGGCAAGGTGCAGGGTCGCCTGGACTGCGCAGCGTGGTGCCGGATGGCACGGTTGTACTCACTCAGCCACAAATGTACGCAAAGTCTCCACCAACGTCTGCCAACCTTACGCTTAGTGCCCGGGCCACGCACCCGGACACGGTCAGTTTACTCCTCCACTGCTACTTCACTCCTTTTACTTGCACTTCCCTAACTGATCTGACTTCCTTTTCCCACCTCCAGGACTGTGAACTCCTCAGTGGGTGGGGCCAACCGCCTGGCTCCACCCCACCTGGTGTGGACATCAGCCCCTGGAGGGAGGCAACAAGGATTTTGTGTCTGGCTGATGTGCCTGTCTCAGAGTGGGGGTGTGTGTTGTAGTACCTGTGACGACCTGGCTAGTCCAGGGCACCACATTCCCCCTTGGTTAAATGCAGACCGTCCGCAGGCTGACCGTCCATAACCGATTTTATTTTTTCTTTTTAACTGCAAAAATATAAAAACATCAACAGTTTATGCATTTTAAATCTTCCCTTATGGGAGGCAGGTCACTTAAACATTACAAACCACATAAATATACACTTTTAATAATAACGGACTGACGGCTTCCGCTCTCCCACCCAAGCAACCTAGCCCTGATGCTGCCCCTAAGAAGTGGGCAGCACCCCTTGATCCCAGTCCAGATCCAGGCTGCCCGAGCGGGAACGGGTATGGTGCCTCGCACCCGGCTGTCACTTCAGGGGACCCCACATCCATGGGGGTCCCCTGACCCCTGGAGGATCGCCACCGGTTGCAGTAGTGGCGGGCCTAGGCCATCACTTTCCTCCAGGCCCATCCTCCAAACCTGCCTCTCCGGAGGCGGCAAGGGAAAACATGCTCCAACTTATTTACAATCCCACCAGTTCGTGGGTGCCCTGCAAGTTCTCAGGCATGTCCATGAAGAGTTCCTCATGCCAACGGTACAAAGGGTCCCTACAGAGACAACTTGCCGGCAACGGCCGGGTCAATCACGGTGTCAATCAGGTTATTTTCTCGGTTTGATTCATTCATTACCTAACAGGGTAACGGTACTGGTGGTCCCAACGGGGACAACGGTGCAATGGAGGGACCGCTGCCTTATTTCAAGTCCACACCGCAGGCTGGAGGAGGGGACTGGGCCGGTTCTTGGGCCTCCTAGCCTCCTCTCAGCTTGGCATCAAGGGCAAACCAGCCCCTCTCTCCACAGTGCCGCGTGTACGTCACTAGATCGCCTGGGAGCAAGTTACGGCCCGGGTGGCCCTCTGGTAGGTGGGCATTGACATCCCGACGGGCCACAAACACCTCGGCTTCCAGGCCCGGCTCGAAAATAAATCCATACCCCCTGCGGGGGTCGAATCTTCGTACCTGGCCCTCGTATATCGAGCCCCGTACCCGGAAGGTGACTCTGCGGAGGTTTTCCTTCTGCTGGATCGTGCGGGCTATCAGCTCAGGCTTCCGCTTCTCCCTCTCCGCGATTTCCCGGCCCAGCTGGCTCAGCTCCCTGTCCCAGTAAGGGGCATCTGCCTGCCCCTGCGCGCGGGTCGGGCCCCGCAGGGCCTCCTTCACACTGCCCACTACTGGCGTCCTCTGTGGAAGGTCCTGCGGTGTCATGGCCTGGGGTGCTGCCTCATAGCGACGACCCGGCGCAGCCTCAGCCGAGGCGTGGGGTATGGGTACAGGGGTCCTCACCTGCTGAGCCTCCTCCTGAATGGGATGGATCATCGGAGCTGGAACGGTACTGGGTGCAGTCACTTACGATGCCACCGGTGTGTATTCGCAGACTGACGCTGTCCTCGGGAGCTTCCACGGAAGCAGTGCGGGTCGTCTGCGGACCTCGTCTGCAAGCTGGTCCACTCGGGCGGACAGGCAGGGTTCCGCTACCGGTTGTAGGGGTAGCGGGCCTAGTGGCGGGGCGGCAGCAGCCAACACGGGTAGCGGGGGAGGCAGCAGGGTGAGCGGGCGCAGACCGGGCCCCTCAGCTGCAACGACCGATCCTGTAGGGACACAGGGGCGTGGGTCGCTTACCCACTCCTCCAAATCTTCCTCCACCTCACGTCTCCATATGGCCGCCACCATATCCGCCATGTCGGCCTCCCACTCCTCCAGGAGTTGCACTTGCACCTGCAGACGGCTGCTCAGACGGGAGGTCCGGGTTTCTACCCACGCTGCGGTGCCGGGCGCGGGCTCAGGGACTGCGGGGCAACCGGACGGACGGTGCATGCTGGCAGCGGTATCTTCCAGGAACCAAATGGTGTCAGAGTCCTGGCGTCCCTGCTTTTATGGTCTCGGTTTACATGCGGCCGGATGCCATCTGCCCCCCCTTGGTCTTTTCTCGGCACCTCCTCTTCAGGGGCAGGCCTTCGGCTTTCGCGCCTCCACTGCTCGAGAAGACGCTCGAGCAGGAAAATCTTTGCGCGCAAGATGGCGGACTCTGAAATTTTTCATCCGGACACCGCCGGCGGGGCACAAGGTGCACTTCTACCAGCCGTCAGAATGGTAAGAGATCCTGTTCGTGACGCCAAGTTGTCGCGGGCGGGGAGGACGCCGTCGCTGCTGCGCTCTCGTTAACGCTCGGGTCCAGCGCTGCTGCGATGGCTGCTCGGTGGCTCGAGCGGTGGGCTGGATCCGGGGACTCGAGCGGCGCTCCTCGCCCATGAGTGAAAGGGAGGGTAGTTTGGCTTGGGAATTTGGTCCGTGACGCCACCCACGGGTTGTGGTGAGATTGGGCACCACCGCTGCTGGTGATGGGGATCCCGGGAGCGATGGTAGGGAGCAGCTGGGATGTTGTTTCCCCCCTCCGTGGGTAGGGGTTGGTGGTCCCGGGGCCCGGTGAGGTGACGGGGAGGCAGGGTTGGCAAGGTGCAGGGTCGCCTGGACTGCGCAGCGTGGTGCCGGATGGCACGGTTGTACTCACTCAGCCACAAATGTACGCAAAGTCTCTGGTAAAACAAACGGCTGGATGGACGGGTCCCGCAGCCGGCTGCTGTGGTTTCTCCCGGACGGTTAGTGGTGGCTGCCTTACCCTGCACCATTGTGTATATTCGGTCCCGATGGCTTCCCAACGGTAACCCGCTCCCCAGCGTGTATATGTGCCGGAGGAGCCCTTTTGCCCGCAGGCTCTGGCCCTTGGAACTCTAGCTGTGGCGGTGGCTGTATATCCTTCTACTGGTCGGACGGTTGCCTTCTATCGGGTCTTGGATGTTAGGAAACCCCTGGGGTTTCAGTCACTAAC